>NW_003526940.1:2558720-2586517 GCF_000181795.1 Trichinella spiralis
TCGTTTCATGGAAACAAATTGTGGCGCCTCCCATGTGGAGTTTTGGATTTGTTACTGCATGCGGGTATATTTGCACGGATGATAGTTTCCAGCTTTTTTTTGCAAAAAGAAAAATCAAAAGAAAGATTTGCTTTTTTTTTCAATACAGTAATTATAAATGTTGAAGGTGGGTGAACCGTGATTGGAATGATTTATATGTTCGGACCTTTCAAAATTGGTTATTTCACGCCCCACTGGATGGAGTCCATTTTTGCACAATTGAGCATGATGTGTGTGTAATTAGGGGGCAGTTAGTTTGGTTGTTTTGTCGGGTATAAATTTGGGCATAAAATGGAAAAATGTTCAATTTGATGATGGACAGACAGACGACCCCGGAAAGAAGAAAAAGAAATGACCAGACCAAGTGGTGAGAAAGCAAACGCTCCATTGACCTGAAGTGGGATGCAATTCTCATCATCAGATAAGGATATCGGCTCCGTTTGATTTGGAAAATAGAAAAATGACTGATGACGGTAATCAAGGAAAATCAAGAAAGTCAGGTTGGTTTTGCTTGATTAGCACAAACGTTTTGCCGCGATTTCTTTCATGTTGTTGGTCAGTTTTGGACTGCTTCCAGTTTTTGCCATGGTCATTTTGCCAAACCGATGACCTGTCCGAGACCCGAGAACAGACCAAGTCCAAGTGCCATTAGAGGCTGTTTTTGGCCTTCGCCTTGTCCTTCCTGAGTCGACATTGGCGATATGATCGCCACAGTCGCAGCTTACTGCTTTGCATATTTTTATTTCACTTTTTTTTCCTCATCACATCTCTCGTCAATTTATCGTTCACTGATCAACTGAGATTCTTTTCATCAGAAGCCAAATATGTATATATATAATTTGTTTTCTTAAGCACTTGTTTATTGTAATTTTTATGCGTCATTTAATTGGAGCAAGTGAAAATAATCAAATTTCTTCTTCTGTGCTGGAAAATATTTTTCCAGTTCAGAACTACACATTTGGCTAGAAGCGAAGAAAAGTTACTGTAGTGACAATATTCACTGACAGTTGAAACTTTGTTTTCCGCATATTTCGATCATGCAAAAAGTATGTGAAAGCAATATTTCAGGTTAAGTTCTGCAAATTGCATTGTTGGTGTTGTACAGATTTAGAAAACAAAAGCAAGAAGATGGCTTCAAATTTACCTGTCTCTTTGGGGGTCAAAATTTCGAAGGGGGTGGTGGGGGATTGTTTTCAGGCTTGTAAAATTTATGTTGATGATGTTGTTGTTGTTGTTGTTTTGCACATCTGATTGATGCACTGCTTATTCGACCCACATGTGCATAGAACTAACTGCTAATTTTGCGTTGAAGGCTAAATTTGTTGTAACTGGCGTGTTGTAACAATGTCCATTTGATCATGACATGATTTCAGTTTTTAAAATAAAAAAGCGAGTATTTTCTGTGCTGTCGTAATAATTTAACAATTCAATTAGAAATGTTGAAATAAAATGAATAGAGAAGACCATTCAGCAACAGTTAAAATGTTCAAAGTTTGTAAAATTGTGTTCCACGTCACAGTCATGTACCTGCTTATTTTTATTAACAGTTGTAATTTAAATAAGAATAGTTTTGAAAATAAGTAAATAATATTTTAAAAAAAATAAACAATTATTTTGTTTTCAAATTTTTATTCCTGAATTATCGAACATTGATATTATTGATGAATTTAAAGAATCAATATTCAGAATTTTCTTTTTTCTTTGTATTTTATTTTTACATGTAATTTTTGCTCAGAGGTTAAATTCAAACGTGCCCTTATCAGATGCTCAGATGATGATAATCATCATCATCATCAGTAAGCTCTAAATAATTAATCGTGTTTCATTGTAAGAAATCAATAACAACGTCGTTGGGCGTTTCAAAGTGTCAACTTTTATAACACTGCAAGTGCAATAATAATATTTCACGGAAGCATTATTTCAGCTCGAATTCAAGTCTTGAACTTAAAAATTAAATCTAATCCCATTGATAGAATATATTTAATTAAAAAAAAAACAAAATTATTTTCTACATCATATTTCATTTTTATCCTTCTTGTCATTTTTGTTTATATTTCAATTTTACAATCAATGTAATTTTTTCCTTTTTCATTTCTGATCTTAAATATATTTAAAAAATTATCAAAAAATATATGCATATTTTTTGTATATTTAAATAACACGAAGAAAGCATTGTAAAATATCATTATGCATTTAGTACATTTAAAAAATGCAATTTTTAAATTAATCATGCAAAATAATATTTATCAAATATTTTTTATGCTGCATAAAAAACGTTTTGCCCTCATTGTCCGTACCTGAAATAAAATGATATTAATTTTCAGTTGAGTTTATAAAAAGTTCGACATTTCGTTGTTATTATTTATGACGTTTTTATGTAAAACATCATTTGCGATCATTTTCATCAGGGGGTTATAAGAAAAAAACAAATTATAAAACTGTTAAATTATGTCACGAGTTTATCGTACTAAAGTAAAATAGAACAATTGAAAATAAAATACATAAATAAATATAAATATATATATGCATATATTGAAAAGTGAATAAAAATAATAAAATATAAAATCGTGTACTATTTGGGAGGAAATTATTTATTATGAAAAATAAATTGATTGAGTTAAATATAAAGTTTGTTAATTTAGAAATTCACGAATCAGTGCTGTCAGTCGTCAACTGCCAATATCCAATGGCCAGTGTAAAAGGCATCGTATACCAAGACGGTCTTCTGACGATTCAAGCAGCATCCAACAAACCGACTATAAGTGGTGCTCACAGTGACGAGGCGGAGCTTTGCAAAGCATTAGACAACGGCTTCGTTCCAGCAACTGAGAAAGAAAGAGTAAAAACGAGAACAGCTTTTATTATTATTAAACAAAATCTACTTTCTTCTTCTTTAAGGTAATGGAAGGAAAAACTGCTACTTGCGCCAAGGACAAGGAAATTGTTACTTTTGCATGTACGTATAAATACTTTGTTTTTTCAATTTTTTAAATAAACATATTTGTGAAATTCAATAAATTTTACCAATTTATTATAATTATCATTTATTTAAATTATCACTAATTATTCAGTTGAAAATTCACAACATCTTTCTACATTTATGTATATGAGATGAGACGTCAATAAAATATTCAAACACTAATAATTGGTACTGTAAAAAAAGCATGTAGCTCCGAATCTTATTCTTGTATATCTTATGTATGGGTGTGGGTGTCAGAATATATGCATATCAGTTAATTTAGATAATCACTACTTTAACCGTATGTTTGTCACCGATAGACAAAAAGTCATTTAAATAGATAAAATCATTTGTATGAAGTAATAATTTAATATACATTTATATTTCAGTAGTAATAATCAGTTTAATTTAATTTCTAAAATTTTATTTTTTAAATGTAGTTTCTCAAGTTTTACTTTTAAACTGTATTTTAAACTTATATGTATTGTAACTTGCATGCATTTTAAACAAGCTATTTTTTGAAAATATAATATATAAAAACTATATATATGTATATCATGAAATATAGCTTTTTTATCTTGTGAAAATATTCAGATGAAACACTGAAATATATAAATCAATTTTGTTCTTTTTATTTTTTAGGTCAAATCCGTCGCGTTCTAGAAGATGATGGGTTGCTGTACCAAGTAGGTGCCTGGCACTGAGCCCTTTGCATAACTCATCATATGAGGTGTCTCAGGTGGAAATTGTGGGATTTAGCAGTAGTAGGCTTTGTAAAATTCCATTTCAATGAAAATTGTGCAATATTAATTGACTAGCTTATTGTGCGTTGCTAGGCATTGGTAGATTGAAATTAAAATAAGGTTAATAATTTACAGCTTTAATCAATATGTAAAAGATAGTATGGCTGTTTTAGATTTATTTTAATTTTAATTAAAAAGGAAATAACTTACTTTAAAAGTAACATATTTAGAAGTAATAATTAATTTTCTTTTGAAACATTTCAAGTGATGTAGAAAAATGTTGCTTGTCGAATATGAAAAAGATGTAGAACATCAGTTACATAATAGGTTAACTGTGCAATTTGAGATATTTATTTAAATTAATTATTAAAATCCACAGAGAATATTTAATTTGAACTGATTTTCAATATAAATTTTTTACTTTATGGCATCTAAATACATACTTACACATGTAAATGTGTGTGCATATATACATGTAATAAAATAAAAAATAAATTCTCAATAATGAAATTTTAAAAGAATTGTAATTCTACTTTTTGTATGTGTAGTTTGCAAGACAATAAGATGGTGATTTCAAATTTATTATAATTATGATCTTGAAGTAATAATTATCGATTGATTGACTGATTGATATTTACGCAAATGTAAAAGGTGCAAATAGATGTTGATGAATTATGATCAAATGAAGTGAGACTACTTTTACTTTCACAAATGACAGCATTTTCAAATTGTATTTGAAGAGCACCTGTTTTTGATCCAATAGTTATTCATAATTAAGGGCTGAAAATATTCTTTTCACATCAAAAATTAAAATATTCTTTCAATGAAATTTGATACAATTGTTTTATACATTTAATTTTGGTGGTTTTGGCCAAATTATAATGAGATCTGTCAGCGGCGAAGTTATTTAATTATTCAATTAGACTGAACATACTGAGCGATGTTTTTCATTGAATCTCACTTCAAGGAGAGTGATGAAGCTGGACAAGTCGATAATTTTTCCCTTTGTGGACAGTTTTGGCAACTCGCCAATGGACAGTTACCCCGAAGCTCTCGCGTTGGTTCCTCTTCACGGATCATTTCAATCTGCAAAATTTCTGATTGACTCTCCATCTAGATGTTGTTCGCTTTTATCCCCATCTTTAACCGCCTTATTTATCTAATTGAAATCCACGTATTGAATGTAAATTGCGTCGATAAACCGTGCGAATCGTAATTTTATAATTTGCCGGTGTCCATCTGTGTCGTTACGCTTACGGAACACAACGGACGCTGCATCTGATGATGCTTCTTAATTTATTTGATTTTACTTTTCTTTTCCGCACTTTCTGATGAAAGTGTGAATCCATCAAACGTTGTTGTAAGCTTGGGCATTGGGATGAAAAATTCATTATCGTCCACTACTTAAGTTGAGACGATGTTGCGCAGCGGCCGGGCATCACACATTCGATCAATTAGCGCACTTCCATGTGGATGTGACGTGCTTGGATTTTTATTATTCATCCTTTTCTGTTGATTCTTTTGTGCATAATAATTATAATATATTTTTAAATTTCATCCTCTTTTTCTGAACATCTTCTGTGCAAAAATAAAAGACAGTTTTATTTCAATTTTAATGCTTCAAAAATTATTCTGTTGAATAATTGAAAATTTACTTGTTCATTGTGACATTTTTTAATAATTTAAAACTTTGAAAAAATAAATGAAATCTCATCTTTTTTTTGTTATTTCAGAATCCTTTCTGCCCTGATAATGTGTTACGTTTGGCTAGAAAATACCAAGTTGCTTTAAATCGTCAGAATAAAGTTTCAACAGAAAAAGTCAGTAAACTAATTCTGTTTACAAAATTCACAAAGCTGTATGCAAATTTATACATTTCAGACAAATTCAAATTCAGCACTAGCGAAAGATGCAGTGGTCGGTGATAATCAAAAGTTTTGTGGCAGAGGTGAGTGACTTTGTACCAAAATGAACTGAAATAAATGCATAAATATTGTATTAATATAGAAATTCAAACTTTTACTTTGTTTATGAGTGAATTATTTTTTAATGAATAACATTAAAATTAAGAAAAAAGAGTCATCAGTTGATATTTTATTGATTAATTAAATAATAATATTATGGTTATTCGATTATTGTTCAATATTACGATTAACGTGGTATAAAGTCGTAAGTATTTTACGGCATGCTGCAGTTTAATTTGATTTAATTAATTTCCATTCCATTTGTATTGTTGCAGAGTTGCGTAATTTTTATTGCATGTAACATGTAATGTAAGCAGTTAACCCTTCAGTTTAAATATATTTGCATCGTGAATTTTCAAACAGTTTCTTGAATTTTCAAAATCTTAAAAAGGAAACGAATCATCTAGTGGTAAAAGGTTTGCATATTATTAGAGGTTTGCTATATTGATTTGCTTGAAATTATCCCTAATTGTTTACTTACAGTATTAAACGAAAATTAATTTGTTTTAATTACGAATCATTTTCATTTTGAAATTTATTTGTTGTTCTTATTTTGACGATAATTTCTTAAATGAAAAAAAGAGCTTTTCTTCAATTTTTTACACGTTGTATATTTTTGCATAGTTTTACTTTTTCATTTTAAGTGCAAAGTTGAGCGTAACTCAATTTTTTTGAAAATAATTGAAGCAATTCGCTTCCGCGACTTGCCGTGATAAATCACTGTAGTTCTTACCCGGGGCAGTTTGCGTCATCAGGATAAATGCTAATGCATCATAATAAAGCTGATTTTTCAGATTGCAACGTTTTTACGCTAGATGCTGTTTGGGCTGATTTTTATATTTAAAAAAATAATAAAAGAAAAAAGAGGCACTATATAAATAGCACAAGTAGAAATTTTCCTGAGAAAAGTTGTGTAAATTTTTATTGGTTTCATTTTTTAACAATAACTATTAAAAATTCCAAATGTCCACTTGTTTATCAGTAAAATGTCTTTTTTTCTTCTTTTTTAAAACTTATTTCCCGAATCTTCTTTATGAATGTAAATTTAAAATGGTGAATTCAAATGAGGATTTCTTTTGTTTTAGATTAGCTAATGCTTTGGTAACATAAAAATTGGAGGCATAAATAAATAAATATAAATGTAAATATAAATATGAATATATATATATATATGCGTGTGTGTGTGTAGTAAACTAGCCTGAAAACAAAACAAACAAGCTGGCATTTCAGCTTTGAAGTAGAAATTTCGATCAGGCTGGCTGCGTGGTGCCTGAAGTAGTAACAATTTCCACTTGGCTGAGAAAATTCTGGAAAATGTGAACGCCAAAAGTTTTTCCAAAAGAACGATTGTGTTGTTAGGCCGAGCATATGCCGTGTTGTTAATAGAATAAAAATGAAGAATAAGAATAAGAATAATCATGCCAGTTGTTGCGTAGAGAACATTTGGCTCAGCGCTGTCTGGCACGTAGCCTTTATTCGGAACTGCTTAACCTAAGCTGAAGACCACTTCAAAGCTTCAAAGTGTTTGTTCAGCATTTTACACTTGCATTTTAGTACTCTTTTCCTGTACAACTTTTCGGTTCATTTCCTATTCAGCTTTGTCTTCTTGCTTTCACGTAATTTATGCTATTTAAATTTTCTACTTCTTCTTGCCCAATTGCATGCCTAGATATACAATTAATACTTACTCATTATTACAACATCTACAGTCTATTGTATTTTGACTTTCATAAATTTCACTCATTTATTCTAATTTTTTTCAAAAACTTTCCATCTTATTATTGAACATTTATTAATGAGCACATATTCTTTATGGAACCAAAAAAACTGTCAATTTTGGAAACGATCCATGCTTATTGTTGAAATTACCTTATCACATTTTATTATTATTATCAAAATTATTTAAACTAGTCCTTCTTTTACAATTATGCATGTATAACCATAAACAAGTATATAATAATAAACTGGTTTTCTATTTCTTTATATAAATTTCAATGAAATCATTATGAAATGAATTTTGAATACACTGTAGCATTTAATTTAATAATTGTTTTCTTTTGTTGCTTTTTTAAATATGTTAAGCTTGATTTTGATTAGGTTTGAATAATACATTTGCACAAGATGTTGTTCAAAACTGTGTATGGATATTAATTAATTTTTTTTGGCACTGTCAATCATCATTTTTTTAATTTATGGAATAAAAACAATTATATTACAATGTTTTTATAAAAGAGGAAAAAAATTATTCTCAAATTGATACTTTCAGAAATTAAAAATGAATAATCTGTTAATCAAACAAATTGGAAAACCCTGCACTTTATTCAAATGAACCAGCAGATGAAACATTAATTTTTTATTTTTGAAGTTTGTTGGAGTTAGTTAATTTATTTTTATATTTTGTTTGCAGATATTATTTCTTCAAATCAAACTGATCGAAGAAGCATCAGCTTCAAATCAGCTTTACTGGGAATGTCAAGCAGCGACATCGTACCTAAAGCAAGCAACGGAACCACATCGAAGTAATGAAAAATTTTTGTAAATTTTGCAACAAGAAATTATTAAATTTAAAAAGTCAGAAATTATAAATTGGCAAAAATTGAAATTAAAATTATTTTGAAACGAATTATAATAAATAATTGGACTTTCGAACATTTTAATATAAAATTATGTGACAAATTCTTTTTTGTTATAAACTATCTATTTTATTTATAGTGCTTCTAATAAAACAACAGTAATCGCCAGATCACCAAGCGCAATAAAAGAGGCGCTTCTTCGTTGGTGCCAAATAAAGACTAAAGATTATAAAGTAAAATTCTTATCTATCTGATGCAATGCATGTCGCTTTTAATAATATTTTACATAATGTTTATTGAAACAGTGTAATACAATAGAACATGATAATATAATAAATAATGTTGCAGTGATAATATTAAATATTGCATATACATATTTTCAGAATATAAATATAACTAACTTTTCGTCAAGCTGGGCAAACGGAATGGCGTTTTGTGCTCTTATTCATCACTTTTACCCAGATGCGTTTGATTTCAATGCTCTTGATCCAGCTCAAAGAAAAGAAAATCTAGCTTTAGCTTTTCAAGTTGCAGAGTGAGTTTAATTCATTGCTATACCCATTCACTTACTATTATGTATTAAATCTGATAAATTAATATTAATGACATTTTAGTTATAGCCTTCTGAGCATTTTTTGTCAATAGTTTACTTTGTAAAAGATGAACACTTACTGACACACATGAATGTTTATTGCTAGCATTAATATATTTATATGAATCAGGCTTTTAAGAAAGATCTTTCATCTATTTTACAGTTACACTTGAAAAGGGTGGGTTTTCAGTTTTAAATTTTTACAGCACCTTCTTATATTTAAATAATGTATGTATTGTTTTTCAGAAAATACGGAGGAATTGTGCCACTTCTAGAAGTGGAAGATATGCTGCTTATGGGAGACCACCCTGATTACAAGTGCATCTTTACTTACGTTCAAAGCTTTTATAGACAGCTTCGAAATGCAGATTAATTTTTTTAATATAACAGAAATTATACACGTTGGATTATACAGTTTTCTCAACTGAATTTTACATTATAATCATTTTTGTTTTAGATATATATTCACTGAAATTTTTTTAGTTCTTTTTAATGTTAAGAATTTTTGTAGTTTTGTCACTTTACAAATATTTCCACAAGACATGTCGAGAATTATTCAGTAAAACTTTTCAAAGTTTTCCTTCCTTTGTCATATTAGCTCCTTCAAATATTCAGTTCACTAGTTTAATCTCATTCAAAAATACACAAACCCGCATGCAAAGGTGAAAACATTAATGGTCAATTTATAAATGAATAAATAAACAAATTTGTTTGTCATTTATGAATCCACGAAAAGCATTATGTTATACTGCTTCTATTGCTAATTATAAAAATAAAATTGCTGAAGGTTTAGGCAGAAATGTTGAAATATAACTTGAAATATATTTCTGGTATCTTCGCAAAAAGCGAACGCATATGCAAACTATTTGTATTAAATGCAAGTTAAGCTTCTAGAAAGACACTAGATTAAAATTACTTGCAAATATTTATTTCCAGATTGGTATTAAATTCATTTTTATTGCTATTCGCCTTGCTTTCATGATTTAAAAATTTGTATTTTTTTATTTATTATTACAATCAGAAAATTTTCCAACTCTAATTTTGCAATTCACAGTGAAGCAAAGTACAAGTGAAACAAACGTTACGGACCAGTAATTTGCAATGAAAATTTAACAAATATGTAATTTTACTGATATTTTAAACTAGAATAGTAGTTAACTAAAATATTAATGACCCTGGCATAAATTACTTATTTTTAAAATAATTTATTTTTGCTGACAGAAAGTATATGACAAACCTTTGTGAGAAACTACTTAACGATAGTTAATATGATAAAAAACCATCTGTTTAGATTTATATTGCTTAAGATTCATTTTTAAGATATCTCTAATAAAGTTGTCATAATTTATTTGAATCTTAATTATTTAAATAACCAGTTGAAAAATCTATTCATTATGCTTTGATGTATTTGAAAATTAGTGCAATTAATAAAATGCAGTCATTTTATTAATTTTTCATAAATCATAGCAAAACTATTTGTAAATAATTCAGGTATTTTGCGTTTTTGCATTTTATTTTATACATTTCTTTATTTTTCTTTGTTTAATGGATTTGGTTAGCTCTACTGTAAGCTATTTATTATATTTGGATGCAAATGTCAAAGAAATTTGGCATTCTGTATACTGTGATTCAGCCAGTTATTTGTAAATTATGCTCCATAATAAGTTTGCAATTAAAATGATCCTTTCAAAATAAAATGTTTTTATTGCTGATTAATTTTTTTAATCATAATTTTTGTTATACTTATGTAAATAATTATATATGCAAAGAAACTGAACATTTACAATTTATGATGCCATTCTAACAATAAAGCGTGCTCTATATGCGCATTTTCTACATCGGACCACAATATCGGATACAATTTGATCGAATTTAAATTTGATAGAACTAATAACTATTTTTGGGTAAATGTATTACCCATTCTAACTGCAGCATTAAACAGCTTAAAAAGGAATCTTCAGTGCAGCAACGACATCTTCAATCTTTTGATTTTTTGTCTCCGGGACAAATTTATATGTGAACAACCAAAACACTGCCAACGTACCAACAAATACCAAAAATGTATACTCTTCCAAGGCATTCTAAATGTTACAGAAACATCTTACACAAAAAATAAAAATTTTAAATTATACTTATTAATGTAAATAAATCGAGAGAATAGCTATTTTGATTAGCTTGCAATGGCATCATCTGTAAATTAAAAATTAAAAATTATGCTTTGATTTTTTGTCTGTTTTTCAGATGTTAATGTTAATAAATATTTATTGCTGCTCACTTGTTTACAAGTAACACTTAGTTTAGTCCCTTATTTGTTTAGAATAAATAAGGAAATGAATTGTTTTGATTTTTAAAATTATGCATTCAAGTGTATGATGCATGAAAGATCTGAATTCAACTCTTGCTGTTCGATTGGAAATAAATAACACGTGTTTGCCTTTATTATGCTATGATGATTTAAAATGCAGAAATTAATCATCCATTGTAAACTTACCGCCATCAGAGGGAAAATCCAGCCTACAAGAAATGACGACATCCAATTCGCAGACGCAGCAATAGCATTTGCATATCCTCTTGCGTTTTGCAAAAATATTTCATTAGTGTAAAACCAGGGGATTGAACCTACAATCACAAAATAATTATCTTACATTTGAAAGTGAATACATCCAACGATGTTGAACTTGCTTGGTCCAACTGCAAAAAATACAACAAACAGGAAAACAAAACAAATGCACATGTAAGAAATCCAATTTCGGTTCTGTTTCTGAAAACAAGCAGATCAGTTTTCAATGCTTTCTTAACTGTACTATATATGCAAATACCATATAAATTATTGATACACTTAGCGCAATACATGATATCCACATGCCACCCAAACCAATTAATTGCAACATACGTCGGCCGGCTTTATCAATCAATACAGCAGATACAATAGTCATTAATACGTTTATTAAACCAACTCCTAACGTTGCGAACTGAGCGTTTGTTTCACTTAAGCCAGCTCCATCCATGAATATTTTTGTTGAGTAAAATAAAACCTCGAAAGAAAATGAACAATAATTTTGTATATTGATGTGGAAACCTTTTAAAATGTCGTGAAGCAAAAATTAATACAGGCTATTAATTCGAAATTAATTAATTGGTTAGAAATTTAATTTCTCATTTGCAACAGATTATGAAATCGGTTAATTTGAAAATCACCACGTACAGCGTTAATGCCGGAAAACTGTTGCGAAAACATCATCATGATGGATATGAATAATGCCCATCTTAAAATTCTGTCTCGGAACATGTCCAAAAACAGCACCTGAAGGCCAACCGGAAAGTTTAGCTATTATTATTCATTATCACAAATAACATACTTTAGGAGTTGCAGTGGCTGCGTTCATTTCATATTGAATTGCTTCAATTTCACTATTAACATTCTCAACTTGACGCAATTTTTGCAAATCTGCAAGTTCAAAATTTGTCAAATTTAAATTTATTATGAAACAAAAATATATTTAAAAAAATATAATCTATTTCTTTAAAATTAAACAGAAAAAATAAATAATAAATGCATAACCATATTTCTTGAAGAATATTATTGAAGTAGTGCTTAGAACAGCAAGTGAATTTGTTTTTAATTTACAATAATGACCTACGCGTTTATTACCTTTTTGAACCTTTTCCATACTGCTTCCATGAGCTATTAAGTATTTTGGACTTTCAGGGCAAAATGGCAAAGAACATAATTGAAAAATCGCAGGAATTGCAATTATATCTAAATGTAATTTTGTAAATGAGAGAAAATTTTTACAACGAACTGTAAAAGATTTTCTTGCAAAATAGGATTGGCCAGTTCTCTTTCGATCCTAGAACAGCTTCTAAGCCAAGTATTTGTGCCAGGAGGATAGCAATGCTGACTACCAACTGATTGAAAGTACCAAGCATGCCTCTTAGCTTGATTGGAGATATTTCTGTCAAGTACATTGGGCACAGAGCACTGCTTATTCCTATATATACATAAATGCTGTTACGTTAAAGTTTTCTCACAAAATGGGCTGAATAATCCGCTGTGCGTATGTATTCATCATAAGCTTAATTTAATCTAAATATCTTACCAGTATATTTTTAATTATTCTGATAAGATGTTATTAGAATTCTTTTAATATTAATGCAGCAGATTATAAAAATTTATGAAAATTATAAACTATATTACATACAACATGATAGAAAATGAGTGTAGTTGCTAAAATTAGCAAACTAGCTAGTCTAATATTAAAAATAAAAGCAAAAAAAGAACATTACATACCACAGTTGATTCCAATAACAAAACGACCAACTATTAAACAAATATATGAAGTTGTGTATTGTGTTACTGACATAACACTGACCGCCAAAATTGCAAAAATATTATTAAGCAGCATGCCATTTCGACTAGAATCAAAACAAATAAATTGCACTTAACATTCAAAAATTAAAAAAAATGAAATTTTTATAAATAATTTAATTTATAATCACTGTTAAAAATTAATTAATTTTTACCGTCCAACTTTATCTGCAACAAGCCCTGACAACATTCCACCGATGAATCCACCAAATGGAAAAATGCCCACAATTAATGCCCAAACACTGTCCATCTTTGATTGAGTCCAAGTTTGATTTTTTTCTATTAATGTTTCATTGATCCATTGTTCAATTACCTAAACAAGGAATGATATCTCTTTTTCTGTTTAGTTATTATTCAAATTTTAAAATTTCCCATCAAACATGTGCATGTTCAAAAATTCATCGCTCAATTAACGTACAACTTGGGGGGTATTGATTACAGCAATGTTGTATCCAAAAATGAAAGAGCATCCAAAAGTTGCGGCAAATATAGAAAACGCAAGCCAACACGTCAATTGGTCCTAAAATAAAAACTACCATACGCAAATAAATATATAAAATGCATATTATATTTGAAATTAAAAAATTAATATTATTAATAGGAAACGTTTAATAAATTTTAAATGAAAAAAATATTCGCATTCATGCCATGCACTGCATGCAGCAGTATTGGTAAAAATTTAGAAGAATGAATAAAATTACAAAAATAGCATTGTTATTGCTTGAATATTATTTTTCCCATTTCAAATTCATATTCACAATGTTCATATAATAAGAGAGGCTTAATTTTCTTTTTCCTAATGAAGAATAAATTTTAAATAATGTAATCAAATATTGTGTGTCACATTTCGCATAGAATATCGCATAACGCTGTGCTTCAACTAAATTTTAACTTTTCAAATGCCATGGTAACTGAATTTCAAGCACAATTGTGTCTGTCATAAAAATTGTCTACTCTGAGTTGAACTCACCATGAATAGTTGATAAGGTAATTATTTGCAAATAAGCAATGGAAGGTGTCAAATTTTTTTCAATTTATGTAGCACCTGATTTAAAAAGTTTATTATTAATTAAAATGTTCTATTAATAATAATTAATTAATATTCTAATTTGTATATATGTATATATATATGTATGGTTTTCAAAATATGCATGCCATTTAAATTTAATTAACTTAACAAGTGTTATAACATTTAAGAGAAAAGTGTAATATTTGAAAATTTGAAAATGAACAACACTGCATTCAAATTTATCAAGCAGAAAGACATACCAGATAAAAAGATAATTTTATTTGTAAAACAAATTATTCAAATACTCAATAAAATTTTAAAAAATATTCAAAAAATTTTATGATTTGATAAATTTATTAAAAATTATTCATAAGATTACCATTCTCTATATATACGTATATGCATATGCATATGTATTAAATCTTGTGCGGTGGATGCCAACAAAGAAAACTACGTCAATGTTGCCAGTTCGTCAGTGAACAAGACGACGCTGTAAACAATTAAGCACGCAGCAACGAATAAACATTTCAACCGTATTATTCTTTGGCAAAAGGGGTACAAATGTCATTTACTTGATAAACCTTTATTTAAGCAATTATTATTAACGGCAGGGAAAATAATTCAAGCGAAAAATATTATTACATCAGTGTTTCTTTTCTTTTCTTTTCTTTTTTGTTATGTTTTGTTTTTATAAAATTAAAACTGAAACCCAGTGAAACTCTCATCAATAATTTATTAGGTCGCTTTTATCAATGGAATCAACTTTTATACTTTTACGATACACTTTCACCCATTGCCGGTTTAATCAACTTGAAAAGGTTTAATCGTTACTTCTTGATCGAATTCTTTAATCAATCAATGATTTCAATGTCATTTCATATTTCCCTTTTCTATAACGTTTCTTTGTTGTTTCATTACTTTAATGAACTTTTAAGAGCACAAAGTTAACTCTTCCACGATTCTCAGTTTCAACTTTTTACACTCTTTAAAATTCACTTCAATTCACTTTACTGTTCAAAATTTTAATTCACTTTCGACATTCAAGTTCAATTCACTAGACAGGACACTAGACAGTACTAGACTACAGTAACAGTAGGGAACAGAAAATCCACCGCACATTTACAGAAAAATCAAATAACTGTTTCATTACAGCAAATTGCATACGAATGATCATGCCTAATAAATACTGTAGTGTATGTACATTACACAAGATAAACGGCCCACAATCACGATGAAAATCACATCGTCCATGATTTTTTATTGGTCTGGTCGTATTACATTCTTATACACAACTTCAAACCACTGTTCACCAGTGTCTGAAAACGTACATCACTTTATTTTATTGAATCTTGCCGTATTTCCCCATTGTGACCACTATGGGGGCGAGTATCAGACGTGCCCACATGTTGACTTCTGGGGTTTCCCAAAAAAAATGTCTTCAAATTGAAAAAGCCGCTGTAATGCGTACACATGATTATCTGCTATGCCGATATTAACTGATGATGCTTCCAAAGTAGTCTGACTAACGCAGTGGCCACCAGTAAATTCACATCCTCAATTCTGACATCTCTGGAATGCATAACGCTTCCATTCAACTGCATCAACCAAATGCTTTGCTGCACTGCATATGCTACGCATATGCATGATTTGACGAGCTTATCAGCGTTATTTGTTCAGAAAGGGCGCTTCTTGAAGCATTCTGCGGCCTCTACCAGACTATGATGACAAGACATGTGTGATGACTACGACAAATGGAGCACGTTTCCATCGATTTGATATTCATCTACAGCCCGGCAAAGGTTCCAAACTGACTTCTAACAGGATTGTTTCATCTTTGGTGAATTGAAGATTTCTTAACAGCTTCCTGTTATATGTATGCCATTTCTACCGATTTTGCAATTCTATCATGCAAGCATCCATAGATCAGTGGATCTCAACATGTGACAGGGCACGCTCCACCCCCTTAATAAAAGATGTACAGTTAATGCCCCCCTCTAAAAAAGTTGTGCTGTATGTATTCTGTGTACGCAAAGCAAATTTTTGCTTCATGACTGCAGCAAGCCAAGCTAGTTTTCACAGTAAAACATTCAATGGTCATTTGTGACGATGCTGCGTATTCATGGGGCAGTGGGCGACAAGGTACATCGCAAGTCGCTTTCAACGTTTAACCTGTTGCGGTGCTGCATGTTAAGTGCCATGAGCGCTGAGAATCCCGTTTCACAAAAGTGCATTGAGGAGAAGGGAACCAATATACGTAAGATTTGTGAATTATTTTATGATATTCAGCTTGTAATTTTACCAAAAAACTTTCTAACGCATAAGGATGTTGAATTCCGATTCCATGGATCCTTCTTGAAGATAATGTGGGAAATACATGTTCGACGATCATTAGCCAAGAATGGATTTCTCACAAGTTTATAGATCAGGTGTTGAGTTTCCACGTCATGAAAATAGTGGAGAAACTCATCTTGTAGACTTGTAAAGTGCGCTATGATTTTTCTTTTCAAATATTCGCTAAGACATTCATCATTGAAAAGTTCGTTTAGTCTTGAAAACCATGTAAAATTTCCTGATTAAACTTGTCTTAACCATGAAGAAATTTTGGCAACAAAGCCTTGAACAATATCGTAGTGAACTATCCCATTCGTGTTTTTCCCTTAAAGCTTCAAATTAAATGAATTCGGTGCTTCAAAAATATCTGCAAGATATGTCAGGTTAAATGAAATAAATAAACAGAAAATATGCACACATATAACAACAAGAGTTGGTGTTGTCGCGATGGTGAACGAAGGAAAGAATGAAAAAATGTGACGATCCACTTCAGGTAAATTTTTCACCGCCTTCTTGTGTAAGCCCTTAGATAAAATACGGCTTTGTTCTATAAGTTTCATATGATGCATAGGTCAATGTCAGAAATTATTCACGTCTCTCATCACAAAGGTTGAATTGGTAAAGGCAATTTTAGTATAAAAGTAAATGATAAACTGCCCGCAACAGAAGCTGTTAAGCTACAACTAAGATGACCAGAAAGAAAAGGCAGCCAAAATTTAGCCTGAAGTAGACCAAACCAAATTTATAACACCTCTGCAGGACTGAAACTTCTTGATTCCGACGCATCCCCTCCCTTCCGCTAGAACCTTCCTACGCCCCCCTGGTTGAGAAACACTGCCATAGATGCATCCATACGCCCTGTTGGCGACAGAGATCTGTAGCCAACGAGGCAGTGGACTGTAGGTTTTTCTTTGGCGGCAGGTCAAATCAATTGTGATAGCCTAACCGCAATACCACCCACGTTCGTTCACGAACGTGTAACAAATAAGACAAACAAACAGCGGACACCGGTTTTATTCCACGAAAGTGAGAACTTATCAATGGACACAAATGAACAGAGACTAAACACCACACAGACACCAACGACAATCACACAGCACAGTAAGGATCGCTGACAAAACCGCAGCTTCTCTCTTACGCTTCCGCGTCACACTCACACAGTAACCCCCTACCGTAATGATTGTCAAGTATTGATGCCTTCAGTTTCCAACACGCCCAATTCAAAAGGAAAAAGCACAGTTTGTGAATTTTTTTTCACTTCCAATGTTCAAGTTGAATTCAAGTGATTTGGAAGAATTCTGGAAAACAGCAAACGGAAATTCGAGAGCACTTTCGCAGACGTTGACCGTGATCAACACCACTGTGCAAATTGCCTGTTGGAAACTGAAGGCATCAATACTTGACAATCATTACAGTAGGGGGTTACTGTGGGCGTGTGACGCGGAAGTGTGAGGAAGCTGCGGTTTGGTGAGCGATCCTTACTGTGCTGTGTGATTGTCGTTGGTGTCTGTGTGGTGTTTAGTCTCTGTTCATTTGTGTCCATTGATAAGTTCTCACTTTCGTGGAATAAAACCGGTGTCCGCTGTTTGTTTGTCTTATTTGTTACACGTTCGTGAACGAACGTGGGTAGTATTGCGGTTAGGCTATCACAATTGATTTGACCTGCCGCCAGAAAAACCTACAGTCCACTGCCTCGTTGGCTACAGATCTCTGTCGCCAACATTGCCGTATCTTCACCACTCCAGATACTTTAGCACATTTTATATTCGATCGAGTTTCCACGTGCCAGATGAACGAGATACGGTGAATTAAATACACTTTAATCAACGAAAACACAATCCAACGCGCACCAGAACAAACTGAACATGCATTGGAATAAAGCTGTTACTGTAATAAAGTAGTCATCAAAACGTTACTTTGAAAACAAATTGTTCGCATCAAACCAAAAATACCTTGCAACAATAAACACACAAGCCAACTTATGTGTCCTGAACAACTTATCCATTACTTCTATTCTTGGTCATCGACAGTAGCATATACTGTAGTATCCGTATGCGCAAGTAGGAACACTAAAAAAGATTATAATTACAAAATTTGAAACAGTTCAATAAAAAATTAACATCTTGAAAATTTATAAAAAATTCAACACAAGAGTTTTTATAATTTTAATAGGACTTTTACATGCAATCAGTCACGAAGCAAAAAATTCAAAGAACTCTCTAAAACACGCAACAACCATAAAACGTAATTCCTTATGAACATAATTAAAAGTTAAATACATTTTTAATGTAAAAAATTAAATTAATTTTTCATTATTTAAATTGATTGTTGATAAGCATGCTTCATGCCGAAAATTGCATGCAAAGCTTTCGTAATTCATGATTGCTAATTTTGCATTTTTTGAACGTAATGCTAAAAATAAAACAAAATTAACTTCAAGCATGCAAAAAATAATTGTTTTATAAATAAATCAGGAGTTATGAAAGCGAATTGAATAGATGAGAAATTTCCAAATGCGAGATTACGGTTTACACTTAATTTTCCTAAATACTGTCATTTAAATTTTCAGCATTTTTATCAGATGAATTTACAAAGAGGAAGGAATACTTATTAGTTTTTTCATGGTTTATTAAATGTTACTTGCTATAATGAAAATCGCATTTATAATCGATGTAAAATGTGATTACATTGAATTTTAAAGTTCCCCTCACGAATGTCTGGTCAACTTCAGTGAAAATGTAAAAATGGTTGAAATTTTTGCATATGCGAAAAAAACTTTATCTTACTGTGATCACAACGCACGTTTCGATTGCATTGCCAATAGGCAACAATTTACATTGCTGATACAGTTTGACGATGATTTTATTCAATGTGAAGTTTCCATTTGTGACGCAAAATCACAAACTTGCACGTCTGCAGTCCTGTCGTATAAGTTGTTTTCTTTTGTAATGAAAAAAAAATGTCAAATTGAATACGTTGCCTTTTAGGCACTCTATTTCCCATTGTTACTTTTCAACATCTGACCTATTACTTTTACAACAACAACACATTCACTCTTTTATTGAAAAAGAAAATTATCAATACCGTAGCCATTTTTTAAAAATTTGATCAGTTTGCCCCAGACTTGTCGTGATTGCAAAAATTGAATACTTCAAAAAATAAATCATAAAGTACGTAAGCTGGAAAAAAAGTAAAACTTGGGGCGCAAATGTCATTGCAGCAACGTAAAGCATTGAATTGTAAACACGACCACGAACACAATCAACCACGTGCATAAACAGCTACAATTTAATTTCTCTCCTCTAAAAGAATATTTTCTAAAAAAGATACACAATTTCTGAAAATTATAAAATGAACATCATCATATATATATATATCACAGTTTTTAAATAATGAATAAATATGGAGATACAGATCGATATGGATATAGAAATAAGCTACTAATCGATATGGAAATAAAATACGACTGCAAATAATATGTAAACAGCTAATAAACATTAAATGTTTTTAGAAAAAACAATAAAATCATATACATACATACATATGACAGTCTGAAGTGAAAATAATAATAATAATAATAATAGTTTGTGGGAAAAATTAATGATTCACAAGCAGAAAGAAACGCTGCACAGTATTCATCACAATATCGATGGATAAATAGTTCGATGTCAATCAAAATCTCTGAAATCGAATATGCAGAAAAAGGTAAAAAAAGAACACTTTTTGCATGGCAGCAAATGAAAATGAAAAATGAAAAAATTACACAAGCAGCAATGCTAAGCAACCTGAATTAATAATGTTATTGTTATCCACTTTGGTTGAAGAATATATTGAAAACAAGAGGAGAGTACTGTATATGTAAAAATAATTATTTCAGTTTTACAAAGATTATGCGTTTATGTAAATATTGGATGAAAACACACGTCCATTTTTGTCGCACAAAGTAATGACGTTTTTACTGTGTTACGCCGACAGCACGGCGAAGCTCAGCGACGATATCGTCCACTGGACGATTCTTCGTTTCTGGTACGTATTTGAATGTGAACAGCCAAAAGATTGTCAAAAAGCCTGTGAACACCAAAAACGAATATTCTCCAATCGCACGCTAAAATTATTCAATAAGTAAAATTTAAGAAGACTAAACGGGATAATAAGTAAGCAAGCATCAACAACAAACATACCACCATCGGTGGGAAAATCCAGCCGATAATAAACGCCGATCCCCAATTAACTGGTACCGCAACAGATGTTGCGTGTCCACGAGCATTTTGCAAAAACAATTCACTGACGAAAAACCATGGGATGGAACCTTAAAAACACATGTATAATATAGAAGAATTCGTCAAATAAATGCAAAACAACTGATTAATCACTTTACCTGGACCAGTGGCGAAGGAAATGACGAATATCAGTACAAATGCGATGCACAAATAAGAAGACCAATTGTAACCTTGTTTCTGAAAACAGAATCAAGCAAAATGCAAAAAGGACATCTATTTTATGAAAAAAGAAAAAGAATATTAAAATTAAAAAAAATACCAGTAATATCATCGAGACGGTCAGTGTAACACAAGATATCCACATTCCTCCAAGACCCAACAGATGCAAAGTACGTCGTCCGGCTTTGTCAATAATAGCAGTGGAAACTAATGTCATGATGACATTAATTGCTCCCACACCCATCGTTGCATATCTGGCCGAATCTGGAGTCAAATCAGCACCATCAATAAAGATGCGTGTCGAATAGAACATGACCTGCGCAAAAGAGAAGAATTGTACGAAAGAAATAAATGTGCGAAATTTTAAATTAAATTTCAACTCAGTTCAATCAGATATATGCAAATCAAAAAAAAAGAAATACTTACCGCATTTATTCCAGAAAATTGTTGCGAAAGCATCATCATAACAGCAATGAACAATGCCCAACGCAAAACTTTATCCTTGAACATATCACTGAAACGGACCTGGAACAACAACAACAACAACAACAACAATCAAGCACAATATTAAAAGGGCAAAAGCAAAAGATGCTTTTACTTTTGGAGCAGCAGAATTTTGTTTAGCTTCTTCTTCCAAAGCGAATATCTCAGCATCGACATTATCCTTTTCGCGGAGCAATTTAAGAGCTAAAACAATAGATGAATCAGGTTTTAGGAGTGGATTCAACAAAAAAAACAACAGAAAACAAATAACCTTTTTCGGCATCTTCTCGACGTTTCTTCAATATTAACAAATATTTCGGACTTTCGGGGCAGTGTGGTAATGTGATCAGTTGAAATATTGCCGGTACAATTGTCAGAACTGATCATCATTGTAAAAAAAATAATATATTAATCAAAGCAGAGAAGAAGAACAGTAAAATTGAAAAAAAATTTACACAGCAAAATATGCCACGTATTATCTCTTCCCAAAATTTCAGAAATGCCCAACACTTGGGATACGAGAATGGATATTGTGACGACAAGCTGATTGACGCTGCCCAACATGCCACGCAAGTTGACCGGTGAAATTTCAGTCAAATACATTGGACACAAAGCGCTGGATAATCCTAAAATCAGCAGTGCTTTGGTTGTTATTAAAAAAAGAAAAAGAAAAAAGAAATTATTACCAGCATTAATTCCAACAATCATACGACCAAACAACAGCAGCAAGTAGTGGTTGGCGTATTTTGCGGTCAGAAACAATACTGCGGCCAGAATAGCAAAAACATTGTTCATTAACATTCCATTTCGTCTGAACAAGAAGTTATTGATGAAAAAATTTCATTTGAAAACAAGCAAGAATGAAATATACCGTCCAAGTCGATCCGATACAATACCAGATAACATTCCTCCAAGCAAGCCTCCGAGAGGAAACATGCTGACAATCATGGCCCACATGGAATCAATTTGCGAAGAAGTCCAACTGGCGCCGGTATTGGATACAGTTTCATTCATCCATTTTTTGATAATCTGAAACAATGGTCGAAATTACAAAACAACCCAAGCGAACAGCAGAATGAATATAAAACCAATTCCGGTGAATTCATCACGCCGATATTGTATCCGAAAACGAAAGAGCTGCCAAGGGCGGAAGCGCATACTGCGAACAACAATCTACACGTCAGTTTTCCCTGAAAAATTACATTTAATAATAATTGTATATAAAATTTGCTTTTCAAATCATGCATGTCACCTACCTGCAAAGCGGAATCGTCGATTGCCGGCACCGCCTTTTCGGCTACTTTGCTAGTACTGCCATCCGTGGTCAGTGGAATTTGTTCGTTCGGTTCATTTGTTTCTTCGTTTCTCATATTTTTTTCAACTTTCTCGCAACAAAGCTAATCGAACGCTAAAAGAAAGAAAAAAATTTTTTTTCAAAAGCAAAACAACAACAACAACAACAAGTAAAAGCACGTCATCCGCCCTATTTTCACCTTTCTAATAAAATATATTGGGACAAAATAAGTAACACAAATAATAAAAATAGCAAATAAAATAACGATGATGATGATAATAAAGCATGCACGTGCTATGATATATATATTTTAAGAAAAAAAAACAAAAAAAAAAGAAAGAAGAAGCAATCCTCAACAGGTTGAGGAGGTCAACGGCTCGGCTCGACCTCGTCACAAACGATGACAGAGAAAACTGACTTCATTCCAAGGCCATCAAGAAACAAGAATGCCTGGAATAGTAAATATATTATCATCATCACATATTGTCATCAACGACGTTGAGCTTGTTGGAAAATGTGGCCACAAGTGCGTCATTTGATGAATATTTTTTAAAAAAAATGTAAAGCTTATAAGCAAAAAAAATAACAACAAATAAATAAATGAATAAATAAGAGAGGATGAATTTTTAGTTTAAGAAAATATCAACGCCAACTGTTCGAAAGCATCAATTGAAAAGAAAGAAAAGTTCATTTTGCCAAGCTTTAATGAAAGAAACTGCTCTGCCTGCAGCAGCTTCAGTTTTGAAGTAAGCAGAGCAAAAAGCAGCAGCTGCAGCTAACAACAACAACAACAACAACAACAACAGCAACAGCAGCAACAACAACAGCAGCGATAATGATAATAATAATTTATAGAAAAATGAATAAAATATAAGCAAGGGAATAAAATGCAAAATGGAAAAAAAATCGCACACGTTTACTCTGGTCGAAGAATGAAAAAAGAAACACGACACGACGCGCTAAACGACCACACAACAAAAAGAAAAGCGCAATGGAAAAAGTAGCGCCCAGCGCAAGCATTTTCGACACGCAATTAATATAATTGTTCGCTCAACTTTCACTCTCATTCTCGTTCGCTCGATGATACGTGATGCAAATGAAAGCAAAAATGCCAACCGCTTTCTCATATTATTCCACCTTATTTTCGTCACATGCAATGTTCATCATTTTGTTTGTCTCATTCAAAAGCATCCAAGAAAAAAAAGCAAACTTTCAAAAAAAAAATCTCGTTCATAAATATTAAAATTTACTGATGGATGATCAATGTAAAAACAGCCAACTGGCAATTGAAGATGATGATGAACACAACTTTAACAATAATAAATCTAAATTTATTCGTCCAACTTTTACCAAAAATAGCCACTAGTGGAATAATTTTTCAAATAACATCAATTGACAAGATCAGTAAATGTCAAAAATTGCACGTTCGCAGTGTGTAAACAAAATTTTCACTTACAATTTTACTTCTTTTTTTCTTCTTTCTACTCGCCAAACACAATCGAAGCAGACAAATTTAAAATACAAATTAAAAACTCACAAAACGCCTAAATCTTCTGAACTGAAAAACAACCCAACCGTGATCAAAAGTGACTTTACACCGACGACTGGAAAACTTATTTATCAAATTATCATCGTCGACTGATATCATTTTTCAATTAACTATATCACAACAGCAGAAAAATGTATATCATTTTTCACAATACAACACGAATATATTTGAAATTTAAAAAAAAGCATCACTTTTCATTAATAATTAAATTGCAATCAAACCGATAATGAAATTACACAAAGTAAATGTAGATGAAATGAATCAATGCAAACCGAATTCGAGCAACTTGAGTTGGAATATTTTTTAAACTATATCTCTAGAATGCCATCCATCTCCAACCACCACCGCAACAACCAAGATCGAACTGGACGACTAACATTTGCCAAGGGTCAAGGAAAGGTCACCAGATCAATGAGCTTATGCACTTGTGGATAAGGGTCAAAGGCATCCACACACAAATGCAAATTTTAAACGCCAAACTGCCAGTATATGTGTGTTGTTAAATAAAACAGAAACTGAAACGGTAAATTTAAAAAAAAAGTAACATCTTTCTAATTTAAACAAACGAACAACCTTACAAAATTCACATTCATATTAAGTCGATTATCAGATAGACAGTGCAAAACACTAAATCAATAATACAGTAAGACAATGACAAAAGACTGTACACACTTGAGATAATTTCTACACGCCTTTGTAAAAATTCAATTTTAAACTGTACAAAAATATTGACAAAAAGATACAAATTTTTTAAATTTTCTTCCATTAATTAAAAAAAAAGTAAATACGAAAGTCTCTGTTTTTTAAATTTTAAAACCAATAATACTGTAAGATGAAAATTTTCATTCACAAACATTTAGCGAAGAAAAGTTGCCAATGATGAAATATCTTTCTAAATTTAAAATCAACAACTAATCTTCGATGAGAAAATCAAACTCAATTGTGCTCATAAAATTTTAAAAAAATTTAATTTTTCCAATTGAAACAATTCTGCATTACTTTATAACAAATTCATCGTACCAGTGTTGTGTAATATTATGCAAATAATTTGAAATGTGCGAAAAATACATTTCGTGTTAATAACATATTAATTTAACCGATGTTCAACGTCGAAAGAGATAACCAAACTATCAGTAACTCTAGACCAGTAGAAGAATATGAGAAAACGAAACTTCAAATGAAAATCAATATCTGCCACATAACCTAAATTTAGTGTATCAATATTTAACCTATTCTAAAATCTGATTTCAATTCGAAAATGTATATTTAACGCCAATTGGTAGTTTGTTCGAAGATAAGTCTCGAATAAAGTAGATTAATATAATAAATAAACAGAAAATAAGTATACAATTTTATATAATTATATGAACAAAGCACCAAAAAGATTAAAAAACTCAATTCAGTTTGCCTAATAATTGAAGGACGAAATGAAATATTATTGATTACACATTTTACCATAAAATTTATCACTTACTGACAAATTTAATAAAATCTGATTACTAAACACAGGCAAGACGCTTAATTACAAATTAACTAACAACTTCCACCAAAAGCAAATAAAGAAATCAAATCATTTCCACAAAAAAAACTTCATGCATACGTATATTTGAAATTCATAAATGCTTTGTCTCAAAAAAAATACATCAATTATTGATGATATACACATAATGAACATAGTACCGAAAAAGATAAATTTCTAATTTTAGTAACAGAAGTATATTTGAATTACTTTCATTAGGATATTCTTTAATAAAAGTTACAAAATGTCTCGTTAAAACTAATTTTATGATCTATAATTTTACCAACTTTATATAAATAGCTTCAAAAAAAGCTATCCATTTTCAATGGAATTCTGATATATCAATGAAAAGTTGAGATGATAGTATTATAAAGGAAAAATGGAACAACCGCTTTCCTCATCTTTGCAAATCAACAATCAATACAAAAAATAATCAAGCAACTGCAAGCAAAACTCATCCAAAACGAAATAGACTGACAAACACACAGCAATCTTGCAGAGAAGACTGTACTTTTTAAAGTAAAGTGCTGTATTACAAAAATGACAAGCAAGTAAAACAATACTTTGACCTATTTTAAGAAAGCTGAAATAAAATGAAAACAGAAAATATTTTAATTTGTTTTTTAATTTTATAATTTAATATAAAATAATATTTTACTAATGTTTACATATTAATAAAATTTAATGTGGTAATATTACAAATAGCAGATGATAAACATCAATAATTAATCTTACACTTACTCGATATTTAGCAAAAGTTTATATTTTATAGGATAAATTGAGTTGCACAGTTTGATCATAAATTCGATTCTACTTTTTAGTTTTATATGCTTTATCTTTCTGATAAAATAAATTTCGTGTAATAAGCGTTTGTATGTAACTGTGAAGAAAATCTTCTTCGCGGTTCCCCTAGTTTAAGTGTTTTCAATTTCTGTCAGAGATAGTATTGGTGGAGATGTGTGACTGGAAAGATTAAAGATAAAATTTGTTTGCAAACCAGAAACATTTTCAGAGAACAGGCAGAAAATCAGATAAATATTTCGATGCTAACAAAAATTAGCAGTTGTTAGTCCTAGTTTTAACTCAGAACTGCAGCTGTGGACAATTTGTCAGTTGTTGATTTTTCCATTGTATTAAAATCGCCTTTAGCTACTGTTCAGAACATTTTTGGACAATCGGAAAAGCATCCTATACATAATCTCATATTGTTGAGGTTTGCTGAGTTTGATCTGTATTATCACGTAAATCGAGACAACAGATGTAAGATCAAATGACACAAACACAGTTGCTAGAGAAAGGAGTCAAAGAAGCACAACAAACAAAGTGACGGAACAAAGTTTATTAAAACACAAGGTATATATGCAAACACACACGGACTATGTATATGCATCTATCCGTTACTACAGTATATTGAATATCAGGTTTCAACATGAATTGTTCCTTTCATCAACACTTCCTCTAACAATTCATGTGCTCAGAAACAATTCCTAATTGCTGACGCAAATTTTGAAAACGAGTCTTTGGCAGAGCTTTCGTCAATATGTCGGCCTTCTGGTTTCCACCTATCGATGTGCTGGATGTCGATTTTGCCCTCATTATATTTTTCACGAACGAAGTGAAATCGCACATCAATGTGCTTCGAACGTTTGTGGAACTCTGGATTCTTGGAAAGCTTGACGGCTCCCATGTTGTCCACAAACAGTATCGGCTTTTGTTTCACTTCTGTGACTTCAGCAAATAGTGTCATCAGCCACATCATGTCTTTAGCGCTTCACTAGCAGCGACATATTCTGCCTCCGTTGTTGACAATGCAACGCTTCTCTGCTTTTGACTATGCACAACACGGCTCTCTGCACACATGCAGACACGCAGTACGTGAACGTCGAGTCGTGACGTCACTGCGTATCTGCATCTGAGTAGCCTTCAGAATTCCT
>NW_003526940.1:2586527-2588376 GCF_000181795.1 Trichinella spiralis
TTGATTCCCATACCAAGAAAAGGTGTCCAGGGGTCCTTGCTTTATTGGAACTCCTTTTTCATCACTGCAAGGAATTGTCCATCTCGTCGGTGTCAGACCAGCCACTATTCCATCATCAACATAAATCGCCACAAGCAGTTTTGATCTTTCTTTCATGCGAGCAAACAGACAGGGGTCTGCTGTGCTCTGTTTCAGACCTTGTTTTCTCAGGAACTCCACCAATCTCAGGTTCCAACAGCGAGGAGCTTGCTTTAAGCCATACAAACTACGGTTCAGTTTGTAAACTTGATTCGTACCATTTTCGAATCCTTCCGGTTGCTTCACGTACACTTCTTCCTTCAGCGCACCATACAGAAATGCAGTCTTTACATCAAACTGTTGAAGCTTCAACCTTTCCACTGCGGCGATGCTTAGGAGTGCACGTACAGTATCAAAACGAGCCACCGGGCTGAAGGTCTCATCATAGTCAATGCCGGGTCTTTGCATGTAACCTTTAGCAACCAGACGTGCTTTATATCTGGCTACACTTCTATCAGCTTTTGTTTTGATGCGCAAAACCCATCGACTGTCCAAGACTTTCTTTCCAGACGGGGGATCTACTAATGTCCACACTGAGTTCTCCTCGAGGGAATGCAGTTCTTCTTCCATGGCCTTTCGCCAATCTGCAGCATCAACAGATTGCATTGCCTCATGAAATGATGATGGAGGTGGTGTCTGAACTGTTAGCACGTAGTCAGAAAGATAATTCGGCATCTTTCTGACCCGTTTGCTGCTAAGTGCGTCTTCCTCTTGCTCCATTTTCGTCTCGACTTCACATTCCGCTTCTTTTGATGTCCACTGAGAATTCAATTCCAGTCTCAGTTCTTCTGCATCAGGATCATCTTCCTCTTCATTCTTCTCAGACGAATCTGCTTTAACGGACATCTTTGATGACAAACGGATCTCTTCTGGCTTAAACAAGATATCCCGACTGGTAACAATCTGATTGATGTCTGGCAGCCAGATTCTATAACCATCCTTCTCATCACAGTATCCCATAAACCGTCCAGCAACTGATTTCTTTTCCCATTTCCGCCGACGTTGCTTGGGAACGTGTACAAAACATTCAGTTCCAAAAACGTGGAAATGATCAATGGACACGGGATCTCGTTTGAACCACAGTTCTATTGGAGATTTCCCTTTCACGGTCGTGGGACCAGTTCGGTTCAGTACATAACAAGCTGTGTTCACTGCTTCAGCCCACAGATAAAGTGGAAGATCTTTTGAATGGAGCATGGATCTACCGGTCTCAACCAGTATCCTGTTCTCACGCTCTGCCACTCCATTCTGTTCCGGCGTATAAGGCATAGCGGTACGCATAGCAACCCCTCGACGCTGCAGAATATCCTTTACATGAGCGTTGTTAAACTCAAGTCCGCCATCGCTCAAAATGCACTCCACTGTGTTTCCAGCTGTGCGTGACTCATTAAGGAAGGTTTCAAGGCACTGAGCCACATCATCTTTTCTCTTCAAAAAGAAAACTCGACGGTAACGTGAGAAATCATCTTTGAAAACGAGGAAGTACTTTGACCCACCCAAAGAAGTCACATGCATGGGTCCGCACAGGTCAACGTGTATCAATTTGCCTGGAGCCCTTGGCCTGTACTTCCGTGACTGAAAGCTTTCACGATGATGCTTCCCCAAAACACAACCAGTGCAGAACTGCTCTTGGGCATGCACTTTGATGCCATGGTTGTTCAGCACTTGCTGCACGTGTCGTTTATTTTGATGGCATAGCCTCTCATGCCACTATTGCAGCGAAGCATTCATGTACTCATATGTTATATGCAGCTTCTCTGAATGCTGACTC
>NW_003526940.1:2588386-2590339 GCF_000181795.1 Trichinella spiralis
AGTATATGGAGAAATTAAATAAAACAGAAACTGAAACGGTAAATTTAAAAAAAAGTAACATCTTTCTAATTTAAACAAACGAACAACCTTACAAAATTCACATTCATATTAAGTCGATTATCATACTTACAGTGCAAAACACTAAATCAATAATACAGTAAGACAATGACAAAAGACTGTACACACTTGAGATAATTTCTACACGCCTTTGTAAAAATTCAATTTTAAACTGTACAAAAATATTGACAAAAGGATACAAATTTTTTAAATTTTCTTCCATTAATTAAAAAAAAAGTAAATACGAAAGTCTCTGTTTTTTAAATTTTAAAACCAATAATACTGTAAGATGAAAATTTTCATTCACAAACATTTAGCGAAGAAAAGTTGCCAATGATGAAATATCTTTCTAAATTTAAAATCAACAACTAATCTTCGTTGAGAAAATGAAACTCAATTGTGCTCATAAAATTTAAAAAAATTTAATTTTTTCCAATTGAAACAATTCTGCATTACTTTATAACAAATTCATCGTACCAGTGTTGTGTAATATTATGCAAATAATTTGAAATGTGCGAAAAATACATTTCGTGTTAATAACATATTAATTTAACCGATGTTCAACGTCGAAAGAGATAACCAAACTATCAGTAACTCTAGACCAGTAGAAGAATATGAGAAAACGAAACTTCAAATGAAAATCAATATCTGCCACATAACCTAAATTTAGTGTATCAATATTTAACCTATTCTAAAATCTGATTTCAATTCGAAAATGTATATTTAACGCCAATTGGTAGTTTGTTCGAAGATAAGTCTCGAATAAAGTAGATTAATATAATAAATAAACAGAAAATAAGTATACAATTTTATATAATTATATGAACAAAGCACCAAAAAGATTAAAAAACTCAATTCAGTTTGCCTAATAATTGAAGGACGAAATGAAATATTATTGATTACACATTTTACCATAAAATTTATCACTTACTGACAAATTTAATAAAATCTGATTACTAAACACAGGCAAGACGCTTAATTACAAATTAACTAACAACTTCCACCAAAAGCAAATAAAGAAATCAAATCATTTCCACAAAAAAAACTTCATGCATACGTATATTTGAAATTCATAAATGCTTTGTCTCAAAAAAAATACATCAATTATTGATGATATACACATAATGAACATAGTACCGAAAAAGATAAATTTCTAATTTTAGTAACAGAAGTATATTTGAATTACTTTCATTAGGATATTCTTTAATAAAAGTTACAAAATATCTCGTTAAAACTAATTTTATGATCTATAATTTTACCAACTTTATATAAATAGCTTCAAAAATAGCTATCCATTTTCAATGGAATTCTGATATATCAATGAAAAGTTGAGATGATAGTATTATAAAGGAAAAATGGAACAACCGCTTTCCTCATCTTTGCAAATCAACAATCAATACAAAAAATAATCAAGCAACTGCAAGCAAAACTCATCCAAAACGAAATAGACTGACAAACACACAGCAATCTTGCAGAGAAGACTGTACTTTTTAAAGTAAAGTGCTGTATTACAAAAATGACAAGCAAGTAAAACAATACTTTGACCTATTTTAAGAAAGCTGAAATAAAATGAAAACAGAAAATATTTTAATTTGTTTTTTAATTTTATAATTTAATATAAAATAATATTTTACTAATGTTTACATATTAATAAAATTTAATGTGGTAATATTACAAATAGCAGATGATAAACATCAATAATTAATCTTACACTTACTCGATATTTAGACAAAAGTTTAATATTTTAAAGGAAAATTGAGTTGCCACGTTGGATCTAAATTCGATCTACTTTTTAGTTTTATATGCTTTATCTTCGGAAAATAATTTCGTGGAATAGCGTTGATGAACTGTGAAGAATCTTCTTTCCCGTCCCTAGTATAGTGTCTTCAATTTCTG
>NW_003526940.1:2590349-2595077 GCF_000181795.1 Trichinella spiralis
TGTTGCAAAATGGTTATTGGAAAAATTCAAAATAAGAGATATATTCGAGATTTAAGCTATCTAACTGAACTTGTGACTGTTCTTTAGCCACTGGCTCACTATCTTTCTTGCTCCAGCTGAATGAAATTGAATTCTACTTCATAAATTGGTTTTGAATTATCTACAAATAACTCATACAGTCCACTCCTTAGTCATTTTTAAGTTTCACTCTTAAAAGATTTTCAAACAGCTTTGTTTAGCGTCAATTTCTTTGCGCTCTTTTCCTCATCACTGTTTTGAGATTTTTTAGATGATAGAGGCAATAATAATGTAGTTCAGTTATAAAACAAAAACTTTGTTATAAAAATTGGGAAATGCGATTATTTATGTCCATATGAGGGAATTTAATGGTGAAGCGCCCCATATCATGCATGATATGTTGTTCGCTTTTGCTTTATTATTATTATTATCAAATGTATTTTGCTGTTTTGTTTGTTTATTTATCATTTTTTTGATCTAATCAGTGAGACATATACAAGACAAACTGAAAACCAAGAGTAACACTGATGAGTCCAGCTGACCAGTGAGAAGACACTTGAGCTGAAATCTGGGAACGCTACTATTAGTTTGTTAAAACAGATTAGTCACAAAGAAAATATTGAAAATTTTCATTCGACACATTACTACATTTTTAGGTAAATAAAAGGAATGTTTAATTTGAACAAATTAAAAAAGCATTTTGGAAATCTCAAGCAAAACATTGCAACTGATTGAAACAGAGTTCTGAAAAAAAGGCAGTTTCTGAAAGCTTTCCAGAAATGATCTGCAAAATATCCACATCAATATTTTTGCTAAACAGTTGTAATTTATATTTTAATTCATATTTATTTCAGTTCAAGTAAAATATAATTATATATGACTGTAGATATCAATAAAACTAATGAGGAACTGTGACGTTGAAACAAGCGGATTGTGCACTAGACAAACAGATTTGTGGTTCAGATATCAGAATACCTAAAATTATGTAATAAGTAAGAAATGAAACTATTTTGATTGTGTTTTCAATTACCTGCCCAGCAAGTTGTAATAAATGACGCAATGCATGCAGTAGCTACAGCTCTTAAAGCATATTTTGCCAGAATGGGTTTGATCTTTGGACTAAGACTACCCACAGAGCCAAGCTGAATTCCAATTGATCCAATATTAGCAAAGCTGCACAAAGCGTATGTTGCCATCATTTGTGAGTGACCCTAAATATAATTGTTATTTATACCTTTTATACGATTTTTTGAAAGGAAACATATCAGTGTGAAAAATGAATGCATTATATTTTATTAAAAATTTAATTATTATTTTAAAGTTTTTTCTAAAGATTATTATTTAAAAAAGTGATAAAAATACTTACGGAAAGTTTATTAGAAGCTACATATTCTCCTAGTCGTTGGTATGCAATAAATTCATTTAAAACGACTTTGATACCCATCAACTCAGCGACATACATTGTTTCTTCTACTCTTTTACTAATGTCCATAGAATCGCTGACGCCCATGAAAAATGCTATTGGAAAAAATATATAGCCAAGTATTTTCTAAAAGCAAAATGAATAAATAAATTAAAATTATGCAGCTTATGTTTAAGGATATATAAATTGTAACCTCTAAACTCAAGTCATCAATGTCAACCATATTTCCTAGCCATAATATGACTGAATTAATGAATGTTAAAATTGCAATGAAAACAATCAAATTGGCTATAATTTGAAAAATAACAGTGATAACATCACAAGCACCATTGCTGATTGCTTCTAAAATATTGTTGTACTGCCTAAAAATTAAAAATTTATTTTATAATGAAAAACATCATAAATTTACATTTTTAATTATAATTTTTACCCTCTTGGCAAATCAAGATTTTCGACTTTTTTAGTTGCAGATTCTTCTGTTTCAGGGACAACAATCTTGGAACAAGCAAGTGACGCTGGCGCTGACATGACACTTGCCGATAATATATATTTCGGACATGCCTTGAAAAATTGAATTTATAAAATAGAAAAATGAAATGCTGAAATGAATGAATATTATTAGCATTTACTCCAAAAGAGACGTAAGCGGCGAAAAGCGAACCAGCAACGGAAGCAAATCCGGCGCACATAATTGCAAATACTTCCGAATGGGTTAATTGGGATAGATACGGTTTGATGAGAAGTGGCGCTTCGCTTAGGCCGAGAAATATTGAAGCTACTGCATTTAAAGATTCCGTTGCCGTTGTGCCGAGTGTAATTTGAACAAGCCAGGCAACTTTGATCAGAACAAGCTGCATTACACCAAGTTGATACAGTAAAGCGACAAACGCTCCAAAATACAAAATTGCTTGTAATACCTAAAAAATTGAACTTCTTTTTCAACAATCAGTGGTGAATGGAATTTTGCCAAAATTTACGGAAAAAGCAAAAACTGCATTCATGCCACAAATTGGAGGCGGATTGACCAGAAAGCCGTACGTAAATGCCGCTCCATATTGTGCAAAATCCAAAAATGCTACAATTTTTTCAGAAATGAATTCAAACGCTACAACACCATATTCCCATTGGAGAGCAAACAGTCCAATGCAAAATTGTATTGCAAATCCCCAAATAACGGGACGCCAATTTATCTGAAATAACAGAACAAAAAAATGAATTTCATTTAATAAAAATTCAGCTCATATAAAAGATATTCTTACTTTACTTTTATTTTCTGACAGTAGAACCAACAAGAGAACAAGGACAACAATTCCAGCTAAGCAGTTCAACCTTTGCCATTGTCCTCTGCAGCAGATCAGAACGATTGCAATGAACACAATGAAAAGTGCCGTAAAAACAAAACTACAATTAAATTAATTCGTAAAAGATTCCTCTAGCATCTGTTGGTTTAAACTCACCCTCGAAATACAGTTTTTTTCCAACATCTTTTTATTCTCTTCTTTAAGTTTTTAGCAAAGCAAGCATTAATTTTTGAAATGAAGTAAATTTTGAAAATGTATTTATAAAATAAACAAAACCAAAATATTGCAGTAAATACAATAAGTGCCAAAGCTCTCCGGTAGTTTTTCACAACAGCAAAGATGAAAAAAATATGATAAGCAATGGCTAACAAAAGCCAAAAGCCGTATTGGAGATACTTTTTTTGTTGCGTTGTCAGTTTAGGTGGAAAGGACGATTTCATGTCGCTGAGTGCCATTGGAATTTTACTTAAACTGTAACTACCTCTGTTGCGGACCAGGGGATTTTTTTGAATTTGTTCCATCTCCATTGATACGGAATCGACAGCATCGTTGGAGATGTAGCGGTTGAGTTTTGACTCTTGATCACTTTTTATAAGATCACTCTAACAAAAAGCAAATAAATGTTTTACACTTTTTCTGCAAATATTTAGTATATATATATATTTGTCATTATTCAATTTATTTTGTGATGAATTAAATTTTAAAAAATCCCTTTTTTCATCATTCCAATGCATATTTGACGATTTAGCAATTTTGAAAACATAAACCAGATTTATAATTTCAGTATAAATGAATAATTATATAATGAAATGATAAAATATTTCCAGTTATAACTTTTGCCCTTTCTCAGTTGAATAAGCAATGACAAGCATCATATTTGTAAAGTTCCTTTCAAAACCATGCATAATTATTGTAATGGAAAGCTAGTAAGCTATTTTCCTCTATTTTCCGATTTCACATGCTCAGTTGCATTGTTTAATCACTTAATTGCTCTTCAAAAGCCACCCCATTCATGCATAGGAAAACCTTTTTTCAAGATATGTTAACCATTTAAATTTGAACTGAAATTGAACAAATAAATATAATTCACATATTTTTTTCTGAAAATTTTAAATTACTTTCTCATTGTATTTTTTTATAAGCATTCAAATATTCATTATTTAACTTAATAATATTTTGGCTAATTTAATTTAGATTTTTTGAATTCAAATAAAAATGTAATATTGAAACAACTTACTTCTTCAGAAAGCATCGTTCACAGCAACTAATTCAAGCATAAATACGCTATTTGATTAAAAAATTAAAATATAATGGAATATTTATATTTCTGTTCTCATTATATAAACTGGTTACAAAAAATAACACAATTGTTTAATTAAAACAATCGATAGATCATATCTGATAATCAACAAAAAAATTATAGTTGACAATAGACAAAATATTTATCATTGCTCATTGTTAAAAATCAACCAGTGATTTAAATTGATTTAAATTAAAAAGATAATCTGATAAAAAATATTTCCTTTTTACATTTATTGTATTATACAGAAAGTCTGTGATGATGGCAATAAATTGAGTTTTCAAAAATAATATATGATGCGCACGATCTTGTTTGATATGCAAAATAAATTATTTATAACATTTGTAAGTGCAATGTGAAAATATTTTATTTAAAGACTCTATTTTCCATACAATTATAAAATGGAAAGCAAAAAAAAACAATTATAGAAAATTGGCTGAAAATATGAATTATATTTACCTGCACAGCGTTCGCTGCGGTTGTCGGCTGTTGGTGATTTTCACCATTCATTTTCAAATTATCCGGATTGTCCATTTTTAAATCATGTAAAAAATATGCATAAATTTTTTTAAACTTTGTGAACACTTTAAACATCATTTGCATCGAAAGATTGGTCGTCAACGGACTATAGTACCGTGTAACACCTTTTATTGACGCAAGGCCAAAATGAAACATCAACGACTGGT
>NW_003526940.1:2595087-2599472 GCF_000181795.1 Trichinella spiralis
GATTTTCACCCATTCATTTTTCAAATATCCAGGATGTTCCATTTTTAAATTCATGTAAAAAATATGCATAAATTTTTTTAACTTTGTGAACACTTAAACATCAATTGCATCGAAAGATTGGTCGTCCAACGGAGCTATAGTAGCGTGTAGCACCTTTTATTGACAGCAAGGCAGAAATGAAACAGCAACGACTGGTTATACCAGCGCGTGCCGAAACACAACAGGATGCTATCAAAAGTGTCCTATTGCAAATTTGGAAAATTCAAATTTCATTTAATCCACCAGTCGATCAATCATAATTTCATTTTCAATTAAATCATAAACAATCAACAAACTATCAAAGATTTATTTATTTATTTATTCGTTGTAAAAAAGAACAATATGCATATTATCCGAAGGTTTGTTTACAACTTTGTTTAAACATTGCCAAACAACCGAATGAAATATAGAAGAATAAAAATTAGAAATTTTTCAATTTCATAAATTTTATTAAATTAAATTTTCAAAAAAGCTTTTTTACCTTTTGAAATTATAGAAAACAATAAAGTTCAAAGCAGAAAATGTCCACACGCCTCAAGCCTATTGCTTCAAAGTGCTTTGTGTATGCGGATGTTTCTATGATCCAAATGTCAAACCAATTTCCATATTCAATTGATGCAAATGTAATTTGATTGCACATAAAAATAGCAGTTATATTATGATAACATACAATAGTTCACAATACGCAGCTTGCAAAAATATTCTATTGCTTGTCACTCGTCCATAAGAAAAGTGCTTGTTCTTTTCACAGAAACAAACAAATCACAAAATAAATTCAGTACAATGTATAAATAATTGAAAACATTTTTCATTGAAAATTAAAATTACTTTTTTTCTGCAATGCCGTCAATTTACATTTTAAACATGCTCTTTCAGATGAAATCATCACAGCAATGCACTAAATCATTAAAAAAAAACAAAAAATTCATACAAAGTAATATCCATGTATTATTTTATCAAGATATTTCAGTTTGTTTTATTATTTCGATATATTTTTGTCATTTATTTGAAAATTATTATTTGTCCCTTTTTTTTAATTTTTCTCCAAAATTAAAAATCTCTCGTTTGACAAGGTAAAAAGCATCACGCATTACAAATCATTTTCGTTAATTTCAAATGACAGATTAAATCACTTTACAATGCACAGAAATGTCAAGATATGCATATCATTGTCGTCATAATTGGTTGATTAGAAATCAACAATTTGACCTACACACATGTAGAAATTCACGTCGATGATAAGCCAATAAAATACCATCAATTTTCTGACAACTTTAAATTAATTCATCAGGAAAGCATGTAATATACAAAAAATATGTTACATACGGGTATATTGAATGAAATGCATGAATAATAAATACTAAAGTACACGATTATCACCATTATTGTTATTATTATGATTATCATTATTACTTTAGTTATATGAGTGATTGATTGATTGATCGATTAACCAAATATTGCGCTTATGAAAAACACAATTTGTATCAAATGCCAAAAAATGTTACTTTTTTAATAAAAGTGGTGTTAAAATGACAAAAAATACAAAATTGTATATGATATGATACGATATGATGACAATGTATATAATATGAGCAATTATATTTTCAATTAGAAACATTCTGCTCTATTAAATTAAATAATTTTTATAAATAATAATAATTATTATTGATTTACATAGTGCATTTATTGTGAAATATTGTTACATTTTTAATTTAATTTTTACATTTTATTCTTATTAGAAAAAATACGTGAAATAATGTTTAAAACGGATGCGTGCGTAAAATGTTTTAATTTTATGACGTAAATAATAGGCTTATTTCATCGAATGTAAACATTTTCAATTCAAAAAAATTACATAGAATTTAAAGTGAACAGTGAAAATGAATTTGCATTTGCATTTAATTCTGCTTTTTATTGCATTCGCACTGCAAGCACAGATAATAAATAACAACAATTTGCATTAAATTCAATTTCAATTTTATTAAATAAATAATTTTTTCCAATAAAACAAATAACGACATGATGCACAAAAGCATTTGGCAAGAAAATTATAAGAATCATCAAATTCGGAAAAATCATCGATAATTATAATAAATGAATGATGATGCTGCTTTTCAAAAAAAGGTAAAAAAGATAATTTTTTAATTAAGCCCGCTCCATAAGCACATCAATAACAACATCACTGTCATCTTGAACATGCGGCAATTGGTTGTCGTGTTCTTCAAACTTTTCATCATATTCATTTTCGAGCAATTTCACAGAATCAGAATTGAAATAAATTGGAACATTCGAATATCTAAAAAGTATTACGTATTTATGCAAATGCAAAATATATTGTTAAAATTTGAATTTATTAAAATAATAAAAGAATTCTACTAAAACTGACTGATAAGCATTTCTGCTCTTACGATACCAATCACAGGTCATTAAGGCACCAAAAATCACAATGAATAATATTGCAGCGCTGATGCAAGAGCTGATTACAACCGTCTTGATGCTGTACTGGCTGGACGTGAATGAACCTAAGCACCTGACTGGAACGAAAAATCGCACAGTTAATAGTGTTAATTAAAAAAAAAAGAATAAAAGCTAATGTTCTACTGACTGCAAAAACGACTTGAGCTTTCATTATTTCCACAGCATCGAATGCACGAAGATCCCAACAGTGAATATCCTGGATTGCATTCAGAACAGAAATTAGTACCGGGACCATTGCACACTGCGCATGCTATATGGCATTTTTCGCATGTCTACGGAAAAAAGAGAACAGAATTTCAAATATGAAAATAAAATTGCAAAAAAAATAGTTGACAATAAATATCCCACAACGTTACCACAAACTTGGCATTGAAATAATATCCCCGTTTGCAAGAACAATCGTTGCTCTTCGGGTTCGGAGCCTGACCATCTTTGCACAGTGTGCATTGATCAAAACCAGGACCTGAACAGCAAAAACAAAAAAAAATTTGTTTTTTTCACATTTATCATTTTAAAATTTACAAATTGAAAATTTTCTACTAAACAGGAAAAAAAATTTCACACACATCATTTCACTAAATGGAACACATAAATTAATTGTCTATTGTAAAACTGTCATTTCAATTTCAATTATCGATAAATATAAAATCAAATAATAAATAATATTATCATCAACGCAGAGCAAAAAACTGTTTACAAAAAGTTGAGTGTTAAATTGTTTACAAAAATGCTGTTTACCGGATTGCAGCTATCGGTAGCTTCCTCCTCTTGAGTTGAAAAAATTTGCTTTAACTTGTTTTAAAATTTTATTTTGATCCAATGAAAAAATTATTTAATCATCAACAAGCCAACAACTACATTAAGATGAAAAATGCTTCCGCATTGAAGAACAACTTTTGAACAGAAAAGCTCGAAAAAGAAAAACATGCTAAAAGCTTTCGAAGAAAGCAGAAGAACATGAAAGCGTAAAAACTTGAATTGCAAATGTTTGCTCATAACTGAGGGAAGAGGAATTTGTCGTATTCGATTTGAAATTATAAAAAATCTCATGCTAATTTACGCAAACCAAATTATGCTAATAATTCAAAATGAATAACGCAGAAATATTAGTTTGATATTCACAATTCTGCTTACCGATACATTTCGCGCAGTCTGGATGACAAGCTTGGCAAACGTGGCCACTTTTTTCACAGTACGAATTCAAAGGACACTGGTCATTTCGGTCGCAGGGTCGAAGCTTCTGCGGTTCACACTGGCCAACGCTATTCAACGCATAATCAAATTTGCACACTTGGCAAATATTTGCATTTTTACTGCACTGTTCACAATTTTGAGGGCATCTTCAGAGAAAATTTCTTTTTTCAAAAAAAAATATTAATAATAATAAAATCAACGTCTACTCGTACTTGACGCATTTTCGTTTATTCACATCGTCGTAATATCCGTCGCCACAGCTTTTCACGCAATGTCCGAATGAGTTCAAAAAATAGCCAAATTTGCAAAACCGACACGGTCCCTCGGCAGTGCAATTCAAACATCCTTCGTCACATTTGAACAAGCATCTTCTTGCACCATTTATTTTATCTAAATAAAAAAATGTTGATTAAAAAACAGAAATACATAAATTTCATCTGAAATTTCATATGGAAATTAAAGTTTGAAAAATTAAAAGTTATATTCAACATTAACTAGTTGCTCAAGTTCGCATCTTATCACACTTAGTAGTACATACAGTTTTAGCAAAATTTCAAATTGTTTGTCGACACTAATATGCATATTTTCCCCAATCTGCAAGTTGCATCGTTCAAAGAAAGCTTGATTTCTGTCTCAAATTCTATTTTCATTTCCAATTCATAAAAATCAATTAA
>NW_003526940.1:2599482-2643975 GCF_000181795.1 Trichinella spiralis
AAATAAAATTCAAAAATAAGAGATATATTCGAGATTTAAGCTATCTAACTGAACTTGTGACTGTTCTTTAGCCACTGGCTCACTATCTTTCTTGCTCCAGCTGAATGAAATTGAATTCTACTTCATAAATTGGTTTTGAATTATCTACAAATAACTCATACAGTCCACTCCTTAGTCATTTTTAAGTTTCACTCTTAAAAGATTTTCAAACAGCTTTGTTTAGCGTCAATTTCTTTGCGCTCTTTTCCTCATCACTGTTTTGAGATTTTTTAGATGATAGAGGCAGTAATGATGTAGTTCAGTTATAAAACAAAAACTTTGTTATAAAAATTGGGAAATGTGATTATTTATGTCCATATGAGGGAATTTAATGGTGAAGCGCCCCATATCATGCATGATATGTTGTTCGCTTTTGCTTTATTATTATTATCAAATGTATTTTGCTGTTTTGTTTATTTATTTGTTGTTGTTTTGATCTAATCAGTGAGACATATACAAGACAAACTGAAAACCAAGAGTAACACTGATGAGTCCAGCTGACCAGTGAGAAGACACTTGAGCTGAAATCTGGGAACGCTACTATTAGTTTGTTAAAACAGATTAGTCACAAAGAAAATATTGAAAATTTTCATTCGACACATTACTACATTTTTAGGTAAATAAAAGGAATGTTTAATTTGAACAAATTAAAAAAGCATTTTGGAAATCTCAAGCAAAACATTGCAACTGATTGAAACAGAGTTGTGAAAAAAAGGCAGTTTCTGAAAGCTTTCCAGAAATGATCTGCGAAATATCAACATCAATATTTTTGCTAAACAGTTGTAATTTATATTTTAATTCATATTTATTTCAGTTCAAGTAAAATATAATTATATATGACTGTAGATATCAATAAAACTAATGAGGAACTGTGACGTTGAAACAAGCGGATTGTGCACTAGACAAACAGATTTGTGGTTCAGATATCAGAATACCTAAAATTATGTAATAAGTAAGAAATGAAACTATTTTGATTGTGTTTTTTCAATTACCTGCCCAGCAAGTTGTAATAAATGACGCAATGCATGCAGTAGCTACAGCTCTTAAAGCATATTTTGCCAGAATGGGTTTGATCTTTGGACTGAGACTACCCACAGAGCCAAGCTGAATTCCAATTGATCCAATATTAGCAAAGCTGCACAAAGCGTATGTTGCCATCATTTGTGAGTGACCCTAAATATAATTGTTAGTTATACTTTTATACGATTTTTTGAAAGGAAACATATCAATGTTTAAAATGAATGCATTATATTTTATTAAAAATTTAATTATTATTTTAAAGTTTTTTCTAAAGATTATTATTTAAAAAAATGATAAAAGTACTTACGGAAAGTTTATTAGAAGCTACATATTCTCCTAGTCGTTGGTATGCAATAAATTCATTTAAAACGACTTTGATACCCATCAACTCAGCGACATACATTGTTTCTTCTACTCTTTTACTAATGTCCATAGAATCGCTGACTCCCATGAAAAATGCTATTGGAAAAAATATATAGCCAAGTATTTTCTAAAAGCAAAATAAATAAATTAATTAAAATTATGCAGCTTATGTTTAAGGATATATAAATTGTAACCTCTAAACTCAAGTCATCAATGTCAACCATATTTCCTAGCCATAATATGACTGAATTGATGAATGTTAAAATTGCAATGAAAACAATCAAATTGGCTATAATTTGAAAAATAACAGTGATAACATCACAAGCACCATTGCTGATTGCTTCTAAAATATTGTTGTATTGCCTAAAAATTAAAAATTTATTTTATAATGAAAAACTTCATAAATTTACATTTTTAATTATAATTTTTACCCTTTTGGCAAATCAAGATTTTCGACTTTTTTAGTTGCAGATTCTTCTGTTTCAGGGACAACAATCTTGGAACAAGCAAGTGACGCTGGCGCTGACATGACACTTGCCGATAATATATATTTCGGACATGCCTTGAAAAATTGAATTTATAAAATAGAAAAATGAAATGCTAAAATGAATGAATGTTATTAGCATTTACTCCAAAAGAGACGTAAGCGGCGAAAAGCGAACCAGCAACGGAAGCAAATCCGGCGCACATAATTGCAAATACTTCCGAATGGGTTAATTGGGATAGATACGGTTTGATGAGAAGTGGCGCTTCGCTTAGGCCGAGAAATATTGAAGCTACTGCATTTAAAGATTCCGTTGCCGTTGTGCCGAGTGTAATTTGAACAAGCCAGGCAACTTTGATCAGAACAAGCTGCATTACACCAAGTTGATACAGCAAAGCGACAAACGCTCCAAAATACAAAATTGCTTGTAATACCTAAAAAATTGAACTTCTTTTTCAACAATCAGTGGTGAATGGAATTTTGCCAAAATTTACGGAAAAAGCAAAAACTGCATTCATGCCACAAATTGGAGGCGGATTGACCAGAAAGCCGTACGTAAATGCCGCTCCATATTGTGCAAAATCCAAAAATGCTACAATTTTTTCAGAAATGAATTCAAACGCTACAACACCATATTCCCATTGGAGAGCAAACAGTCCAATGCAAAATTGTATTGCAAATCCCCAAATAACGGGACGCCAATTTATCTGAAATAACAGAACAAAAAAATGAATTTCATTTAATAAAAATTCAGCTCATATAAAAGATATTCTTACTTTACTTTTATTTTCTGACAGTAGAACCAACAAGAGAACAAGGACAACAATTCCAGCTAAGCAGTTCAACCTCTGCCATTGTCCTCTGCAGCAGATCAGAACGATTGCAATGAACACAATGAAAAGTGCCGTAAAAACAAAACTACAATTAAATTAAATTAAATTAATTAGTAAAAGATTCTTCTAGCATCTGTTGGTTTAAACTCACCCTCGAAATACAGTTTTTTTCCAACATCTTTTTATTCTCTTCTTTAAATTTTTAGCAAAGCAAGCATTAATTTTTGAAATGAAGTAAATTTTGAAAATGTATTTATAAAATAAACAAAACCAAAATATTGCAGTAAATACAATAAGTGCCAAAGCTCTCCGGTAGTTTTTCACAACAGCAAAGATGAAAAAAATATGATAAGCAATGGCTAACAAAAGCCAAAAGCCGTATTGGAGATACTTTTTTTGTTGCGTTGTCAGTTTAGGTGGAAAGGACGATTTCATGTCGCTGAGTGCCATTGGAATTTTACTTAAACTGTAACTACCTCTGTTGCGGACCAGGGGATTTTTTTGAATTTGTTCCATCTCCATTGATACGGAATCGACAGCATCGTTGGAGATGTAGCGGTTCAGTTTTGACTCTTGATCACTTTTTATAAGATCACTCTAACAAAAAGCAAATAAATGTTTTACATTTTTTTGCAAATATTTAGCATATATGTATTTGTCATTATTCAGTTTATTTTGTGATGAATTAAATTTTAAAAAATCCCTTTTTTCATCATTCCAATGCATATTTGACGATTTAGCAATTTTGAAAACATAAACCAGATTTATAATTTCAGTATAAATGAATAATTATATAATGAAATGATAAAATATTTCCAGTTATAACTTTTGCCCTTTCTCAGTTGAATAAGCAATGACAAGCATCATATTTGTAAAGTTCCTTTCAAAACCATGCATAATTATTGTAATGGAAAGCTAGTAAGCTATTTTCCTCTATTTTCCGATTTCACATGCTCAGTTGCATTGTTTAATCACTTAATTGCTCTTCAAAAGCCACCCCATTCATGCATAGGAAAACCTTTTTTCAAGATATGTTAACCATTTAAATTTGAACTGAAATTGAACAAATAAATATAATTCACATATTTTTTTCTGAAAATTTTAAATTACTTTCTCATTGTATTTTTTTTATAAGCATTCAAATATTCATTATTTAACTTAATAATATTTTGGCTAATTTAATTTAGATTTTTTGAATTCAAATAAAAATGTAATATTGAAACAACTTACTTCTTCAGAAAGCATCGTTCAGAGCAACTAATTCAAGCATAAATACGCTATTTGATTAAAAAATTAAAATATAATGGAATATTTATATTTCTGTTCTCATTATATAAACTGGTTACAAAAAATAACACAATTGTTTAATTAAAACAATCGATAGATCATATCTGATAATCAACAAAAAAATTATAGTTGACAATAGACAAAATATTTATCATTGCTCATTGTTAAAAATCAACCAGTGATTTAAATTGATTTAAATTAAAAAGATAATCTGATAAAAAATATTTCCTTTTTACATTTATTGTATTATACAGAAAGTCTGTGATGATGGCAATAAATTGAGTTTTCAAAAATAATATATGATGCGCACGATCTTGTTTGATATGCAAAATAAATTATTTATAACATTTGTAAGTGCAATGTGAAAATATTTTATTTAAAGACTCTATTTTCCATACAATTATAAAATGGAAAGCAAAAAAAAACAATTATAGAAAATTGGCTGAAAATATGAATTATATTTACCTGCACAGCGTTCGCTGCGGTTGTCGGCTGTTGGTGATTTTCACCATTCATTTTCAAATTATCCGGATTGTCCATTTTTAAATCATGTAAAAATATGCATAAATTTTTTTAACTTTGTGAACACTTAAACATCAATTGCATCGAAAGATTGGTCGTCCAACGGAGCTATAGTAGCGTGTAGCACCTTTTATTGACAGCAAGGCAGAAATGAAACAGCAACGACTGGTTATACCAGCGCGTGCCGAAACACAACAGGATGCTATCAAAAGTGTCCTATTGCAAATTTGGAAAATTCAAATTTCATTTAATCCACCAGTCGATCAATCATAATTTCATTTTCAATTAAATCATAAACAATCAACAAACTATCAAAGATTTATTTATTTATTTATTCGTTGTAAAAAAGAACAATATGCATATTATCCGAAGGTTTGTTTACAACTTTGTTTAAACATTGCCAAACAACCGAATGAAATATAGAAGAATAAAAATTAGAAATTTTTCAATTTCATAAATTTTATTAAATTAAATTTTCAAAAAAGCTTTTTTACCTTTTGAAATTATAGAAAACAATAAAGTTCAAAGCAGAAAATGTCCACACGCCTCAAGCCTATTGCTTCAAAGTGCTTTGTGTATGCGGATGTTTCTATGATCCAAATGTCAAACCAATTTCCATATTCAATTGATGCAAATGTAATTTGATTGCACATAAAAATAGCAGTTATATTATAATAACATTCAATCGTTCACAATACGCAGCTTGCAAAAATATTCTATTGCTTGTCACTCGTCCATAAGAAAAGTGCTTGTTCTTTTCACAGAAACAAACAAATCACAAAATAAATTCAGTAAAATGTATAAATAATTGAAAACATTTTTCATTGAAAATTAAAATTACTTTTTTTCTGCAATGCCGTCAATTTACATTTTAAACATGCTCTTTCAGATGAAATCATCACAGCAATGCACTAAATCATTAAAAAAACAAAAAATTCATACAAAGTAATATCCATGTGTTATTTTATCAAGATATTTCAGTTTGTTTTATTATTTCGATATATTTTTGTCATTTATTGGAAAATTATTATTTGTCCCTTTTTTTAATTTTTCTCCAAAATTAAAAATCTCTCGTTTGACAAGGTAAAAAGCATCACGCATTACAAATCATTTTCGTTAATTTCAAATGACAGATTAAATCACTTTACAATGCACAGAAATGTCAAGATATGCATATCATTGTCGTCATAATTGGTTGATTAGAAATCAACGATTTGACCTACACACATGTAGAAATTCACGTCGATGATAAGCCAATAAAATACCATCAATTTTCTGACAACTTTAAATTAATTCATCAGGAAAGCATGTAATATACAAAAAATATGTTACATACGGGTATATTGAATGAAATGCATGAATAATAAATACTAAAGTACACGATTATCACCATTATTGTTATTATTATGATTATCATTATTACTTTAGTTATATGAGTGATTGATTGATTGATCGATTAACCAAATATTGCGCTTATGAAAAACACAATTTGTATCAAATGCCAAAAAATGTTACTTTTTTAATAAAAGTGGTGTTAAAATGACAAAAAATACAAAATTGTATATGATATGATACGATATGATGACAATGTATATAATATGAGCAATTATATTTTCAATTAGAAACATTCTGCTCTATTAAATTAAATAATTTTTATAAATAATAATTATTATTATTGATTTACATAGTGCATTTATTGTGAAATATTGTTACATTTTTAATTTAATTTTTACATTTTATTCTTATTAGAAAAAATACGTGAAATAATGTTTAAAACGGATGCGTGCGTAAAATGTTTTAATTTTATGACGTAAATAATAGGCTTATTTCATCGAATGTAAACATTTTCAATTCAAAAAAATTACATAGAATTTAAAGTGAACAGTGAAAATGAATTTGCATTTGCATTTAATTCTGCTTTTTATTGCATTCGCACTGCAAGCACAGATAATAAATAACAACAATTTGCATTAAATTCAATTTCAATTTTATTAAATAAATAATTTTTTCCAATAAAACAAATAACGACATGATGCACAAAAGCATTTGGCAAGAAAATTATAAGAATCATCAAATTTGGAAAAATCATCGATAATTATAATAAATGAATGATGATGCTGCTTTTCAAAAAAAGGTAAAAAAGATAATTTTTTAATTAAGCCCGCTCCATAAGCACATCAATAACAACATCACTGTCATCTTGAACATGCGACAATTGGTTGTCGTGTTCTTCAAACTTTTCATCATATTCATTTTCGAGCAATTTCACAGAATCAGAATTGAAATAAATTGGAACATTCGAATATCTAAAAAGTATTACGTATTTATGCAAATGCAAAATATATTGTTAAAATTTCAATTTATTAAAAATAATAAAAGAATTCTGGTAAAACTGACTGATAAGCATTTCTGCTCTTACGATACCAATCACAGGTCATTAAGGCACCAAAAATCACAATGAATAATATTGCAGCGCTGATGCAAGAGCTGATTACAACCGTCTTGATGCTGTACTGGCTGGACGTGAATGAACCTAAGCACCTGACTGGAACGAAAAATCGCACAGTTAATAGTGTTAATTAAAAAAAAGAATAAAAGCTAATGTTCTACTGACTGCAAAAACGACTTGAGCTTTCATTATTTCCACAGCATCGAATGCACGAAGATCCCAACAGCGAATATCCTGGATTGCATTCAGAACAGAAATTAGTACCGGGACCATTGCACACTGCGCATGCTATATGGCATTTTTCGCATGTCTACGGAAAAAAAAAGAACAGAATTTCAAATATGAAAATAAAATTGCAAAAAAATAGTTGACAATAAATATCCCACAACGTTACCACAAACTTGGCATTGAAATAATATCCCCGTTTGCAAGAACAATCGTTGCTCTTCGGGTTCGGAGCCTGACCATCTTTGCACAGTGTGCATTGATCAAAACCAGGACCTGAACAGCAAAAACAAAAAAAAATTTGTTTTTTTCACATTTATCATTTTAAAATTTACAAATTGAAAATTTTCTACTAAACAGGAAAAAAAATTTCACACACATCATTTCACTAAATGGAACACATAAATTAATTGTCTATTGTAAAACTGTCATTTCAATTTCAATTATCGATAAATATTAAATCAAATAATAAATAATATTATCATCAACGCAGAGCAAAAAACTGTTTACAAAAAGTTGAGTGTTAAATTGTTACAAAAATGCTGTTTACCGGATTGCAGCTATCGGTAGCTTCCTCCTCTTGAGTTGAAAAAATTTGCTTTAACTTGTTTTAAAATTTTATTTTGATCCAATGAAAAAGTTATTTAATCATCAACAAGCCAAAAACTACATTAAGATGAAAAATGCTTCCGCATTAAAGAACAACTTTTGAACAGAAAAGCTCGAAAAAGAAAAACATGCTAAAAGCTTTCGAAGAAAGCAGAAGAACATGAAAGCGTAAAAACTTGAATTGCAAATGTTTGCTCATAACTGAGGGAAGAGGAATTTGTCGTATTCGATTTGAAAATCTCATGCTAATTTACGCAAACCAAATTATGCTAATAATTCAAAATGAATAACGCAGAAATATTAGTTTGATATTCACAATTCTGCTTACCGATACATTTCGCGCAGTCTGGATGACAAGCTTGGCAAACGTGGCCACTTTTTTCACAGTACGAATTCAAAGGACACTGGTCATTTCGGTCGCAGGGTCGAAGCTTCTGCGGTTCACACTGGCCAACGCTATTCAACGCATAATCAAATTTGCACACTTGGCAAATATTTGCATTTTTACTGCACTGTTCACAATTTTGAGGGCATCTTCAGAGAAAATTTCTTTTTTCAAAAAAAAATATTAATAATAATAAAATCAACGTCTACTCGTACTTGACGCATTTTCGTTTATTCACATCGTCGTAATATCCGTCGCCACAGCTTTTCACGCAATGTCCGAATGAGTTCAAAAAATAGCCAAATTTGCAAAACCGACACGGTCCCTCGGCAGTGCAATTCAAACATCCTTCGTCACATTTGAACAAGCATCTTCTTGCACCATTTATTTTATCTAAATAAATATATGTTGATTAAAAAACAGAAATAAATAAATTTCATCTGAAATTTCATATGGAAATTAAAGTTTGAAAAATTAAAAGTTATATTCAACATTAACTAGTTGCTCAAGTTCGCATCTTATCACATTTAGTAGTACATACAGTTTTAGCAAAATTTCAAATTGTTTGTCGACACTAATATGCATATTTTCCCTAATCTGCAAGTTGCATCGTTCAAAGAAAGCTTGATTTCTGTCTCAAATTCTATTTTCATTTCCAATTCATAATATCAATTAATACTGTGATTTACGTCATTCAACGAGCATAATATGACGATGATGAAATATTGTCAACATTATTATCAATAATAATTCAAAATGAATTTGTAATATATAATATAATATATTATTATTATTCTTGTTTGTGAGGTTATTATTGTGGCAAATTGAAATGATAAAATCCGACTTTTTGATTTTCACATTCGAGCAATTTTCAATTGCTGTTAAAAAGAATGCTGTATAATTGCATAACAATTACATTAAAATTATCGTAACAATTATAAAATAATTCAATTTTGCTATGATTAAAAATCAGCGATGAAAATTTCATCGAAATTTTTCAGCAGAATTGACGTTTTCTTTCAAGATTTTTAGAAAAAGCTCAATTTTAAATGAAATTTAAAATGAATAAAAATGTGCTAATTTAAATTAGCGACTAAAATCCGACTGTTGAAGCAACAAAAGTGAACAAGTTTTCAACGTCATTGATAACAAGCTGCGATGGAAATTTACAATGCCTACAATACGCAAATGTTCGATGATGCGGGGAAAATTTTACAGGAAATGGTGCGTCACTTTACAAACCATTCAAATAAACAACACAATTTTACCATAACTGATTAATTAAAACAAACAAATAAACAAATAAACAAATAAATAAATAAAATACGGCATTGAAAAAAAAGCGCCTACTTTCCTCGGCCAAAAAACCGTCAGGACATTCGGTTTCACATTTGCCATGCCATAGATGTTCAGGATCGCTGACAATCAAAAACATGGACGGCAAGCAAGTGTCGCACAAAGTAGCCGAACTGCAAGTGGCACATCCTCGTAAACACAAATTACATCTGCGCGCATTTGTATCCAAATAATAACCAGCTTCACATTTGGAAACGCACCTGAAATAGAATTCAAAAAAATAAATTTTTTTTCAATTTTTTAAAATCTCATTTATTATTCAAAAAATTAATTAATTTTATAAAATTTTATACTTGCTGCCTCCTCGATTTCTCAACTCTTGGTAATAATGCTTGCAGCTGACACAATCCAACGATGAATTGACCATTCTGCAACCGTTCTCACACTCAGGATGGCAATTTTCTTTCAAAATCACATCTCCAAAATTCTAAATTAAAATTCCATTCAAATTTTACACATTTTCTTTTCATTTCAAAAAAATTAATATTTTATATTTTAGAAAAAAAATTTACTAAATTAAGAAAAAAGTCATATCGATTTTATTTAATCACGCGGACATTTCATAACTGAAAATCATATTTCTTCTTCTTCTTATTATTATTATTATTATCCTAGATTATAATTTATTTGCTAGTAATTTTGTTCAACTTTTGTTCTTTAATATTTGTCCAACAACAACATATCCAATCTATGCTTCACATGTGGAATTACATGAAATTTTTAAATAAACTAAATTATTAAAAAATATTGTAATTTTTCTCAATACTGATTTTCAAGCTTTAAAAAATAATTTTGTAAAATTTAATAAATAATGATGCAAAATATTGTTGAAAAAACCTTTTTTAATATTAGAACTTTACTGATTTTTAAATATTAAAAAAATTTTAAATACACAATATTCAATTATTGTTGATTTGCATTGCGTATTAAAATGACACGAAATAAAAGGGAGATGCAAGCATGCATTACGGTAAGTTTCGAGTAAAAATAAGTGTGATTGGTACGTGCATTGTTTCTCCATTCCCTCTTCAAATATGCAATTGATAAAGTGTGCATTATCGGCAAAGCATTATTATTATTTCAACCATTTCCTGCATCACGTTTCAACGTTGTTTATGATAAAATGAATCATTTTCAAATCACATATATGCTCTGCAAACCTGCACCAATTTATATGCACATTATATAATAAATTGAACAGAAAAAAAATACTTTTTTCTTCTGTTTAAAAAAATGCTCAGTTACTTGTACGCTTTGTATTATATATATATATCTCTCTCTATATATCTGTGTGTGAAGTAGATAATGGAAAACAATTTCAAACAAAAAAAAATATAACAAAGCAACTGCAAAAATTATGAAAAAAAAATTTTTTTTTGCTTTCAAAGCCAAATAAATACCACACCAATACCAAATTCTACATGTGTGAAAAAAACTGATTCGATTCGATTTGATACTATTGGAGCAGTTCCTAAATTTTTATTAAATATGGTGATAAATGTGAGACCTTTTTTTTCTTATAACGATTGGTGAAATGAATTTCAAAAAAAAACATACGTGCGCATGTGCTGCAGAGCTACATGCAAGAATAAGTAGAAAGGAAAAAAAAGAAATCACCAAATTTTTGTTCATGTCAAGGAAAACGAAAAACTAAAATAAAATGTGCAACATGAACAAGCGTTCAACGAACAGCAAAGCGAACAGTAAACACTGAGCATACATGTATTATTTTATGCTTTTTTTTTAAAAACCACTATGTTCAAATATTCCCATTCACCACCAAGGCATATATATATTATTTTGGTGCATGTTGACCCTGCCCAAACTGCACCTGATGTCCGGCCATATCAGAAACAAAATTTGACGTGCCAAACAAAGCGGGACGACTATTCTTTCCCAGCTCCTCGTCCATTTCCAATTCACTCGGCTGCGCCATTTCCTCCGTTCCGTAAAGCGTCAACAAGCAATCGTGGAAAGTACCTGCAAACAATGGGCAGCTTACATCTTTTCTCTTCCATCATCCCAACGTTTAAATATCGATTACCGCGATTATTCGGATTTCCGACATTTTCCAAAGTAACTATCCACTTTCCTTCAGGATTCTCACCCCACTGCTGCACAGACATGAAAGGCCACTTTATAAATCCACCGTCACTTCCATCGTTCAATCTAGGCGGTAACAGTTCACTCCTAGAAATTATCATAATATTCAAGCTGTTGCCTTTCCAATAATCAAAAATCAAATCAATCTTATTACTCAGTTCCGGAAGGTGATGTGATACGTATTCGCAAATCTCCACGTCGACTGAACTGTACACTCATCACCAACTGCACATGTTCCAAATAACGTATAGGTGCCCCTTGAGGGCACCCGTTTACATTTATCGTGATATTTTTCAAAAATTGCCCATTCAACAATCTATCATTATAAATCGACTAATTTACAACAAGCATTAACAACATGACAAGAAATATTTTTTACATTGGATCTGGCATCTCATAGACAAACGTGCACACATGCTGAGTCGGCACAGTTTTCCATTTCTTGCCCAGGCGAATCAATTTTTCCGCATTCAAAATTCCATAACCGAATTTACTGCTCACTGAAACCGATTTTTTTTACAAATTTTACAAAAGAAAAATGCAAATAATATGAAAATCATCAATTTATCATAATGCAGTGCGCACCTTTTCGACCAACTCCATTGACTATCCAGCCAGGATTGTTCAAAAGCGGTGTCGGATCAGACGTGCGAACAACCAAATGTTGCATATCTCTCCATGTCAGGTTGGAGCTTAAAGTTACAAAAAAAATACATAAATAAACAAAATTCAAACAACATTGTTTTGCTATTTCAAAAATGTACTTTGCTTCCAGAACAAGAGCTACAATACCGGCAGCAATTGGTGCACTAGCACTCGTACCCGTGTGATGGGTAGTACACGTATTTGGCATATCCGTAGTAACCTGTGAGTAAAGTTTAAATATAACTTTTCTTTTTTCTTTCATTGACTTGCTTCAAAATATTCAATTGCATAGCAACTCACGATGGCGGGCTGGTTTATCAGACCAGAACTGTAAGTACTGGCCAATGTTGAAGGGCATTCTTCCAAATACCACGGCTGTTTGTGATCAAAAGTGGTCGAGCTAACACTCAGCGTATATATAGAAACAGTGTAACCATCGCAAGAACAACTATCTTTAAATGTTCCACCGTTTCCTGATGCCCATATATAAATGTTACCTTTCCCATTTCGCCCCTAAAAATAAAATACTTTGCATGAAATCCTCTTTCAAATGCAATTAATTATACACCTATGTGCATATGGATATAAAATCAACTGATTCATACAGAAACAGATGAGAATTTTAAAAAGAGAATTTCATTTCAGTTCACCATTCATTCTTACTTCAGTAACTCCTTGATAAAAAGCCATTTTTGCCAAACGACCGGGTCCGTCAAATGTTTTCCCATCATCCTCAGGCCCCCAACTAGCAGAGTAAATGTCTATATGCTGCTGACGAAGAGATAACGCAGATCCTTCAACTCTATCGCTAACTGGACCATCCAACATCCGCACACCTGAAAAAACATTGAAAAAATTTTTAAATAACTCTTTAAACATACTGTTGTCATTAATGTAAAAATTAAACAAATGTCAAAACAGAATATCAACTGACCCCCAATCCTTGCATTGTATGCCACTCCTACACCGCAAAATGAATTTCCAGCAACAGCCGCAACTTCACCAGCACAGCGTGTACCATGTCTTAATGAATGATAAAATAAATTTTAATTTATATTTCCTAAACCCCAGGAAAAAATAAAAATAAGAAACAATCAAAGTAATAAAATTAAAAAATATGTATATCATAAATCATAGTATCAAATTAGTGCACTGGCAAACCTGTTGTCTCCGTTGTCTCGAGGATAGGGATTATCATCGCCATCGTTCACATCATGACTTGCCATGGCATCCTTGAGCAAAACAACAAAAAATAATTGCATGCAAATATTAAATTAACAAGAAAAAACAACAACAATAACATACATAATTCGCTGCTAAATCAGGATGATCACCTTGAATGCCGTCATCCAATATAGAAACGACGACATTTTTTCCACTATAGCCCATACTCCAGGCTTCCCGAACTCGCATACCATCACCGACGAAACCATTCTGAAAAATGTTTATTTATAAAATAAGATAAAAAAAACATGAGGATGAAGCACACAAAAAAAAGTTGCTTCATATATTAACATATAGTGCTTTACCAAATACCACTGCTGCGAATAAAGTGGATCCGGCCATTCAACAGATGATTCCCTTGTCGATCGTCGATTGCTTTCATCGTCAAGTNAGACCGATCTCCTTTTTTACTCGTTCTCTTCGGGAGTTTTCCAAATTCATGTCCACAAAAGCCTACGAATCGAATCCAAAAATAAAATTCACCCATTTACTACCAAAATCAACAACGCATAAAATAAAATAAAATTACTTCTGGGATCGCCATCTAATCTTTTTTTTTTATTTCTCGCTTAGAAATGTAAGTGGTCATTACTTTTTTGAACCCAATAATCGGCCCTTTTCAATGAAACCAACCCTAAAATTTTCGAATAAAAGTAGGCACCTTCGGTTAAAAATTAACTAAATTTACTAATTTCTAGACAATAAGCTTTCAGCTGTGGAAAATAAAAATGTCACTTTTAAACAGCTGCATATTTCATTAAATTCAACGCTTACTTACTTTAATGCCATAACATGTGATTATATAACGAACAAATAATATAAACACGCAAAATATAATAATATAGCATTCTAACTTGCCTTGAAATGAAAATTTCAATTATACATGTTTAAAAATGTTGATTAAAAGATGAAATAACGCTGAAGGTAAATATATGAAATGTAAAAACGTTAAAAAGTAGTATAATTCATTCGAAAAAACAAAGCAAAATTTGAAAAATATATTAAAAAGTAAACAATTTTTTGCACGCATACCTTTCCCATATTTTTATAGCCATGCTTGTTGGCCACAATGTCGGCGTGTTCAGAATCATCGAATTGAAGCTGCACGACCACATTGCTGGTCACATTTCCAATATTTGAAAAATCCCCATCCGAAGGGCCACTTGCTACCATCTGCTGCCATAACCACAGAAGAATTACAATTTTAAACATCAAATACCCCCAAAAAAGACTATACGCATTACTAAAACAAAACAAAGATAAAATAGAAATACCAGCAAAAGTGATCAACAAAATCGCGTTCAACTTTGAAGTCGCAACATAATATTCAACCAGTTCTGAATTCAGGACATTTTTATTTCAGAAAATGCTTTCTCACCTAGCCCAAAAAAACATTCTAAACTAAAATTCTTACAGTCGCTTACATCTCATTTTAAACTGTGAAACAGGAAAAAGTTTAAAGTTAAACGAAAATCAAATTAACAAAAAAAACACCAATCTGAAACAATATTATATCATTACAATCTACACTACAAATGAATTCAAGCGGGTTAATTTGGGACAACGTGCAATGCATCAAAGTGAATAAAAACCACCTAATCACAAACTCGAATTGTTGCCACATTAAGCATTACATAAAAACTACTTCGTATACTGAAATTCCCGGAAAAATATAACGATAATATAAAGCAATTTTCATAAAATAAAAACTGAACAACGCACTGTTATACGCATGAGATTATTTTCTCACCAAGACCAAAACAAAGTAAAAAAGTTATTAAAAATCAACCTTTACCATTAAAATTAAAATTAATCAGTCATTTAAAATAATCTTAAAAGAGCAAAACGACAATATATAAGCAAATCGTTGGAATTCAAAGACAAAACTTCCTTGCTTTTAGTAAAAAAAATGAGGGTCGTTCATTAGTACTGTAACAATCAAGTACAAATAAATATGTCGAAGAGTGTTTCAAATAACGAATTCCAAGATTATTAAATTGAAAATCATTCATTTTAATTCTGAATTATGAAGTAATTATAAAATATATTAAAAATTAATTTGAAATTAATTCGACCAATCAGAAATGAATTATTATCATCTACATCTATATAACTATCTGCAATATACTTTGACTATTAATTCATCGTAAGTCAAAAATTTTTCGATAAATTTATTTAACTTTATAAATAAAAATAATTCTTATCCAATTTGATTTCAATTAGTTTTATAAAACTCATACAGCAGTGGTGTCATCATACATCTATAGCAAAATGTTGTCTGTAAAATATGGCTTGAATTATTTCTTACATATTTAATGATAAAGATAATGAAGAATTTACATTATTTATGACTTTTTAACCAGCTATTACTGTAAACATTATTACCAACTCCATTTTTATTTAATTACGCTTAATTTGATGTAATATTTATGCTCATGTCGCAAATATATGATAATATTTAATGGCTGGAGATGTCAAATTATCTATATAAATTAAACAAATGTGGTTGGATTGAAATTTAAAATTTGAATATTCTTTTTAAAGTTCAATAATAGGTTTTTTGTATCATCTTAAGTAATTATCCAAGAAATTTTATTTGCTGAATATGCGCATAAAATTTAATATAGTAATAAAATATGATTTCAGAATCATACCTATATGTTAATAATTATTATGCAATGCAATGGTATTACATAATAAATCATTAATTACTTATTATGAAATAAGAAAATTATTTCAATCCTGTAAAATATATTCGAAGAATTTTATTCAATTTTAAAATAAACTGTTTTAAATTAACTTTGTTTACAGTATCATTGTACCTGACAATTTTTCACGTTTTCTGATTTATCCTTTCATTCGTTGCGAGTAGCTGGTTAAAGATGGCGGCAAAATTGGGCATTTACTTTACTTCTTTGTTTTTGTTGTTTTCCACGACTAATTTGGTGCAGCTTTATCCAGGTTTTGACCCTAATAACTATGCTGGTAAGTTACATTTCAATAAGTTTGCTTTTTATGAAACTTTTTTTTCATTTAACAATTTTTTTCAATAATAATTTACATAGGAATTAATCGTGATAGGAGTATAATTGTAATTCATAATTAAAACTTAAAATTTTCGAATTTAGAATGAGTATCTATTTAATTCCATAAAAAATAAAATTTTAAATGTTGATTGAATTATCAACAAATGTTAGCGTTGTTGATGCTGAGGAAAACCGAATGTATTTTAGATGTTTCTTGCTTACCTTACAGCTATATGAGCAATTTTACTTATTATGGAAAGCTAGATCATGCTATAGATGGTACACCGTGTAGTCCATGGTTGCATCGTTTTCGAGGCTGGACAACACAAGAATTTGTTCCTCATAATTATTGCAGAAATATTGTAATGCATTTTTTTTGAAATTATATATTATGAATTGTGCGGTTTTAGGAACTTCGAAATGCTGGTGGTCCATATTGCATGGATCGTCATGGCCAAACGCATATTTGTTTTCATCCTTGTGAACGTAAATGTAAGAGTACAATAATACATGTATTGTGCTTTTTTAGTATTATAGTTTTATTAAAATAAACTGCCTAGATTAAGGTAATTTCTAAAATATATCATCAATAAGAAGATATTTCAAATTAAATATAAAACTTTTATAAATTTAACAAACGTATTTTATATTGTGCATTACCAATAAACAGTAAAATTTAGATGTGGCTTGTGTGGATCCGGATTCCAGAAGTTTCTCTTTAAGTACCATATACAAAACGACTTCTATTACCAGTTCCCCATGCTTAAATTGGGGTTCAGTTGAAAATTTGTTGGATGTAAAATTGGCAATTTAAATTTAATTGTGTAAAATTCAGATACATTTTTATTTATTTTGAATGAAATGTTGCAGGCTAATAAGTTAACCTTACTGAAGAAGTATATGAGTTTCTGGAAATGGGAAGGTAATGTTTGTAAAACTGGTGGTAGGCCTAAAGCTGCAAATGAATTAGGAAGAAAATTTTTTCACGTGGCCCTTTTTTGCATGGTTCAGAAAGAAAGTGTGTACGTAGAACCATGCCATCCAATATGTGAAATTGCGAGTAAGTAAAAATAAACATAGAAAAGGAATCATATTATGTTGATTTGTAAAACTTAGTACTGAATGCATTTCTGAATGAATTAATTTGAATTATTAATGTCTTTAATTATTTTTATTTTCAATAAAAATAGTTTATTCGTACTATTTAATGTTTAAATAAATGCATGCAATTGAAAAAGTGAAGTGAAATAAAACTTTAAGTTTCGAAATGTACTTTTAAGCGATGAAATGTTTGCCTTATGATTTTCCTACTCGGTATAAAGACGAACCTACTTTTGGTGCTAGGAATGTAACCCTAGCAGGAATGCCTTGCAAAAGATGGAGTGATATTAATATGGAAACTTGTTAGTTTAAATTGTATAAACTGCTTCTATTTATCTTTGACTTTGCTCTTTGTAGACTTCCCTCTAATGGCAGACACTAATTTTTGTGCGTGTCCAAGAGAAAATGCAAAATTTTGCAACAAAGCAGGCTTATTCTGTTTCGTTGATCATCCATTTTATAAGTGGCAGCCATGCTACTCTACATGTGAATCAGAATGTAATTACTTCTTTTCTTTAAAAGTATTTTATATGCTAGAAATATTTATGATATATTTATTTAGCCACGCAGTATTTGATTTCAGTTTGAAATCAGTTCATTTTTATTTATTGCAAAATAATGTAGTGCATTAAAATGTTGAAATAATTTTTAACAATAAAATCTTCAAACTGTAGTCTCAGACCAGCTTGGATGTTTGTACCAGTATGAACTTCTGGGCATGCGTTATCTTGGAATGAGAAATTATACATATGACGGTTACCTCTGCATGGAATGGAATTTAAAAATGGATGAAAAGATAACCAATCTTGGTATGTTTAATTTGTTTTACTTTAATTTATATCAATAAACTATTAACGTTTTTAGCTGCTGAATATGGGGTGCTAGGTTTGAATTTATGCCGCAATTTGGGAAATTTAAAGATAGGCCCGTGGTGTTTTGTGCAACTTGAAGATGGCTCTACAGAAAGACGTGCTTGCTTTCAAACTTGTGAAAATCAGCAGTTGCAGAGTAACTATTAAAACTTAGTTGTTCAGAAATTTTAAAGTTCATTGTTTTAGGTGATCGAGATATTCCTTGCTATAAAAGTGATGATAAGCAACAGCAGAGACCATCAGTGAAGAAATATTTGAAAACATATACAGTTAATCACATACCCTGCATGCGGTAATTGAATACATTTGCTTACGTATTTTTTATATATTATTTATACACGTTTACTGTATATACATTTTAAAACAATCTTTATATATGGTGAAGATATACACTATTTGATGAGTATGATGTAAATTTTATATTTATCTGTGAGGATACATGTACATTAAGTTCACATAAATTTAACTTTTATTCTAGAAAAAGTTAAAATATGAGCAATTTGACACTGTTTGCTTTTAGATGGTCGCTGATAAATCCCAATAATTCCAAAGATAACTATTGTAAAGAAGTTGAAGAAAGCAATTTTATTCCATCATGCTATGAAACTGCAACACAGCGCTTGACACCATGTTATATAAATTGCATTGGAGAAGAAGATACGGTTTCCATGTTTGCATCCGGTCAGTATTAAAATTAAAAAATATTTTCTTCTGTTTTAAAAATTTTAAAAGAGGGAAATTCAGAACATTTTCTGGGTGCAAGCATTTTAACTAATTTATGATTTAATGCATAATATATATATATATTTTTTTTTTATTTATTTAATATTTTCTTGTAAATTTTAAAATGTTTTTAAGCATAAGTGCAATTTTGGAGTATAATAAAATTAAAAGGTTGAAAATTAATGAAAAATAAATATTGAAAGTAATAAAATTATAGTTTACAGAATATTTATTCTAAATTATTTTTTCTTTGTTGTATAATTAGATGAATATAACAAACTGTTATGTTGTTATATAAATTGGAATGCAGTTAAAAATTGGCAATGCATTTTTTAACTTTAGAAGAGATAACATGCATCAGTAGTGATTCACTGGCTAGATATTCTGGAACACGAGCGACAACAGTTTCAGGGCATGCATGCTTAACATGGGAGGGCGCAAAAGAAGTGTCTAAGGAAATCAGTGTGTATAAAATGGCAACACCCCACAGACTTGGTTTTCCATCATTGAAAGAAGCGAATAATTACTGTAGAAACCCAGATAATGATCCAAGTGGGCCATGGTGTGTGGATTGGAGTTTAAAAAAAAGATATTGCTTTTTCCGGTGTGATGATACAGGTAATGCAAATTTCCATTTGTAATTAATTGTCGATTAAGTAACGTTACGTTTTATAAAAGTAAGGCTGTTTTTGCATCATAAGCGGATATTTTTCAATTTGACATTTAACAATCAATTCAAAAGTTTATATATAAATGCAGTCGAATTTGGTTAAGTGCACATGGAATTTGGCAAGAATTTCCATGCACTTATTCAAGTTGTGCACTTATCGAAAGTTGGGAATTATGCAGAGTAATTAAAAGGAGCAATAACTTCACATTTACGAATAGGTTTAATGCGAAAAAATGTCCATTTATTTCATGCAAAATAGTCGGGAATGTAGATTTGAATTATGGTTACAAGCGATTATTAGCAGTTTTTGTGGCACCAGCGTTGGCTAGCTGCTCTTCAATTTAGTCCAGGTTTGTCAGATTTATGCTGTTTTTGTGAAAATATGACTGAACTGTCATCAGATCTGCGACTGCTTCCTTGTGAGTAACTTCCTGGGAAAGCAGTAGTTGTTTTGATTTGGACTAGTTGATGTTGTCTGTGAGATGCTTGCTTATTCTAATATAATAAATAATAAACTTTGCTGAGCATCAGATGAACGTAAAGCAACCAGGAACGCACCTATTGTGCAGCTAAGGACTATGTATTGCAAACAGTAAATCCCGTGGACCACAGTAATTAGCACTTAACCAAGTTGTGCACTTTTCCACTATTTTACTGTATAATTAACTACAGGGAATTTTGTTAGGCCAAAATATTGTGCACTTAACCAAGTTCGACTATAATATGCAATAATTGCAATGCATTTTAACCTCCTCAAATTATGGTAGGGCAGTGGAAATTTATGGTTAAAACTGTGGTCACATAGAGCAGCTAAAATGTAAACATAAAGGATTGAATAAGGAATGAAAAAGCATAATAAAATTTTCTTTCCTATATCATCTAATAATAATAAAAGCAATATGCTGTTTGAATGTTCATATGATAAGCAGTATTTGCAAGCGAAAAAAGAATTTGCAGTTTATTTGACAAACTGAACAAAGAAATTGAAAATTTTTTATCATAGACAGTTCTATTTATTAATTTTATTTCTGAGCCTTTAATTTTCATAAAATTTATTTTACATGGGAAATAATTTTAAGAATTACGTTGCTTGGATACTGACGTCAGACAAATGGTCCAATACCAAGGTCCAAAGGCAACAACCGTTACTGGAAAGCGTTGCAAAAAGAGATTGGGATGTATGTGTTCATTTGAAGTTTGTACAATTTAAGTTTTAAAAGTTCCATTTTAAGATACTGTTTTCTGTCGCAATGATGACTTTCATCCTCATGGACCGTTCTGCGTTACAGAAGAAGGAACAGAAGAACCTTGTTTTCCTTTATGCACAGAATTTTACCGTAAATTAATGCATTTTATTAATTTTTTAATCTAATTGTTGATTTTATTAATTGTTTAGAAATGTCTACAAAGTACAAGGCGGTGGAAGATGTTTTTAAATTAGCTGACAAAATTTTATCCAAAAGAGGAGATGTTTTCGTTTACAAAACAGTATAATAAGAAATGACTAATTTCTTGTAGAAATATTACATTACATTGTTTAATTTAGAGCGGAAAATACAGACATTCACAAGCTGACAGCCAATTGAAATTCGCCTTTTGGACATTTATTGGAGCGTTGTTAATTCTTACTTTGTCGTGCGTTTGTTTTCCACTTCTTCGATTTATGCCGGTGTTGCGTGGATATATTGCTGCCCATTCTCTTCTTACACCCGAAGATCAAGGTAAGAGAAATTTAACTTTATTTCGTACATTATTATTTTATTTATGATAAAAATTATTATTAATACATTATGCACATATGCATATACATACAATGTACTTGTGCTGTAAATGAAAGTTTTAATTACTTGAAACATTCCTTGTGTAAAACATTTATAACGATAATGTATATAACTTTTGGAAATAGATAAATAATTTGTATTATTTTAATTACTGTTCTGTCCAAACAAAGTTGTCATGTATTAATATGACTATAATTTTTACTATTTTGTTTAAATATTTTAATTAATAAATAAATGATTGCATGCATTGTTGCTGCAAATTTTACCTTAAAACAGCTAAATTCCCAGAATATACTTTCTTTCAAACGCTGTATATAAAAGTATTGTATCATTTCAGGATATCGTAAATTAGTTCAAGTTTTTCATGAAAACGGACGACTGCCACCATCATTTGAAGATTTTAAGAAGAAGAAAGCCAAACTTCCTCCTAATGCTGATCCGGTGTTGCTTTTGAAATAATCGAATTATCATTATTTCGAGTTATCTCAAAAATTAAAAATGTTAAGAAATGAAATTGATGATTTGATGAACAGTGAAATTTGTTAATCAAATCGTTAAATTATTCATACGAAATGAATTTAATTTCCAATAACAAAGCATATCCTCAATACAATGCAACATACTGTTGAAAAATCAAATTGCAATGATTGCTAGAACATGCTAGAACTGCGTCATGACTTTCGTTTGGTACATATTAGCTGGTTCTGCTGTTGTTATTCTTCTTGTTCTTGAAAAATAATCTACTTACAAGTGAAAATAAATGAGCTTTTTGAGTTCATATTGAAACGGAGCTTCATTCAAAAAATCTAAGGCACATCAAGCCTTTTCTGTTTGCCATTTTCGTGCAAAGATCACATTTGCTATAATTATATGGAGCTCATAAATTGGGGGTCGATTGCGTACGTCTGTTTGGCAGTTCTGATGTTCCCGTTTGCTGAGATTTTGGTAAAAGTGGTAAATGACGGTGATCAAAGCCGTGCTTTAAGCAATACCTTTCCCAAGAACATTTGATTACATTCACTACCTAAATATGACTGACGTTAAAATGAAATTATATTCATGTACAATTTCAAAAAAAAGTTCTTTTAAAGAAAATTGCAAATAAATAGCACAAAAAGCTTGAATTAAATTTAAATTTATGAATTTTAAAATAAAACATTTTACCTCACGGTTTGTAAAGCAATACAATACAGCAACCATAAAGCCTTGAAACATGTAGAAAAAAGATGCGACATAAGTAAAAATAGCAAATCCCACGATATTATTTGTTGTAGGATTGAATGGAATTGTCTGCAAAATATTTGGTGTGCCTAACAGCGGTATGAGCATGAGAGCTGCTTTGACACTTTTTCTAAAGTGAATTGCATCAGAGAGAGCAACAAAACTAATGTTCCAGTGAAAAATGGCTTACTTCATTTGTTGACGCTCCCTTACTGAATGAGTTTCTTTCACCTTTGACCAAAGAACTCGAATAATATTTAAAAGGAATATAAAATTTATCTATAACTCAAAATAAAATTTAAAATATTGTAAAATAAATATCTTTTTTGGTAATACTAAAAGTTCTGACAGTCGCACTCCGTCCATTATCCAGAATTCTGGCTCAAGGTAATAATTGCCAAGACATCTAAAAATTGCTAATTAATAATTTTACAATGAAATTAAATTAAAAATTAATTAACCTATTCGTCTTTCGATATGCATTCTTCACAATTACTACAATCAACCATACTGACACATGAATCAGGGGTATACCTGAATTATTATTATAATTGAACGTTTTGCAGTTTTATTCAATTTTGCGCGAAATATTCATTACCCCATCCAGCAATGATGTATTTCAGCATTTTTGGTTCACCTTCAAATACTGTCACAACGACAATATTGTGCAAGTAAAATCCTTCAATAAACATCCATGCAAATGCTACTGTTTTGCCATATTCCAATGCCACATAAAATGCTTCACATAGATAATTCTAAATTAAAAATTTTTTTAAAAGCATTCAATTATGAATCGAATTAAAAGTTATCAATAGATTTAATATATGTAATTTATTTGATAAATAAATCCATTTAATATGTAAATTGTGAATTAGAAATGAATTACAAACTTGCTACTCACCATTGAATTGATTGTTGTGCCCACCTGGCCTGGCTTGATTGTGTCAATACGTTGTGTGAATATTTGATCAACATATAACACCAAGCGAATAACAACAGTGAGCAAAATGGCTAACATCAATTGAAGGTGAACTTGATTTCGAAAAACTCGTAACCGTCTGTATAAAGATAACAAAATTTCAATTAAAAATTATTGAAATAAATAAGTAAACTAAATAATAAGCAAATAAATCGATACACATAATTATACAATTACCTGAAAACGGAAAAGATAATAATCGCAGTTATTAAGCCGACGAAGGATAAGGCTAAGCCGACAAATTCTAAATTGCGGGCCCCGCGAGCAATACTTTGAGCCTTCTAAAATAATGAACAATCAACAAACAATGAAAAATATTTTGATTACTATATAATACAGCGTGCTTTATTCAATTTACAACTTTTCCTCGCAAAAATCACATTGAATTAAAAATAAAGCGGACATTTTTGATAATAAATAAAAAAAAAATTCACGTTACTTCTATAACTTCCCAGTCGATCAGCATGCAAGTGTAATAATTGGTCCATCCTGATGGATTTGAAAAATCGTCTTCAGTTTGGCCAACCCAATGGCCAGAATTATGGCAGTACTTAGTGACCGTTTCTGAAATACATGCGCATAATTTTACCCTTGTTATTATACAAGATAGGATCGTTTAAAAAAATTACCGCAATGATGAATATTTAAATCAGTGTAAAAATATTACGTCAAACGGTTGAAAAAATTTTAAAATATAAATTGTGCATTTCTGACATTTGTTTTTGCAATGGAAAAAAACTACGAATCTGACCAACTGTTGTGATGATTGATTATCATAGTAAATTGCTTATTTACTAAAAATAAATAACTTTGCTAACTGATAAGAAATGAAAATTATAATTTCATTCAGAAGAGACCAACCGAAACCAATTATTTTGGCAAATGTAAAATATTTTATTTTCTGAAATAAAATCCACTTTTCAACATATATCCTAATTAATATATTGAACTGCTATCAAATGAAAATGAATTCAATCAAAAATGGCATCTCATCTTGTCGTATAAGCTAGTTCACTACGGCATATTACGTAAGAGTCGACGTTGTAAAATTTAATTGCCATTCTATTTGCCATTCAGCCCCAAAAATTACAATGCAGATTGATTTGATTATTCATAGCATCTTTATTAAAAAAATAATGCCAACTTTATTGGCAAGCATTATTTTTTCTGCGGTTGAATACAAAAAGTAATAAAAATTTAAAGTTTTATTTTAAAAATATGAAAATGTTCTCAATTTTTGTAAAATTGATTTGGAAAAATTGATTGTACTTTTTATTATATTACAAGTGGATTGCAACGTAATTCAAAAAATATTTTTTGCAATATTCGCAGTAAAAATAATGAACTTTTAATGATGAACTAATTTTTATAATTGTCCGCCAATTAATTATATTTTAATTTCACTTAATTTACAGTTAATTTCTTTAATATAAGAATGCTTTCTAAATTTAAAACAAATGCTCAGAAACGTTAATTAATGCCAACTTGACATGACTTAATTGGAAACTAACTACTCGATAAAATAAGATTGCTTAATGCTAAAATGGGACATTTTGTTGAAAAGCATGCAATTTCTGAAAAGAAATAATAAATTATAATATTTCAACAGCAATAAATTTAATAATAATAATAATAATATTTCATTGAATTAAAATGAAAAAAAATTAAATTGAAGATTATGTATTGTAGTTGTATCTTTAATCCTGTTACAACAGTATAATATTTTGCACAGAACAGCATTAATTTATGTTAAATTTATTCACAAGCTTCAAAGTAAACAAAATTATAATAAACAGCATGCGTATATTGCACTTTTAATCATTCTTTTGTAAACACAAAATAAAAAATATTATTATAATTTTATGTGAAATATTACATGATAACATTTGAATGCAATTTCACAGAATGAGAATAATATTTTAGAATTAAAAAATTCTACACTAATATAAAGCGTAATTTTATAAAAATATCAAAAATAAAGTTAGCTTTAAATATTTTTTGTTTACTTTCTCACGTAAAAATATTAAAAAGTGCTCGAAATATATAATAAAATTTCCTGAAAGAATATTAAGAGAAAAAAATTGTTTTTTTTGAAAAAATAAAATATTATAAAGGTAGATTAAGTGTGTTTGCTATAGGAAATTTATTTATTATGAATTTTTAGTTGAAAACAAATCGAACGAAGAATGAATATGAAAGTTTAGTGATTTCGTGTTGTCGGCAAAATTTGCTTTCCCCATTTTCAAAGAGAGCACTTTTAGCACTTTTATAACGAATTCAAAAGCAACAACTGGCGTTGTTTAGTAGCTTTTCAGCAAAAATAAACGAGAAATTGAACACTGCCATTTGTCAAGTAAGTTTCATAAAATCTTTCAAATGTATTCACTAAACGATGACATATTGATACAAAGATAGTAAACTTTTAAATAAATAGTATATTTATTTTTATGTTGGAAAACTTGACTAAAATTTAATAGAAAACTTATGTTTCTCAATAAAAAATTTCTATATTATTTATTTATAAAAAAATACTTTCACTTTTTAACATTTCATTTTATTATTATTACATTGATAAGTTGTAATATTGAAATAAATATTGCTTGTTTAGTGTATATTCAGTCGATAAAGTGTAATTTGCGGAAAGTACAAAGACTATATTTTTAAAAAAAAATTTGCTATAAAATTCAATGCAAATAATATAAAGTATGACATTTTTAAATTTAAAATATCAATCAAAGTGATAAGAAAATTTGCAAATAAAAATCATAAAGTTGTCGATTTGATTATACGCAGTGTGTTATTAACCATTGAAGCTTAGAGATGGCTTCCAGCTTGTGTGAATCGTCAAATTAATATAAATCTAAATTCTGATTGATTGGTTATTTGAATTTTCATCCATATCAGTGCAATAATGATGCAAAAGAGCAAAAAGTATCCCATACTGAAATTAGCCAAGTGTTTTCCCATTGTCGATAAGATTATATTTACATGGAATACAAAATTCCAAATTGCAAACTGATAAATGAAAAGTGTAAATTGAATTTTCAAGTGCACCAAAAACAAACATCATATAGTTGATCAATCACGAAGCAAGAAAGCAAGCTCAATAAAGAGAGAGAGAGAGAGTAAGCTAAGTTTACGCTTTATGGACTTGAAAAACTTTTTCGTCCATGCGGAGCAAATAATTTTCCCCATTACCAAAGCTAATAGTGATGATGATGTGTGCTGAGCGAATTATTTAAAATTTGGCAATTTTACATTTTCGGCATCCTGCTACCAAATCAATTGATCAGACGTTGTTGAATTCCCATTATTGAAATAATACATTTCTAATTAATTATTTTAAATTCTAACCCACTCATCTACGTGCTAGAGATAGATGGCTGAATTTTTCAAATTTCACATGCGACGCAAATGAAAATTTGCAATATTAACTAGCAGAATAAAATTATTTATACATCATCTGCTCGTTTATTTATTATTTTTCAATTTATTACTATTAGTATTATGAACGAAATTCAGAGGGCAGTAGTAGAAAATAAATGGGAGAGGAAATTTATTGTTCTCTTGTTTATCTATCCCTTTATCTATATACATATATATATATTGAAAAGCATAACTTATGAGCGAATGAAAGCGCAGTGCGTTTTTCAGCATGCTACTGACTGTGTGCTGCTTCCGTTCCGTTCACATACTGCGAGCTGATCTTATCTGCATTGATTTGTTGGCAACTTTTGACATTGTTTCCCCGTCAAAATTACTCTGCCCATGCCAAATAAAGTGAACTTAAAAGATAATTCCGAAATGAAAATTGCATCTATCTGATTGACAAAAGCAGAGGCAACATTTTGTCCACAGCCGTTGTTTGATCAATAAATTTTATACCTCCCACCGAACGGATAAATGGATTAATGTATCGTATACAACAGCAGCAACATCAACCAACGGCTGAAACATAATCAAAGTCGTGTACAGACAAATGGAGACGTACTTTTTACAACAGTTTAAAAAAAATTAGCGCATTTCCCCTCCTCTGGTGTTTTAAAACAACACTAGAAGAAAAAAGCGTCTCTGTGATGATGAGAAAGAAAGCCGTTTAGCTTTTGAGCAACAGCAGCAATAATAATCAATCAAAGAAATGAAGTCATTCCCAATACTTCATGTCACCTTTACAGATATAAATTGTTAATGGTGTTATTCAACATTTAAAATTTCAAATATCTAAAACTATAAATTAGTCTATTCAAAAAATAATAAACAAAATGCGGAAGTACAATCTTCTCTTTCATATTTTTGTCATATTTATTAACATAAAATTGATTGTTCATCAAATTCATCACAATATGGATTAATCTTCAAATTTATACGCCTTCCATTATATTTGTTATTATTTGGCGCATTTATTTCTAAGATATACAACTATAATCCAATTGTCTTTCAGTTCTTAGGGTTCTATTTAAGGTTAAACTATGAAAAATGAGAACATTATCAAATTAGAATGCACTTTTTGAAATTTATGAAAAACAAACGCATCAAAATTTTTTACAACTATATGACATCTTCTCAAGTCATGCGTATAAATTAAATTTCAATAGATTTTTTAAATGTCATAATTTTCAAATAAAATACAAAATATATTTATTGCCTTCTAAGAATGATTATATAGTACTAAGAGAATGTAAAATTTAAATAAAGTGCTATTTTGAAATTTGCTTATATACATTTGTTTCAAGACAAGTAATGACTGAATCACCATGTTTTCTTTCCTTGGAAAGAAACAGCCGTTCTGCTTTGAAATTAAGCACGGCAATGTATTATTTATTTAAAGCATGTAATATGACACTTGAACAGAAAAGCTATTTTATTTATAGTATGGCATGCTGCAAAATTCACGCAACTAATAAAAAGAAGAAGATTACTTTGCTAAGCACGGTAAGAAATTAATCAGTGTATTACAATTTTGAATACTGTCAAATAAGATATTTGGAATAGAAATTCAGGAATCAAAAGATTAAAACTGTTTAAATTTAAATAGTAAAATTTCATCTGCCATAAAACTCAGGTTCCCATGTATATTTGATGCAAAAACATGATCGTTAGTCACTTCGCAACAATTAGCTATTGCCTATTGCAAATCTATCAACAAAACAATTGAATTCAAATAAATCTGTCATCATTCCAGTGCGTTGAATAAAAAACTGACCAAAATTGAGGATAAAAGGTCAATTACAGCGTTGTTTTTAGTTTCAAAGAGCAATTTGAAAAAATTGTTTGCATTCAGCATAATTTGACTGAACTTAGCGATGCGAATAATTTAGTAAATTGAATTTTAAAGTGAATTAAGATAAATTAAAAGTATAAAGTGAAGTTCAAACATTTTACTCGACTGATAACAGTAAACTGATTAATCTAATGCAATCCACATGAATCAATGAACAAATTTAACAGAAACTTTCGTGAAAATGCCGATAGGCTAAAATTAAACAACATCAACAAACATTTCCAAATTCAGCGTCATCAATTGACCAAAAATATAAAGAAATTATCATACGATTAAACGATGAACTTCAATAAATAACACATCATTATATATTGTAAATTCTTTCAGTCGCACTGCTGTGAAAAGAAATAATTCTATTTTCGATTTACTATAATTAGTTTGACATGTTTCTAAAATGATCCATTTTTAGGAAAAACACTATAATTATCTTTGCGCAGCGAAGATTTTCTGCTTGTTGCAAAGCAACTACCATTATGCAATCAATTTTCAATTTACTTCTCCTCATACATTTTGTGAAAAATAAGATTTCCTAAAATTACTATACAAAATATTTGCACTAAATTCTTCTTCTCTTTTCTTAAATAAATGTACCACAAAATTTTAAAATTGTAAAGATCTTTACAAACAAATTGTTAAAAGTAAACAATATTAAAATTAGACTTTAACATTTTAAAATTAAAATTTAACTTTGAAAAATACAAAAATCCGATGAACATTTTAAATTGATCATCTAAACAAAATTGGAAACTTTTTAATGACATTTGTGACAAATTTGAAATTTGTTTGGGCACAATTAATCCTAGCAGAAGAAGCGTTCGAATGTTAGAAAATTTGTTCAGTCCCAAGATAATTGAAACAATTTCAGCTGAATGTCGGTCCAAAATCACAATCAAATGTTGTTGCTAGTGCAGAAATTTTCATCCCAATCAACTAACTCAAAAAACAAATGAAAAAGCATTTTCAAACTTTTCTCATTTACTATTTGAAATTATGAATATCAAAAAATTTGAATTTTTTGTATTACTTAATAATAAAATTAGTAGTTTTCTATATTTTTGTATAATGTCATAAATGCTTACTAGTAGTATCCAATCCTTTCAACGGTGGGCATGGCAATGTAAAGCTTGTATTCGCCGGAATGGCTGGCCAGCATAGTACGGAATCCCATGTGGCATTGCACCATGGAATAACAGCTGGAAAATGCAATAATCCAGATAGCTTCTTAAATGGTAAATTTTACATGATTGAAATACTTGCCTTCTAAAGGAGCTACAACTGGTTGGCCTGTAGCTTGTAGCGCTGTGATGCATTCATTGAAATTGGTAGCCATCAGACGATCAACTTTCGGCATCGCTGGGATATTTGAATTGTTGACTAAATGAAAACAAATAAACTGTAAAATGATTGCAATTTTAAGCAGCAAGTGAGAAATGAGTTGAAAACAATCGTTTCCAAGCCTACCATTTGCCTGCTTTTATTTTTTCCCTCTGCACTAACGCCCCACTGCCTCCTGTTTAAGCTTGTCAACGAATCAGCAAAACCCGCTCTAGTTAGTTCTTTAAATCTATTTAAAGCGATCCAAATGGTGAAGCATTTCACAACATAAACAGCTGACGGAAGCAGTTGAACAATGATGGCCGTTTCGTAGATTTGTTCAAGATGAACTCAAAAAGCAGCGTCTAGCAAAGTCGCCGGAATAAATTTATGCTGATTACATAATTATTTGTTCGCGTTGTTGTTTTTGATTTAAAATCAACAAAACTTGTCGGTTTGATTTGCTTTTTATTCAGAAGAAACAATTTAACTATAATTCCTTGAACTACTTTGCATAGGGACACCAGCACGGCATGGCGAAACCCAATGCTGGTGAAATGACAAGCGGCGCAAAGTTGCTTGCTTCTCCCGCTGCTCAGCTCTCTGTCAATCAGTCATTTCCCAGATGCTCTATTCAATATCTCAGCTTTGCACCTACATAAAGCTTACAGTAGTTGTCATATTAAAGCAATTGATTCAAGTTTGACTGCTGTCGGTGGATTCTTAAGAACTGCGGATTCGGTAACAGGTAAATCAAGAAGCATGTCTTGGAAACAATGCAGACTCCATTGTTTTCCGTAGTATGACATTGCCACGGGCAACCCGTATGTTGTTTATTTCATTCCAAGATGCCGTCAGCAGTGCAAAGCTGAAATCAATTAATGAAAACCTGCCCTATGGTCTCTTTTGCACAGTCCCGCAAATCACAGGAGAAATCAAGTGATCATCAGAAATCAAGCAGAAAGCGAAAAGCAAATTTCAAGGCTGTATATTCCCATGACGCACAGTCTTCTGTTAATAAAATGAGGCAAAATTAGTATATCCATACCTAATATCCCATTTTCACCTTTGATTTATAAAAAAAATTAAAATATATGATCCAAAGCATTGAATGCTATTTTCTGCCAAATTAAAATGAAGACATTACATTGAACAGCAAACTTTGATAATGTCGTAAAACGTGATTTCAAGAGCCCAATGAAGCATTGCTGAACGTTGAATAGTTTTGTTTATATTTGCAGAATAACTTGGTCTAAATGCATTTCTTGTCTTCTGTTAAACGAAGGAACTTGCTGAATATTATTTTAAAAGTGTCCAGTCAACATCAACAAGTCGCTGTGCTTTAGTGCAGTTATTATATTGTTAGTGAAAGCTCAGAATTATACATATTATTCAATTCAAATACTTTCATTTACGAGGTTTGATTGATAATAAACTAGAAGAATTTGCCTAATTTTGCTTAATATTGGACACAGAAAAGAAAATTTGCTTGCAAGATATGAAAATTACATAACAATACATAATCTGATGTTTTTAACATTTTATGCTCAATAATTAAGCACCAATAAAAGATGATCAAAAGTACAAAGTGACAATGAAAAGTTAATTATTTCGAAATTTTTTCTTCAAAATAATCGTTAGATAATCCTGCTAGCAGGATAAACGTTCTGATCTAGTTCAATTGAAGATGCAAATAAATCACCTTTTTGTAAAGAGTGTTGCTTGAACAAACATGAAGAGGTGCTGTTTTAACTGACCATTAAATTTGTTCTAGCACTTGTAAATTGGCTTGTATTCATTGACAATCGATAGCAAGAAAATCGATATACTGAACAAGACCACTGTGAATAATTTCAAGATTTCTTCAGCTTAAACAACTTCTTTGTATCTATATATGCATGTAGGTATGGCAATAAAATTTTTTGATTCCACACATAACAGAACATCCGACGTATTGTTAATGTTCTTCATTAGCATTGAAATAAAAACAAATTATTCTCATTTCAAAATTGTACTTTGTAAAAAGTAAGTATGTTTTGAATGCAAAGCAGTGAACAAAAAAAACATGCTTCTTATGATGCATGCGTTTAGTGATATAGCAAAAGACGACTTTTACGACGAAACAAAGTACCAACCAGCAAATAGATGGCAGATAGTTGAAATCGATCAATGTCGATTCTTTATGGAATTTTGCTGAAATATTTTTTGCAAAATAGTTTGCTTATCCCTGAGGAAAGCATCTTTCTGTTTGAATTATCAAGATGTCGATTATAGCATGTCAGTGCAACTTACGAAAGCGACATGTTTCTCAATAGCTGATGAGCGTTATCACTCATGCAATGATGACACCAAAAGCTGATTTAAATTAAATCATATAAAGTAATGGAAGCTCGTTAGTATTCAGCTCATCAAGAATTTCATTATGAACAATTAGAAATTTTATTAAACACTTCACTAACGCAGCCAAACTTTCAACGTACTTTATATAATAAATCCTAAATAATATTGTTATCAGTGATTTACATTCGTTGATATTCTGAAGCATTACTTAATGTTTATTTGAAAATAATTTTCATTTTATTACTATTTCAAATTCTACTAGTTGTACAAAAACAGTGTATCTGCTTTTTATTTACTTGGAATAAGAAGACTTTTTACACAGTTTTTCATCTTATCATGTAAACATTAAAATTAAATACAAAAATGTTTAGTTTTCTTGCAAGCAATTGTAAAAAGCAAATCACTAAACAATCAGCCCATGTTAACCACATTGTTAATCTGCTTAATGCCAACATTAAAGAAAACACTATTATCTGTTCAACATTATGCAGTTTATAAATTTACGTAAGGCACTGTGTAATTTAAAATAACAAAAATTATAGAAATGTATGGATAATTGACAATTTGTGATTTATATTGAATTTCACATTCATAGCTTATTGCTTTCAATAACAATATTGTATTCAAATAATCTGAATTTCTAAATGACTATTATTTGCTTATTTCTGAAAGATTTTATTCTTATCAATAAATATTCTGATATGTGTCATAAGCTCGAATGAATATGCTTCAAGCTTCAATAATATGCAAATACAATAAAGCATGCTTGAGGTGCTCTACTCAAGGTTGATAATAATCTGTTTAGTCGAATGACAGAGAGAGAATTTCAGAAGCAAACAATTTTAAAAACAAATTTATTTTACATAAAAATAACAAAATTGGTAATAATTCAATTTTATAAGAATTTTTAATTATTGATAACAAGAATTTCATTTGTTGTAATTTCTTTTTAATGGTCCTTTTTTATAGGTCAAAATTGCTCTTTGTACCTATTAAAATACTCTTTGCAGTTACGTGATTTCTGGAAAAAATTACTGAAAAACCAAAAAAAGTAATAACTAAAATTACTTTTCTAGGTCTTGTTGAACAATATACTATCCATCTATGCTAACATTCAGCATGGTTGAAACAACTGTTCAAATTCTCAATAAACAGAAAAATATTTTCTTACTTTTTTAAGCGCATATTTCTGAAAAATAGCATGCTTGCAAACAGTGAATTTAAAAGTTTTCCTTAAAATATTTTTTCTGCTTGTGGCAAGGACTTTAAACAACGAGCCAAGAAAGAAAAAACCAATGTTACAGTGTTTCCAAATCAATAAAATCAGTCATTTGCCTGCCTCGAAATATATCTAATTTGTTCTTGATTGAGACTTTTCTAAATAAATATGAATTAAAAAAATGATCTACTTTAAGCATTTTATATTTCAAAAGAAAATTGACCAATCAATAAGCATTTCAGAGGATAATTTTTTATGTAAGATCCACAAATTGCGAAAAGATCCAAATGAACTAGAATTGTTCTCACCTTCCTGTATCCTGTGCAAGAATGTTTTTCTCACTGATTTGAACATCTCCTGACAAAAGTTTGTTCACAAAGCAGCTAAATTTTTATTATGAATAATAAATTGAAATAATTTATTCAATTTAATAAAAAATAAGCAAAAACTTCTGTACAACAGCAGCATCAACACGAATGGATAAATATAATTTTCATCCAAAAATAACCGATTTCTATTGATCATAAAGTAAAATATTCAGTTACTGATTACGCTAAAAATGCAAACTTATTATATTCATATTACGATTTCTTTAATTTATATTATATATGAACTTTTACTTTTTTACAGATCAAACTTTCAAAAGTACAATATTTGAAAAGTGAACAACTTGAAAGCATTGCTAATTTAATTTATAAGCTAAAATTAAAATTTTTGCACAATTAATTTTTCATTGGTATTATTTGAAAAATATTCCAGTAAGATAAATAAGAACGGCACAGAATAAAAATACACTAACACGGAAATTATTAAATATTTCAGATTTTTGCATAAATAGCCTTAAGTTTGAAAACTGATTACTGGATACTTTTCAAAGTGTAGAACAAAAATTCAACAAGTAGTTGTATGGAAAACAGTTTTTATAAATTAAAAAAGATTAGCATATTTCGATTGAAAATTATATTTTTTTTAAAATGTTGACGTACCTGCATATTGAATCCTGACTATATTTTTGCCTTTTTTCCAATGAAAGAAGCTTTTTCAAAATAAAATATTTATTTTTAAGAATGGCTTTCTTGATCATGTTTTAGAAGAAAAAAAAGAATAAAAATTTCAACAATTAATTTTTCTTAATAATTGCCTTCTTTTTCCGTGAAATAATCTTCTTCATTTTGTGTCTTACATTATACGTCATGGTTAAATATTGCTTTCAAGAATAATAATAATAATAATGAAAGATTTTCATGCATTTCTTTCAGTAAAATCTATTTTTAAAATGACAATTTTTTTCCTATATCATAACCAATGAATAGAATTGATGAACAACTGTTTTATTCTAAAGTAAAATAAAATTAAAATACTGTTTTATAGCGCAACAATAATTCTTTTAATATCATTTAGTTTTCAATACTGTTGCAAGATACAATATGTGCTGATAAGAAATATTAAATTAAAAAATGAAATTTTTGTAAAAATAATTGAAAAAAATAATAAAATTAAATTTTTTGAAGTAAATTTATCACTCTTAAATAATTATAATAATGACTGCATTAATTTTTTAATTTTCACCATTAATAGAATTGGATATGGCATTAGTATGATTTAGATTTCATAAATTTATAACAAGCTAATTATTAAAATTTCAGTTATATTATACGCAGAATTAGTTGAAAATTGTTGTATTAAGTTTTGTCGATGTGCATTTGCTTCATATATTCTATTTTGCATTTTGTTTCGTGCTTTGTTTTTTTAAGTTGTTCAGTCAAAAAATTTATATGCAACATAGATATTTTTTTTAATTTAAAGTCTAAAATTATATGATAAGAATATTTTTGCTTAATTAATCAAATACTATTATCATCTGAATTCCAGCTAATTTCATTCAATTAAATTCAAATTCTTTTGACAGCTCAATATAATGTAACAATTTGTTCATCTTTAGAAGTTTATACAAATTAAATATTTCATGTTTTATCATTTGTAGTTAAAAATTTATAATAAATAAAACCTAAAGCAATGCACTTGCTCAAATGATACGAATTATTACAAATTTAGTTGTAAATGATTTCACTAGAATTAATTAAAAGAACTGGTAAATTTTCATAAATTATCAATAAACTAAGATTATAATTATTACAACTAAGTTATTATTAAAAGAATTTCTTATTATTTAGATGTAAAATTAACAATTTTAATTATAACATATATGAAATTGATAAATTTATATATAAAATACAAAATCATGGTAGTTATTATTTCTGGAATTGTTAACTAAACAATACATTAAAGCAGAATTTAAAATAAATTTCTCATTTTTAAGCACGTTGAAAAGTTGAATGTGCTTTACTTTCTTAATGTGCTTATTTATTAGGAAAGTTTTTAAATTTCATGCAAATGCATCTTCAATATTATTTCAAGAGAAAATTTTAAACTGATTTAAAAAATGATTTTAAACTTAAAAATTTTCAATTTTAATCATTTTAAAATGATTTTAAGATCAATTTTAAAAAATAACCTAAAATCCTATTCAATTTTGCTCTAAATATACATTCTAAAAGCAATTTTAATTAAAGAAATAGTTAATTTTGTAAGTAAATTGAAGAAATTTATGTATTTGGAAAGTTAGGTCAAAAGTCTTGCCTTCTGTCACTTTTTCAGTCAGCAAAATAAATTATAAATTATTGCTAATTTTAAAACTGTTATAACAAGCATATTTCTAAACCTAATACGACAGCTTAATTTTTTTTCTAATACTAAAATGCTTAACATAACAAAAAATACAAAAAACTAGATATAAAATGTATTTTGAATATATAAAAAGAATGAGTAATTAATAGATCACTTGTGTAAAATTTCCCCTGTAAAATTCTTGCAAATTTATAGAACTGAACAACATAACTCGTGAATAGCAAGAAAAAAAATGAATTTTTGTAATTTATTTGAAAAATGGGGACTGTTAATTCAAATATTGGATATTTTATGAATATTTGGTAAATGAATATAAGTCTACTAAAAATAAGCTTAAAAATCAATCATCGATTCCTCTGGGCTTCCTCAAAGTCTAACACGTGTATTCTTAAATCCAATTTCTGTTGCTGTCAGAAATAGAGCCTGTCCAAAATTTAAACTTGCAAGTACAAATTGAAAAAAAATACACTTCTCACTTACTTTTTATTTGCAGTATAAAAGCATTTGCTTTCAGAAAAACAACTTCTCACTTATTGTCATTTTACAATGGTGATCATTAGATATGATTCTCATTTGGATGTGTTAAATATGGAATATTTATTTAGTTGCCAAAAAAGTAAACATTTCAGATAATTAAATATCTACGCAAAGCATCAAGTGATAAGTAATATATTTCAGATATTATGAAAAAATTCTTTCTTAAACAGAATATATGTCAAATAAAAATACTATAAAAGTTCCATAAATAAAAATGATTCCAATAGAGTGTTATACACAGTTTTTTAAATTAATATTTCATATACTATATTTGGACAGCTTATTTAATACTATTACTGTTTAAGCTTGAAACTCAATCAATGCATACTAAATTTCATATCTTAAAGAACTGCTTAATCATCTATTTGATTAATAATGTTTGCTGTTTAAAGAAATGAATAATCCCGCTGATGTGATGATGTGAACTAAAGGTAGCTTCATTCAGTGTTTGCTTTTCACATCCAGACTATCTAATGTGTAATATTGTATTTTTTTTACCAACAAATAACCACAGGTTAATAATATAATGAAATCAGTATAAATTCTTTCTTACTATTTGTTAATATGATATGCGAAATGCTTTACAAAATATATTACTGCTGTGGATAGTGATGTTGCAAAATGCATTATATGTTGATAAAAAAATTAGTCTTATTTTTTAGTTTAGATCAGATAAATTTCATTTCAAAGATTTCAACTTGAAATAAAAATTAATAAACATTTCATTACACTGCTACAAAATGAAAAATTTTTATAAAAAAAGGTCCAAACGTCCCAATGTTTTATCATCAAGTTTGGAAAATTTTTGCTAACAAAATTAGTATAACAAGTGAAAAGTATACAAATAAGTGGATTAAATGTTTCACCAATGGATGTTTCTAATGAAAATGCAAGAACACGGAAGATGACTATAATTTTTTTTAATTTCTCAATAATTTTTGCATGCGATCAATTAAACTGCAACAATGGATAATGAAATATTTGGCTTTTTAATTAAAATTAAAAAGCAAGCTGTCTGATTGAATATGTCAAAAATATTGACACAAGAAAAAAGTGCATGGAAATGTTCATAATTTTATTATTTGTGCAGATATTTTATTCATTTACTGTTAATGGAAATAGTGATTAAATAGAATAGAAAAGATTTCAACTTTAATGCTTTAATATTTGATTATAAGAAGGCATTGAAAATGATGCGTTTTGAATTTACTTTCAAAACTGAATTTAAATGCAGAAAAAAATGGATATAGAGAGGAAGAGAAAATATTTTTGTTAAGAACAATCAATTTATATTATTTTTACCTTATTAATGGGAAATGATGTGACAAGATCGTCTTTGAAACGGCCGAGCAGAAATGGAATACAGTCGTGCCATCTTCTTTGAAATACTTTTACGCTATTTTTGATCGGAAATTTTCAGACAGAAATATTCATCCAGTTGATGATCATCAATTCGTTGCAACGTTCTGCTTTGAAAATTGATTAATGAATAGTTTTCCCAAATTGCGTTTCTACATAGAATTTACTAATAAATCTTACAACTGGAATGTCATCTGAACAAAAGAAATGCGCTTCTTTTTTCTTCTTTTTTTTTAATTCTATAGAGTTTTTGAAGTAATTTATTTTGAAAATAAAAAAGCAGCTTAAAAGCTTCAAACAATCTCATTACATGCGTAAATGAGATATTTAATTTTTCAAATGTGCATTGGAATTCATTTACAACATAAAACAGAATTTAATAATGTACTTTAAACTACAATCATTTATTTAATTCAGCTAACAATATTGAAGAGTATATTGGTGAAAATTTTAAATAAATTATACACTACAGAATAAAAAGAAAAATGAAAATGCAGTTGTTACTTATTGATAATTTTTCAAATGAACCGCTGATTGATAGCAATCAACAAATGATCCTTACTTAAAAGTTCAACAAGCTTGAAGTGTCGTGATTCGTACTGATGACTCTTTTGCTAAATAATAACGAAATTCAAGATTCCATAATGTCACAGAGTTGATAAAGTTTAATGGTTGGTTTAGTTGTATAAAATCACTGATATATTTCAATAAATGCGCGAATAAATTTGACCAATCAGAACGGGCCTTTCCAGTTGGAAGGTTAATGTCAACTTGGAATTAAGCTATTCAAATCAATACGTGACCATTAGGGAACCTTTTATGTATCATCCTCCCAAAATAGACAAATTTCATAAAGGGAAATGCATATTCCACTGTGTAGTAGTTTGCATTGGAATGGCGCCAAAGTTTACGCTACATCTAGCAGAAGTTTTCGCTTATTCAGACGAAAACACAGCAACAAATAAAATAATCTCCACCATTAAACGCATGGTCTTCTGTGTTTTGCACTGACCATTCCCAAATTGCAAATCAATTTTCTATCTCAAGGATAATGCTTTTACACTGAAAGCAGTCAATAAATCTGTCAAAACCATCATGATATTTTTTTCCATTTTGAATTTTAATCCACTTTTTTTTGAAATTTCTATAAAAATTTTATTTTTGCTTTTTATTTTAAGGATCGCTAGGAAAATACTTTTACATTTCTCAATTCAATTTTATCACCAGTTAATTTAAAAAATATTTCAAAAAACTTTCAACTTGATATGCAAAAATTCAACTTTTCAAATGACATCAAATATTGAAATATCGTTTATTTAACAGAAACATGTTACTTTACGATTTAAATTTCGCTGAAAATTTTTTTATCCAATCAATTGTTTATCCTCTAACAAAACTGATTAACATAAAATTTATTTTGCAATGAAAGCTAGTTAACATTGACATTTTATAATTTAAAAAACAGTTTGATTTGATTAAAAATATACAAAATTGCAACGAAACAGTCTTGCTTGGTCATTTCCTTAATTTACAGTTGCGAAGGTGATGATAATTATGGTTTTTTTACATGTCCATGTTATAAAATGGAAAAAAAGAAATACAACTTATCTTTTGATATTTTAATAGAATATTCAAGTGGTCTTTTATAATATAAACTTGAAAATCAATTTTTTAGTTTGCTTTAAAATTTTAAATTATTTTGATTTTATTACTTCATAATTGTTCAAATTTTATTTTCAAAAGCTACTTTATCTTTAATATCAATTTCAATTTTTTTAATAAATTTCAATGAAACATCCATAATATTTAAAAATCAACTTAAAACATTGAAATGCACAAAGTGTTTTGTATTACGTGAATGTAAATGCACTTACATCCCAATCTTGATATAATAGTTTGCAAAACAGTAAAAATGTTTTCAATATATGGAAATATTTTCAACGGATAAATTGTCGTCATTTGTCATTTAGAATATTTTAAATTTTAGCAAAAATCATATTCTATATAAACGATAGTATATTCACATAACTTTAAAGCAGTGAATGTGAAAAGAATGTGTCAATCTCAGTGTTGTGCAGATATTATTTTAAAATTGCAAAATTAAAATACTTATTATTTCTCGCTTGTGTTGTGCAACTGATTTTATGCATTTCAAAGCACAACAACAGATGCAGTGGGATAAAAATAAATTTTTCTGGTGGTTAGTGTTCAAGTTTGCTTTCGTTTTTATCAAAAGTGAAATTTGAAATGTACATTAGCAAAAGTAATCTGTAAGCATTGTATGTCACATTAATGATGTCAATCAGTTTTAATTAGCACAAGGTTGCCTTTGTCTGGTGTCTGAAAATTCCAGTGTCGCCTACGTTGAATATTTGTTGCGACGAAAATTTTCAAACAACCCACACATAATTTCCAACATATTATTCCTATTCGCTCCTCTACCATATATATAGCAAATAATATTTTTTTTAATCACTGCTTGCACCCACGCTTTGCATTTGCTTACTTTCGAATAAAAATTGATGATAATTTTTGTTTTGTTGTAAATAAAAATTGCTAGCCAAAATGAAGATTATATATTCAATAAGTGGGATATAACATGAAACTGTATCTGGTAATGAAATGACAGTTGCATCATTTCAACTGTTACTGTTTCAAATTGATCATTGCACATGCTGCTGTTGTAATAATTATACATGAAGCTGTCGATTTATGGAAATTTTCAAGATGAACAGCAGTTTGAAAAGTTACTAATATATATGTCTCAGTGGCTTATTTTTCTCTTCCAAGAAAAATGATACGTTTCAGTTATTAAAGCAATTCTACTAAAATTATATACTGGAAAAGATTATGAGAAAATTTTTTTAGACTGCATTGCAGGGAAGCAGTAATGATTCCCCCTGGGTTTAAATTTGATTGGTTGCAAACAGAAGGAAATTATTTATGGACCCCGTTTGCTAAATAAATATTCTACGTTTCTGTCATTTTTAAAGTAACTGTTATTTATGCTTATGAATTTTTTTTGCATTTTCAAAATTCAGTATCCCGTTTGACGTGAACTGTACAAGTCAAATCATATTTCATCCAAAGTGAATGAATATGTTGCTGCGGAATTGGATTTTCATTGCGCTTCACGTATGCGTGAAGTTTCAGATCGACGCTATAGGCTGCTGTGGATCTTTGACCAATGACAGCAGCATCAGTCAATCTGAAAAGCAAAAACCTTTCAAAGAAATTCTAGCAAGCATGGATCGCTTGCATCAGCTTTTAACTGTAAAGCGCATTGTTGAAGAATTAAATATTCCACTACCTCTTCCAAATCATACCTCTCCGAAATATACTTCCCTAGCTCAAATAGCATTCCATGAAACTGTAGAAATTGGTCAGTCTTCTTCAAATGGTCAGTCGTCAGTATCGGTCATAACGTTGGAAATAGCTGGAATTCCTACAGGTAAAATGATATTTTTCATTTATTATTATGAAACATCTTTCTCACTTCTTTTTTGACTTTTTGAAACAACCTTTTTGTGTTAAGTGTTTTTATTTGTCGATGAAATGCCGTTCTTTACTAAACATTTGGAAAATATTTTCTGAATTTTTAATATTACAAGCATAATTTTGAAAAACATTTCGGAAATGAAATAAGCATTTAAATATTGAAATGTAAAATTGAATTACATATCAATTGTGATATTAAAAGTAAAAGTTTAACAGTTGAATTAAAATAAAAGTGAACAGGTCAAAAATTATGAAAATAATAATTTTATTATAACAAATTAGAACAAGGCTTTTTTTATGCAAGATGAAAAATTTAACATATAACAAATTATTTAATATTGTTTTTAAATAAATGATATATCACATCATTTGAAAAAATTTGGTTATTTCAGTTAATTTTCCAATATTATTTCAAATTTTTTGGAAAAATTTCTTTTCAAAATTTTTGACAATGTATGAGGATAATAAACCTGTAATTTTTGATATTTGGTTGGTTCGTTTCGGGATGACATGTTGAAAATGGTGAATAAGAAGAGCAAACAAGGTGCTTCTCAAGGTCATAACTAGCCAGTTTCTTGGAAATTTTTATTTTAATGTTGTTTTCTGATATCGCTGTTTCAAAGAATAACTTTCTATTCATAAAATGTCTCTCTTACATAATGATAAACCATCAAAACAGTGTGAAATCCTTTTCATGTCTAGTTTCAATGAATCACAATTCTCGGGGCAAAAAATTTTTGACATTACTTTCTAGGTCAATTAGTACGTTACGCCGAAATTTGAACATTAAGCTCAACAATTCACAGATCAATTGTTTCATTCAGATGCGTTCACAAATGTCTTCTTCTTATTCATAATTTGTTTGCAACTTTTGCCAACGGACAGGACAATTTGTTCTTCAATTTATAACATCAACCAATTAAACTGAGGATACAAAAAAGATTTAATTTTGAATAATAATAAAATTTAAATATTTACTTTGACTACAAATAACACAGATATGCTTTACTTCCTTTTTGAAAAAAAAGAGGTTATTTATTTTTGTCCAATAATTTAATAGTTGTTTGTATTGTTTCAAAATTTAAAAATTTTGATAAAATAAAAAAATCTGTTAATATGAATTTTAAAATTTGAAGAAATAGAAAAAAAAAGAAAGAAAAACACACTTGAACATCATCGAATATGTGAGTTTGGAATTTTGATTTGCAAGTTCAATTTAGCAACGTTTGAATGGATAGGTGTGAAATTGAAATTGATTTAATCTAAAAATCATGTTGATCATATTGAAAAATGAGCTTTTCTATTTTCAAATGAACTACTAATCAAAGATGGACAATTGAAAGGAATACTGTAATGAAAATTTGTTTTTAAACTTGTGGACAGTTAGTTGTTGTAGAAAATGATTCTGTTGAAGACCTGTAATTTTTGTAATTTTTTTAAACCAGAATAAATAAAAAGATGGAAATTTATTTTCCAAATTATTACAACTTTTTCCATTTCTGTGTTGTTGTTGTTGTTGTCAAATTTCCAACATCTGCTAGCAGAAGTTTGACAACACACACAGTCATTGTGACCTTTTTAATTTTGTTCAATCATCATTACAATATCAAAAATATGCTACCTACTTATTGAAATTATTAATTAATTCAAATATCAGTAAGTTTGTTTGTTTGTGCAAAAGAGAGAAAGAATTATTTAAGTTTTCATTTTGCAAAACAAAAAAAATGTTTCGATAATAATTTACTGATAATGATGATGAATTAATTTTGTGTCAAATTGGAATGGACAACGATTTTTTTTTATAAAAATAAATATTTGTTTATTTTCATAATCTTAAATATTAAAATTGTTAAATACATAGATCCGTTGACAATGACTTTTCTTTTATTCAATGATGTAAAAATTAAAACCAAAAAAAAAAAATAAAAGATCGATCAAATTTTCAATTCAAACAACAATTGTTGGAATATAAATTTGCATAAAAGTTTTCATTTCCAATACGCATCAATTGATTGTTCAGATGGGAATGACAAGTGGGTCGGATCGAACGACGATCACCACAATCATCACCATCACGACGAACTGCTCCATCACAAAATTACGTTCAACATGTCCAGCTCGTATACGTCGAACAGCAGATTGGTCGCTGCGGAATTGGTCGTACCGCTGTTGCAGGGCCAGCAGCCTTGTCGAGCGCTTTTCGAACGGATCTCCTGGTCGGGATCGAACGGGACCGACCGAACGCGGACCAATCGAATCGACCGGTCCGCCTGCGAACCATTCACGTCACTTTACCGTTGGTGGAATTGTGACCAACTGGACCGGTGGGAAATGACGACC
>NW_003526940.1:2643985-2656306 GCF_000181795.1 Trichinella spiralis
GTAGTTTTGCATTGGAATGGCGCCAAAGTTTACGCTACATCTAGCAGAAGTTTTCGCTTATTCAGACGAAAACACAGCAACAAATAAAATAATCTCCACCATTAAACGCATGGTCTTCTGTGTTTTGCACTGACCATTCCCAAATTGCAAATCAATTTTCTATCTCAAGGATAATGCTTTTACACTGAAAGCAGTCAATAAATCTGTCAAAACCATCATGATATTTTTTTCCATTTTGAATTTTAATCCACTTTTTTTTGAAATTTCTATAAAAATTTTATTTTTGCTTTTTATTTTAAGGATCGCTAGGAAAATACTTTTACATTTCTCAATTCAATTTTATCACCAGTTAATTTAAAAAATATTTCAAAAAACTTTCAACTTGATATGCAAAAATTCAACTTTTCAAATGACATCAAATATTGAAATATCGTTTATTTAACAGAAACATGTTACTTTACGATTTAAATTTCGCTGAAAATTTTTTTATCCAATCAATTGTTTATCCTCTAACAAAAATGATTAACATAAAATGAATTTTGCAATGAAAGCTAGCTAACATTGACATTTTATAATTTAAAAAACAGTTTGATTTGATTAAAAATATACAAAATTGCAACGAAACAGTCCTGCTTGGTCATTTCCTTAATTTACAGTTGCGAAGGTGATGATAATTATGGTTTTTTTACATGTCCATGTTATAAAATGGAAAAAAAAGAAATACAACTTATCTTTTGATATTTTAATAGAATATTCAAGTGGTCTTTTATAATATAAACTTGAAAATCAATTTTTTAGTTTGCTTTAAAATTTTAAATTATTTTGATTTTGTTACTTTAAAACTGTTTAAATTTTATTTTCAAAAGCTACTTTATCTTTAATATCAATTTCAATTTTTTAAATAAATTTCAATGAAACATCTATAATATTTAAAAATCAACTTAAAACATTGAAATGCACAAAGTGTTTTGTATTACGTGAGTGTAAATGCACTTACATCCCAATCTTGATATAATAGTTTGCAAAGCAGTAAAAATGTTTTCAATATATGAAAATATTTTCAACGGATAAATTGTCGTCATCTGTCATTTAGAATATTTTAAATTTTAGCAAAAATCATATTCTATATAAACGATAGTATATTCACATAACTTTAAAGCAGTGAATGTGAAAAGAATGTGTCAATCTCAGTGTTGTGCAGATATTATTTTAAAATTGCAAAATTAAAATACTTATTATTTCTCGCTTGTGTTGTGCAACTGATTTTATGCATTTCAAAGCACAACAACAGATGCAGTGGGATAAAAATAAATTTTTCTGGTGGTTAGTGTTCAAGTTTGCTTTCGTTTTTATCAAAAGTGAAATTGGAAATGTACATTAGCAAAAGTAATCTGTAAGCATTGTATGTCGCATTAATGATGTCAATCAGTTTTAATTAGCACAAGGTTGCCTTTGTCTGGTGTCTGAAAATTCCAGTGTCGCCTACGTTGAATATTTGTTGCGACGAAAATTTTCAAACAACCCACACATAATTTCCAACATATTATTTCTATTCGCTCCTCTACCATATATGTAGCAAATAATATTTTTTTTAATCACTGCTTGCACCCACGCTTTGCATTTGCTTACTTTCGAATAAAAATTGATGATAATTTTTGTTTTGTCGTAAATAAAAATCGCTAGCCAAAATGAAGATTATATATTCAATAAGTGGGATATAACATGAAACTGTATCTGGTAATGAAATGACAGTTGCATCATTTCAACTGTTACTGTTTCAAATTGATCATTGCACATGCTGTTGTTGTAATAATTATACACGATGCTGTCGATTTATGGAAATTTTCAAGATGAACAGCAATTTGAAAAGTTACTAATATATATGTCTCAGTGGCTTATTTTTCTCTTCCAAGAAAAATGATACGTTTCAGTTATTAGAACAATTCTACTAAAATTATATACTGGAAAAGATTATGAGAAAATTTTTTTAGACTGCATTGCAGGGAAGCAGTAATGATTCCCCCTGGGTTTAAATTTGATTGGTTGCAAACAGAAGGAAATTATTTATGGACCCCGTTTGCTAAATAAATATTCTACGTTTCTGTCATTTTTAAAGTAACTGTTATTTATGCTTATGAATTTTTTTTGCATTTTCAAAATTCAGTATCCCCTTTGACGTGAACTGTACAAGTCAAATCATATTTCATCCAAAGTGAATGAATATGTTGCTGCGGAATTGGATTTTCATTGCTCTTCACGTATGTGTGAAGTTTCAGATCGACGCTATAGGCTGCTGTGGATCTTTGACCAATGACAGCAGCATCAGTCAATCTGAAAAGCAAAAACCTTTCAAAGAAATTCTAGCAAGCATGGATCGCTTGCATCAGCTTTTAACCGTAAAGCGTATTGTTGAAGAATTAAATATTCCACTACCTCTTCCAAATCATACCTCTCCGAAATATACTTCCCTAGCTCAAATAGCATTCCATGAAACTGTAGAAATTGGTCAATCTTCTTCAAATGGTCAGTCGTCAGTATCGGTCATAACGTTGGAAATAGCTGGAATTCCTACAGGTAAAATGATATTTTTCATTTATTATTATGAAACATCTTTCTCACTTCTTTTTTGACTTTTTGAAACAACCTTTTTGTGTTAAGTGTTTTTATTTGTCGATGAAATGCCGTTCTTTACTAAACATTTGGAAAATATTTTCTGAATTTTTAATATTACAAGCATAATTTTGAAAAACATTTCGGAAATGAAATAAGCATTTAAATATTGAAATGTAAAATTGAATTACATATCAATTGTGATATTAAAAGTAAAAGTTTAACAGTTGAATTAAAATAAAAGTGAACAGGTCAAAAATTATGAAAATAATAATTTTATTATAACAAATTAGAACAAGGATTTTTTTATGCAAGATGAAAAATTTAACATATAACAAATTATTTAATATTGTTTTTAAATAAATGATATATCATATCATTTGAAAAAATTTGGTTATTTCAGTTAATTTTCCAATATTATTTCAAATTTTTTGGAAAAATTTCTTTTCCAAATTTTTGACAATGTATGAGGATAATAAACCTGTAATTTTTGATATTTGGTTGGTTCGTTTCGGGATGACATGTTGAAAATGGTGAATAAGAAGAGCAAACAAGGTGCTTCTCAAGGTCATAACTAGCCAGTTTCTTGGAAATTTTTATTTTAATGTTGTTTTCTGATATCGCTGTTTCAAAGAATAACTTTCTATTCATAAAATGTCTCTCTTACATAATGATAAACCATCAAAACAGTGTGAAATCCTTTTCATGTCTAGTTTCAATGAATCACAATTCTCGGGGCAAAAAATTTTTGACATTACTTTCTAGGTCAATTAGTACGTTACGCCGAAATTTGAACATTAAGCTCAACAATTCACAGATCAATTGTTTCATTCAGATGCGTTCACAAATGTCTTCTTCTTATTCATAATTTGTTTGCAACTTTTGCCAACGGACAGGACAATTTGTTCTTCAATTTATAACATCAACCAATTAAACTGAGGATACAAAAAAGATTTAATTTTGAATAATAATAAAATTTAAATATTTACTTTGATTACAAATAACACAGATATGCTTGACTTCCTTTTTGAAAAAAAAGAGGTTATTTATTTTTGTCCAATAATTTAATAGTTGTTTGTATTGTTTCAAAATTTAAAAATTTTGATAAAATAAAAAAATCTGTTAATATGAATTTTAAAATTTGAAGAAATAGAAAAAAAAAAGAAAGAAAAACACACTTGAACATCATCGAATATGTGAGTTTGGAATTTTGATTTGCAAGTTCAATTTAGCAACGTTTGAATGGATAGGTGTGAAATTGAAATTGATTTAATCTAAAAATCATGTTGATCATATTGAAAAATGAGCTTTTCTATTTTCAAATGAACTACTAATCAAAGATGGACAATTGAAAGGAATACTGTAATGAAAATTTGTTTTTAAACTTGTGGACAGTTAGTTGTTGTAGAAAATGATTCTGTTGAAGACCTGTAATTTTTGTAATTTTTTTAAACCAGAATAAATAAAAAGATGGAAATTTATTTTCCAAATTATTACAACTTTTTCCATTTCTGTGTTGTTGTTGTTGTTGTCAAATTTCCAACATCTGCTAGCAGAAGTTTGACAACACACACAGTCATTGTGACCTTTTTAATTTTGTTCAATCATCATTACAATATCAAAAATATGCTACCTACTTATTGAAATTATTAATTAATTCAAATATCAGTATGTTTGTGCAAAAGTGAACGAGAGAGAAAGAATTATTTAAAAGTTTTCATTTTGTAAAACAAAACAAATGTTTCGATAATAATTTATTGATAATGATGATGAATTAATTTTGTGTCAAATTGGAATGGACAACGATTTTTTTTATAAAAATAAATATTTGTTTATTTTCATAATCTTAAATATTAAAATTGTTAAATACATAGATCCGTTGACAATGACTTTTCTTTTATTCAATGATGTAAAAATTAAAACCAAAAAAAAAAAATAAAAGATCGATCAAATTTTCAATTCAAACAACAATTGTTGGAATATAAATTTGCATAAAAGTTTTCATTTCCAATACGCATCAATTGATTGTTCAGATGGGAATGACAAGTGGGTCGGATCGAACGACGATCACCACAATCATCACCATCACGACGAACTGCTCCATCACAAAATTACGTTCAACATGTCCAGCTCGTATACGTCGAACAGCAGATTGGTCGCTGCGGAATTGGTCGTACCGCTGTTGCAGGGCCAGCAGCCTTGTCGAGCGCTTTTCGAACGGATCTCCTGGTCGGGATCGAACGGGACCGACCGAACGCGGACCAATCGAATCGACCGGTCCGCCTGCGAACCATTCAACGTCACTTTACCGTTGGTGGAATTGTGGACCAACTGGCCGGTGGGAATGACGACCGTATTCGACGTTGCCATACGAATTTTGGGCCACAAATTGCACGCTCGCAATTACAAGCATTTGACACCAGTACTCCGTGTTCGAATACACCAAAACCATCAGCAAGTCGATTTCGGTTCCAGTCGACCGAAACGAAGCAAACAAATGGTCAAGTGGAACGCGAAGAAAAAACCCACAGCCAATCGATTCGACGTGGTCGACTGCGAAAAACAATGGGATGCGGCATTTTTGTCTTCGACATCGCCGGCCGTCTACGACGATCTGATGCCCTGCTGCAGACGTCGATTTCGCATATCGTTCGACGAACTCGGCTGGGGCGATTGGGTTCTCGCACCCAAACAATTCCACTCTTATTACTGTATCGGACGGTGTACTGGTTTCGGAGGAGAATTTCCCACTGACGGTGGTGCCGACGGATTCGCCTTCTATTCCGAATTGATGAACTTGTACCGAAGTACGGAAAAAAATTACATGAAACCGTGCTGTTCGCCGATTCAATTCGCACCGCTCACTATCGCCATTTGGCAAGGTCCCAACGAACAAGCTACACAAACTCTCGACAATGTTGTCGTGACCAAATGCGGATGCATTTGATAATTTCTTATACACTATTCACAATAAATATTTTCCTCTTTTCTTTCTTTTATTCTCACATCAATTGAACACAATATGAATAATAAACAAAAAATTACACTTTTCTCCTTTCGCATGTTCATTCGTTGTACATCTGCTTCCAAACGTATTCTTGCGCATAATCCCGACCACTTAGATCACAACTTGCCGAACATGTATACACGCAAACCGTAGCCCAATCAATGCCGCCCGCTTCGACCGAATCCACATCCATCAAACTCAACAAATGGGGCATAATTTGAAATTCGAAACTACGATCCGCACCGCACAATTCGCATTTTGGAATTTCCACTGGAACATCTTTCCCTGCCCACAACGGTTCACCATTTCTTTCGTAACGAACGACCTGCAAATTGACAAAAAGTTCAAACCAAAAAATATTATTATTATTCTCTTGTTCTGTTCTCCTCATTCTCGCCTGTTTCGGATTTTGCTCTATTCGACTACTGAATCGCTTAAAGTCTTTATCCGGCATTTTCACCAAATCCGACAATTCTCCACCTTGCTCATTTTCCGCTTCCCAATTTTGTCCATATCCATTACGCGAACAAACATCCCGATATTCGTCCATACGTTCTTCCAACGGTCTCTCTTTCGTTTTCTCTTTTTCCCGGTACAATTCCCTTTCGATCGTCAATCCCAGTTCGTGGAACAGCAACAATTGAACAGTATCGTCGTTTGCCGCCGAATCCACCACTTCACCTCCGCACTGCCGTTCGTGCACTGTCGACCAGTGGAACTGCCGATGCACTTTCGAACAATAATGCACCGCATGACACTGATCGCAAATTTCGTCACCATCAAGTCCGCACAAAATGCACCTCTTCAAAGCCTCTCGTCTCACGCGTTCCACCGCCCGATCACCTTCGTCACTGTACGCTTTCAGCGGATAATTGTTGTAAAACGAATTTTCCCTGCCAAGTTGACTTCGGAATACTTTGATCGTCTCGCCGGTCGTACAAGCCCCATTCCAACAGTCGATTTGACGACAAATGAACACAAACAACGACCGATGGAAGGCGTGTTTCACGCCCGAATCCGGAGCGTACAATTGGAGCAAAAATACCATCGGCTGAGAACAGCCGCTGCACAGAACCCGCTCCGCGGTCGGGATGTTGGCCAAACTTAGCCAAGACGGTTTGCCGCCGAATTTGCTTGGAAAAAATGGACTCTCCAAAACGACACTATCCTGCTCTTCTGCATAGCCGAGTTCGACCGGCATTGTCAATCAATTATATTAATTATACAAAGATAATATGATGATGATGATGATAATAGTAACAAATGGATTAATAAATTTTTAAAATTTTCCAACTTTTCTTTTTTTATTCTTTCTTTTCAAATTTGCTACTCTCCCGGTCGATTCTTTCTTCTCGGAAAGCGGCAATGATGAAAAGTATCAAAACAACGTGAACAATAAATATTGCCAATATTGCAGAAAATGTCGTACTTTTCGAAGAATCGAAACCGAACAAATCTGCACAATTTTTTTTGTTCACCAAATTAAATCAACCGTAAGAAAAAAAAAAAGAAAATTACCTTCGAAAATGAAGCGCTTCGAAAAAAACATAGACCCAAGCGGCAGTACAATAATGGACAAACTGAAAATGACCAACTTTTTCAACGTGGTACGAACTTGTTGATCAGCAAAATTCGGTATAAATTCCTTCATTAGTCTAAAAATGAAAGAAAAACAAAATCTTTTTTTTTAATCCAAAATAATTTCAATTTTAATATAAATACAGTTTATAGGTAATATTTCTCAAAGAAAAAAAAAGAATCGCGAAACAATCATCGGTAAAACAAAAATCTCTTCAAAACCAGCACAATTTGCGACAATACATTTCTCCTCGACGAGTAAACGGCTCTATGAAGCCGATATATTCGAGATTGGCTAACATTCTGTAAAAGCTCGACAAACGGGATTGGATATTTTTGTTTGAACGTGATTTCGATGACTGTGGTCGACATGCGACGTTGAACCAATGCTTGACGCTCAAATTTTCCGCCTGGTGGTCGAGTAGAACACGCAAAATTTTAGCCGCGTCCGTTTCGCCCAAATTCAATATACAATCTTGGATACTCGTCGATGCCGACGGGATGATCGACGAGTGTATCGCTTCGACTGAATTGCTGCCGTAAGCGATTTGGTAAAACAACAACGAAGAAACGTGACGCAAAAGATGAGACAATTGTTCCGACAATTCTTCGGACCATTTGTTCATCCGTGAACAAGTGGACGTTGAAATTTCAATGTAATTATGCAAAAGCTTCTTCCTCAACTGCTGAGAGCTGCACAAACCGTCCTCCACTAGTCGACTACGCTCGCAGCTTGTCGACGCATCTTTTCGGCTTTTCTTCTGCTTCTCCTCTTCGAGCGAACAATTTTCCAAATTGTTCAACACATCCAACAAACTTTGCAAACGGTCGCATCCGTTGTTCGAGATTATCTCTTTACACTTGTCGACGGTCGACTGCAAAATATCCCTGTCGACGTTGGGCAACCAATCGAAAAATTGTTTCCATCTATTATTGTTCGAGTGGAAAAAATCTTCATCTTGAACCATGACCAACAACTGTCGTTGAGTCGTGGCGAACGGATGGCCGGGCACGCAAGTTGACAAGCAGTGCAAGCAGCGCAAAGCGTCGCAAAATGCATTTCTGTAATTGAAAAATTCACGTCCCGCCCCGACAATCGCAGACTGCAAAGCGGCTTTAGACGGCCTTTTCGACGGCAAAAAATTCGACAACTTCAAATCGGTAACCAAAGAAGCGAAATCTACCTCCTTCAGGCGCAGCATTGTGTTCTCAAATTCCGCACTCGAAGCACAGAACAGACTGCACCGTTCGGTACGAAAATGTTCCAACATGCAAAATCGATACGTGCGAACAAGATTCGCCGCGGACGAATCCATCGACAGCACGTGACTTGTGAGTAATTTCATCGCGTCCGCTTTCAAAGAGAAAATTATCTTTTCTGAAAAGAACAAATTCAACATGAAACAGTCGAACGCATTCGTCGAAACTGCCGCACAATATTGGACAATGTTCAACTTTTCAATCACACTCGGATTCAACAAATCGCTGAAATAACTGATATCGTGAACATTGAAACAAATTATTACTATGTTAATTTTTCTGAAAATCGCATAACAAGATTTCAGTATGTCGTTCAAATATTCCTCATCGAAACGATACGACTGGTCCAATATGATCACCGCTGGTTTCATACGTTTGCCCGCTTGGATTTTCTTTACCACAATATCCAAAACAACCGACAGGGTAGTTGTTGGATCAATCGCATCGTCTGCCAGGAAAGTTACCAAATGTTTGGCAATTTCTTCGAAAACGTCCACAATTTGCGTGTGAACAACAGAATCGAGTCGAATCACCGTTGAGCAATAATTTGATAAATACTTTTCCAAATTCATAAAAAACGAAACTGCAACGCACATGTCTTCGTCAAGTTGACAATAAAGAAACGGCATGAATGTTTTATTGTCTACACCGTTGAATGTCAAACCCGAATAAGCGTCACGAATGTTCGTTGCGATGAACTTTTCCAATGGCTCAGTGATGGATTTCAAGAACGATTCGTAAAGTTCATCCAAATCGGCCAAAGCTGTTTGATAAAGATGAAATCGTGTTTCCAACTCGCGCTTACTCGCGCCACGCGGCAGACAAGCATCGCAAAAAATGTCCTTCTCTCTCAATCGGCTGTGCTTACCAGGATAAAATTCCACACTGCTCAGCTCTGACATTTCTCGCAACTTTGCAGCGTCAACTGGTGAATTTTGATCGCAAAACAAGGTCAAATCCACTCAAACTATCGAAAACAATTTCCACCTACAGTCATTTATGAAAAGTTGGTATAATTCAGCTTACTGTAATATTCGAATCGGCACGTGTACAATAATGGCAAAAATTAAATTTTATTCATCATAAAACATAATATTTTATATTTTGAATTGTTTTTAAACAAAAATCAACGACATAAAGCACAAGTAAAGCATACTGTACATATTGCAAAAGATTGCAAAGCTACATAATTTTTTAATAATTCAATTTCAAAATAATGCATAAACATTTCATTTTGAAAAGATTTTCAAGTGCTTTCGCAGAACATTTTTTATAATTAGGGTTATTGGTTTTAACATGTTTGTAAACCAACGGTGGGTTTTACTTAACTGAAGGTAAATTTCTATTCGGGACAAACGTTTTCGACCCTTTTTGTTGGTTTGAGATTTATTTATTTATGATTCCAAATTATTTTATTATGATGTGATCTTATGTAATTGCTTTTATTGGCTGCTATGGGTCGAGATTGCATTAGTTGACAATTTCTAATATTACATTAGTTAATCCTTCTTACTCGTGAATAGCTACAATATTACAGGGGGGTAGACCCGATTTCCCAGCTGACTCCGCCTACTTTTTCGCAGCAAAATTTCATTGGTTGCGGCTCTGACGCGCGCCTCTAAATTTTATTTTTTGTCACTCCTCTACATTTTATTTGTCAAATATTGTTTCTAACTTTTTGACTGTTTTATAATAATTCTGTTGCTCTCAGATTGAGAAAAGTAACAGAATGAATTTACGATGAAAAAAAAAACAATACAATATAATACAGACTGGAGCAAAATGGCGTTTTTTTATAATGTATTAATGTAAATATCATCTATCGAAGAATATGGCGGTATTTTTGCTTCCATACTCATTGCAATGTTATGAATTTTACATAATAATGAGTTAAATGCGTAGGTCATGGTTTTATTTATTTAAGAAGACATTAATCAGACTATTTTTACATAGCACGGAATCTCCTGATCTATCGTACTTCTACCGCTTTATTCAGCAGTACAAAGTATAACATAGTATAATACAAAACAGTAATGTAACATTATATAATACAATACAATACAAAACAATACAATATAATACAATACAAATGAACAATATAGTAAAACAAAACCACATACAATAGAAAAGCAATAAAAAACTACAAAAGTAAATAAACAGTGAAGTTGTACAGGAAAGGCTGGCACTCAATAATTCTCCTCCTCGGGTACTCGGTACGCCACAACTTTGAGAAACGGCTCCAATGTACGCGTACCGTCATCGTATTCTGCAGTCAACGCTGTTATGCGTTGCTGCAGTTCTTCATATTTCTTATTTTTTATCTGTAAATCATTGGAGGTAAGCGCGACCAGATGTCACCTGTTGAATCAACGTTTCCGTTGAACCCTGCTCATCAATCAGCAACTGGAGCAGTTCATAAAAGCCGATGTGCCGCTTCCCCGCAAGTCGGTTCATTTTGAAGTGCCAGTCTTCCAAATCATTGTTTGTGCGAATATTTACATTATACACATTCCACAGAGGCAGTCTGTCATAGGGCATCCATTCCATTCGGAAGTAATTGAACAAGGCTGCTATTGAACCCGTAGCATCTCTGCCAAACAGATCCACAGCAGCAGCTACATCATGAAGCGGCAAAAAAGCCGTTGCCAGCAACATTTTGACTTTTTTCTTCGTTGCTGCTTCATTGATGTAGCTGGTTCGCATCCCAAGATCCGTCACCTTCCGCAGAACTGCTTGGCAGAAACGGAAATAACAGCCTTGCATGCTGACCCCTGGAAATGTCCCCTGCAGTGCAGGGATCAGGGCGGTCTCAAAATCGGAAATTACTGTTTGCAGCTGTAGGACCACACCTAACGTTGCCGCCTTTACAATTAAATTATCGAAAATTTCACGATACATGGAGAGATCTTTATGGACGGTTAAACAAGAAACATGTGGCACTAATTTACCAGCAATAAAAACATGGATGATGAACAATTTGCTGGTAACATTCTGGAACTATTTTGAAAGTTCCATCCATGGACCAGACAGAATGTTCAGATAAAATTGATAGATTTTCTTCTGTACAAAATATAAAAATGGAATTATGTGCATTATTATAGAATAAAAAGCGGCGATCAGACTTCGACATTCACCAGTGGGGTGGAATCTCCAGCTACTGGCGAGTTGGCGGAAGTCTTGGAAATTTTTGTGCCCGTTTTCTGTACATTGCCGTTTTAACACTTTTATACGTTGGAAACTGATCGGCAGTTTCCAAATCAGCAGATGCACTGCTTACTTCTTCGTGGTATATCTGCGGGACGGTCTTCATTTCCTCCGCTGCCCGTCGCTTGAGAGCATTCTTCTTCTCCATTTTATAAAGGATGTCATTGTCAGGGGTGCAATCATCTGCATGAGGATTACAATCCAAGACTGCGTCCACATCCAAGTTCGTGTGGATTGAACCCCGGCATCCTTTTTTAACCTACATGATGAACTTGAATTGAATGAACAGAAATGAGATATTAGATAAAATATTAATTACCCGACGGCAAACCCACAGTTTATCTTGCATGTTCATATGCTTCAAATTGTAAACTCTTCCTTCATGTACTAAATTGTAATTACCTCTTTCATTTAAAACCAAATGCAAATTTTCAGCCATGAAATAGGACAAATCAGAGAAACGTCAAACACAGAGAGTAGATAAGGGGTAAAATGGAGAAAACGCGGTTCGTTACTGATTATATATATATATATATATATATATATATATATATATATATAAATCTGCCCCCACTGTTTGTAAATTATTTCCTGTTTAAAATTATCAAGATTGGATGTTAACTTCCGGGTTAATATCAGAATATTGAATAATCTGTTTGGAA
>NW_003526940.1:2656316-2657132 GCF_000181795.1 Trichinella spiralis
GTGCGAATATTTACATTATACACATTCCACAGAGGCAGTCTGTCATAGGGCATCCATTCCATTCGGAAGTAATTGAACAAGGCTGCTATTGAACCCGTAGCATCTCTGCCAAACAGATCCACAGCAGCAGCTACATCATGAAGCGGCAAAAAAGCCGTTGCCAGCAACATTTTGACTTTTTTCTTCGTTGCTGCTTCATTGATGTAGCTGGTTCGCATCCCAAGATCCGTCACCTTCCGCAGAACTGCTTGGCAGAAACGGAAATAACAGCCTTGCATGCTGACCCCTGGAAATGTCCCCTGCAGTGCAGGGATCAGGGCGGTCTCAAAATCGGAAATTACTGTTTGCAGCTGTAGGACCACACCTAACGTTGCCCGCCTTTACAATTAAAATTATCGATTTATTTCACGATACATGGAGAGATCTTTATGGGACGGTTAAACAAGAAACATGTGGCACTAATTTACCAGCAATAAAAAACATGGATGAAGAACAATTTGGCTGGGAACATTCTGGAACTATTTTGAAAGTTCCCTCCCATGGACCAAACAGAATGGTCAAATAAAATTGATAGATTTTCCTTCTGTACCAAATATAAAAATGGGAATTATGTGCATTATTATAGAAATAAAAAAGCGGCCGATCAGAACTTCCACATTCCCCAGTGGGGGTGGAAACCTCCAGCCTACTGGGCGAGTTTGGCGGGAAGTCCTTGGAAATTTTTGTGCCCGTTTTTCCGGTACATTTGCCGTTTTTACACCTTTTTATAACGTTGGAAAACTTGATCGGCAGTTTTCCAAAATCAGCAGAATGCAC
>NW_003526940.1:2658563-2658835 GCF_000181795.1 Trichinella spiralis
GTGGTGGATTCTGGATAAGTGCATGAAAATTGTTTCGAAATTCCACTAACCAAGTTGAAATGTAATTTGAAATGCAATATCAAACGGATCAGCTACATCATAGACGCTGCTTTTGATGCGGAATGTTTAAATATTTTGTTATCATTGAAATATACATTGAAGGCTTGCAAATGGAAATGAAAACAGATGATAATTTAAGTGTTCACCAACGCACTAGTCGGTTTTATTCAGATGTAAAAATAGAAAGTTTACAATTTACACCAAATGTATAA
>NW_003526940.1:2659843-2675170 GCF_000181795.1 Trichinella spiralis
TCCAGGTTTTTCAAACAGATTATTCAGTATTCTGATATTACACCCGGAATTTTACATCAAATCTAGATAAATTTCAACAGGAAATAAATTTATTTACAAACAGTCAGAGCAGATTTATATATCAAAAGGGAAATCGATAATAGACCAATGAGAAATGAAAACTAAATGTTGCAAAATGGTTATTTAAAATGAAATTCAAAACCGTCCGATTCATTTTCGTTTGCTGTTGGGTTTGCGATCAGTGCTTTTCGTTCGAGTTTTTCAAATCATTTTCTTTCTGTTCCCTATGGCTAATGTACCTGAGTTGCATCTTGTGCAAAATCGTTGCGGTGGTACGTCCCTTTTTCATGAAGGCAGGGCATGCAGATTAAAACGTGCCGGCAGAAAGAAATATTAGAGGTGCTCGAAAGTATGTGCTAAATGTACAGTATATTTCCTTAATTATTAAGGATTAGTTTATTTTGTTACAGGATAAATAGAGTTGTGGTGGTGCCGTATGGACCAACCTTGATGTGACAACGGTGATCAAGCGGAATGATTACATCGAAAGCTGCCCGGTGGATGAACACTTGGCGTACAAAATGGAAAAGAGGGCGGCTTTGACAAAGCGCAGCGCGGAAGAAACAAAGCCCATCCCGACCATTTATGACGAGGAAGCTTCCGCCGCGTCCGCCGAGCCATCAACATCTGGCCATTTTCCTCTCTTTAGACGGCTAAGGGCCGCGATGTATGGCCACCGGGCGAAGCGCTTCCCCAGACTTCCTGAACACCGGCATGATCTGGTAATACCAGATCAGTTTAAAACAACGAAGTCTGGAGAAGACTTTTTATTGTACCAAAGTAACTGCAGGCATATACTGGTATTTGCGACGGATACCAACATTAGACTGCTGGCAGCCTGTCGAACCTGGGGCATGGATGGTACATTCAAGATTATACCTCAGTGGTATCAACAGCTATTTACCTTTGTGGCGGGCAAGCTGGTGCCAGCAGTCTATTGTTTATGTACGGATAAAGACATTGGAACGTGCGGGTATATTTTTCAAGCTTTAATAGACAAAGCGGCAGTTCTGGAGGTCGACCTTAATCCAGATACCATTATCTGTGATTTTGAAACAGCCCTGATACCCGCGATTCAGGGCTACTTCCCGAATACGCGGGTACAGGGCTGCTACTTCCACTTCTGCCTTATGGACACCCTGATTCAACAAGTGCTATCAAGAAACGTGACCGTTGGTGACTTAAAGACGGGTAAACAGGGTTTATGCTCAAAAGCAACGACAGGTTGCACAATATACGGGTGAATACACCAACGTTAGACGTACGCTGGAGCAGTTCCTAGAAACTTTAATGTATATAACGCCGGAGCCGATTTAATGCCGCCTTCCAAGTGGGTGGATTGTATTTTATTATGTTGTGTTGTATTGTATTGTATTGTATTGTATTATTTAGTTTCTTGGTTTTTCGTTGTTTCCACTTTGTTAATGCCGTTCACTGTTGTTTTTTATTGTTGTTGTTGTTGTTGTTGTTGGCTGTTCTTTACTGTTGTTGCTGCTGCTGTTGACTAGTGAAAAATGAAAATCACTATTTAACTTATTTTTTGTATTGTTTTTTCTGAATGATTACTATCGCATATGATACAACGTCGCTTTGGTACAATAAAATAAAGAACAATGATAAAAATTTTCAAAAATACTGATCATGAAAAAGTATAGACTACACCACAAATAATATATTTAAATAAACAAAATTTCAATTAATGACAAAACTTCAAACAAACAATAAAATTTTGGAATATAAATATTTCCATTATTAATGTTACGTCACTACTTTAAAAGTTACGTAATCCCAAATGGAATATTTGAACCAATGAAATGAAAAAATATTACAGCTAATTACAAGGAAAAGATTTGAATCAGTGAGCAGTTAGACAAGGAAAACCAAAACGACAAAGACTTGACAGCCCAATAAAATGAAAACCAATACGACAAAGATTTGACGGTCCAATAAAATAGCGTGGTCTAAGACCAATAAGTGAACAGAACATCCCTAGGAGCAACTATATTCATAATATGAAAACAGAAAAGCAAATTGGCAAAAAGGCAAACATATAACGCAAATACAGACATACCCTGCTTAACGTTCTTGGTTCGTTCGGGCAAAAAGAGCGTTAAGTGAAGCAGCGTTGTGCGAGTTCGTTATATCTTGTGTTTATAGTACATCAGTTCAACCAAAATCCACAATTTACATAACAAAATTTTTTTTGAAATATCTGTATAAATATTTACATACTTTATTGATAATGTTTATCATTTGCGTGATGGACCAGCTTTTGATTCCTCTATCTTGAGTTTCTTGATTACGAAACTATCAAATGTTAACTGCCTCTCCTTACGTTTCCTCTGATGTAGAATTTCTTGATAATAGGATATCATTTCAAGAACTTTTTATGATCTTGTCTAGCTTTGGAACTTCGGTCATCAACAGCATCCACTTCTATGTACTGGTCCTTGATTTGTGTAATGTTGGCGATGCTGTTCTTGAGAAATTCTACTGTTGCAGTTCTCAAAAATATATCCTCTTTTGAATCAACGACTGTTGGTTTATTATCAGCGCATAAACTCTGCCAGTTATTTCAACTCATCATTGCTAACGCCCTCGTTGTGAAATAATGAACACAGCACACCAAAAATATATGACCGTATATCTGAAATCTAGTATAATCCAAACCAGTTAGCGTAAATGATTGGTAGTGTGTACGAAATAACTCAAGCAACATGATATAATAAAATCGTTTCAGTGCTGTTAAAAATATTTAGCTAAATTTATCGCTTTATGAAATAATGAGTCATGTGACATGCCAAAAAAACAGCGTTAAAAATGCTTTTAAAATCCTTTATAGTTTCACACTTCATTGATTACAGAATTTAATCATCGAAAAAGAAAGTCAGACAAGGAACAAAGAACGCAAAGCCAACACCAAAAAGAGAAACATGAGAACAATAGAAAAGTTTACGGTTTTGAATTACCATTTTCGATTTTTGAAACATTTCATTTCGTCTATAATTGAAAATCAACTTGGGATATTGGTTGTGGCGCCAATGCCCTTGGTTGATGACGGCAGAAGAAAATTAATCACACACAAATGGTTCGTTCACCAATGCTGACATCAAAGAATGCGATGTACACTGCCAGTGAAATGAAGAAGCTTTAATAACTTTTCTGCTTTGTGCCATCCGGCTTTCCTTCTTCATCTTCTCTCGTCACATTATTGTAATGCATCGTTCACAGCAGCAATACGCACTTGTTGCATTTCAGAGTGTAGCTAACCATTGTGAACGACGACAATGACGAGCCCACTTGTCAACCCTTGGCTTGTATTACTTCTGATGGCATTTCTTTTTTATTCCTCCGCAATGTTCCCACAATTGTCGTTTTTTTGGCTAACAGATCTTCCGCCAATGGTGGTATGCTGGTGAAAAAGTTATCCATCGTTATATTTCTACCTTTCCCACACCAAGGTCTCACTAACCGTTTCACAAGATTGGCAACATTCATTCATTCGTCCAGTCTGGCCTGGCTGTTTGCCCGCGTAAATTTCTCCGGCCAAGGGGTATGATGTTTCAGCATCACAACACCAAAATATTTTTATTCCATATTTTCCAGGTTTACATGGCATGTACTGTCGTAGGCTGCTTCGTGCGCGCGTTGAGACCAGCTGCTCATCAACGGTCAAAAATGCTGACGGCTTGCATATATTTTTTAAATTTGTTCAAAGCACTGTCCACATATTGCGAAATGCAGCTAGTTTATCGCATTTCAACCGCGCAACTCTGGTACTGTTGTCATCGAATCTACAGAATCTAAGCAGATCTTTAAATCTGTTTTCAGTCATTACGGTCTTCCGTTGTTCAATGACCAAAGATTCGATACGGATTCGTCAGATGACTTGAAAACACCGGAAATGAGTAACAAACCAATGAATGCATATATCTCTTTTTCATCGGTTGGCTTCCACGATTTCATCGCATCTGGATGTTTTTCATTCCATTCCCTAAGAACTTTTTCTGCTTTCTTATTCGTGTTCTGGACTATTACATTCACCATAGCTGGAGTGATGAGCAGTTTTATTGCATCTCCAGGACACTGAATACCTGATGCCGTTCTAAGCACGGCAGACATCTGACGAACTATATTGTGGGAACGTGTCTACGTTGCAGATGGCACTGAAGTGGTCCAAACACGACCAGATTTGCATGTAAATTCCTTACTATCAGCAGCAACTACCCGGGTAAGTTTTGTATCAGGTAATTCAAAACAGACAATTCACCTGAGGTAGATGTAGAAGCAATCAAATGTTCTTCTTGCTTCAGATAATCTGATACATTTTCATCAAAATCAGAGGAACTGTTCTCATTCTGTTAGATCCTCGAAAATACGGTTCCGTAGAAATACAGCTGTAACAACCCGCTGCCAGGTGGGGCCAGCGGATCTGCCTCCGGGTTCGCGCCAGTTCGTCCGCCGTCGCTCTATGCTTGTTCTTTCTCGCACTCTCGGTCTCGTCTTCTCGTCGACATTCTCAGGACACACTTCCACACGTACTACTCGTCTCCACGTCGGTCACCGCTCTCGTTCAGACAAGATCCGTCTCGCTTTTCGCCGCTCCAATATATAGAAGGCTTTCGCCGCAGGGGGGCACCGGGGAGGGTCAACTGAAATTTGATCCCCTATTGTCTTGCTAACAGTCCCCCCCCCCCCAGCTTGCGGCCCTTCTATAAATCAGCGGCACGTTACACAGGGACTTTGATCCACTGCCCCAACCGATCATCAGCGACCGGCGTGCCCTCGGATCAATGACCGAACGGCCCGCCGAACAATGGCTAATTAGGTACCGACTTGTCGGGTCATGAGGGTCTGTCGCCAGAAGCCACCCGCGGTCCTCGCCGGCGGCGTCTTTGAACTGGGCGGGATGGGAGGTTTTACTGCCGCGGCTCCGCGTCTACCTCGGCCGGACCTGCAATGAACAACGCCGCCGTATAGCCATGGTTGTTACAGAGCCATCATAAGCACACGGAATAACCCTGAAAAGAAAATAATAAAAAATGAAATGCTTATATATGCGAAAGAACTTACGAATGCGTAAACAGGAAACTCAAAAAGAAACAAATGCAACATAAAAACCACAAATGTGAGAAACATGTGTAAATGTCAAATGTTTAAAAGGTTGGTCGGTTCCCATGGAAAACTAGATGAATCATTTTTCAAATTGTTGCTATTGTTGAAACAAAATTTTGCAAACAATGATCAACAAATGCAGAGTCAATTATCATTTATGTCAGAAGAAAAATTTCTATACTGATTATAAAAAATGAAAAGTTAATGATTTCCATAAATACTGTTCAAAAGGATGCCAACCAGTAGTTGCTTTGCTCGTCAGATAAATTACATGCTTGCTCGCAATTTTAAGAATTATGTGCATTTAGTGCGTTCTCGTTTGTCATAATGGATGAATTGGTAGAGCCGATTTTAGTACAATTCGAAAACAAACAACCGACAAATTATCATCAGCGCAGTTGTTAGCTAAAACTAGGAATGAGAACTACTCAATATGATCATTTTTCAAATTTTAGCACAACTGTTTTTTCTAATCTTTCTTCTTTGCAGTCAAAAAAAATTGCTTTCATCTTCACGAAGTTTCTTTTGCCCTTCTTGATCTTTCTCGTTTTTATTTAAAGAAAAAAATATATCTGAAATTTTATTTGCAAATAAGATTACATACTTGTTCATACATGTTGTGCAAATTGTGTAAAATTTGTTTTTGAATATCCAGTATAAACCGACGACTGGGTTGACCAACAATCAAGTTCCGATATTTGTATTTCAATGATAAAGAAATATTCAACATTCAAAACCAAAATATACGCTTGTAATTTCGCTGATCTAGTGCATTTTTAAAATCATTTTATCCAACAACACAAAGTCAAAGAAAGTTGGTCTTTTGTTCCCAGTTTTATCCATCACGGCTGTTTTTGATATCTTCCCATAGCACTGTATATGCTCTACCGAAATATGATCATTGCTAAGTATTCTCGTCTTGGAACCTTCGCAACCTTTAATATCATCTTGCTCCCACGGGTTTTAATTGAATATTTTGCTTGTTCGAATTGGTTACTAGCTTATTCTTAAAATGATATCAAAATAATCATTTTATTTGACTATAGATGAATAAATAATTTCTGCAATATATCTGATGAGAGAATTCTTCTGGCATTTTTTAATCTGTTACTGCTTATTCGTTATTAGTTGATTTTCATGTATTATTATGTGTATGTATTTCTGGCTAAATAAATGATATTATTCCCTAGGCTGGGGCGACAATTGTATAAAGATAAATTGATAATTGAAAATTGATCATTTACCATTTTTTAAAGAAAAAGCTTTTAGTTATGACTTTGCAAATGATACTTTTAAAAAGCTTTTGCGTTTTACATTTCACTGTTAACAAAAAATTATCTCATTGCTTAATTTTATTCTTGTAAGTTTGCTTTTACATTTTACTTCTTCACATCTATGCTGATCAACAGACGGTTTTCACAGAAACTTTTCTGCTATTCGCTATAAGCGCTTCAGAACTATGCAAATGCATAGTACAGAAATTTCCATTTTACAAAAACGCAAATCTGAACTTTATTACAATATATACCATGGGCAAGATGGGCAATACAACGATATCGTGGAAAAAGTCCATTTCTAAACTTGTAGACATTATGCCACGGCAACCAACTAATCGTTATGTTGAAAAAATGGATTAGCTGTAATATTACAATAATAATGTGCTACATTAAGCCATTGTTTGTATGTTTATTCACAACCCGTATTTGTCATTATGATTTGTGCACTTGAGCGTGTGGCATCTCCCTTTGTGTATTGGCTTATGTCGGTTTTTTGAGAAACAAACTGAAATTCATTATTATTTATTCTCATCATTCAGAAACACATCTCAAACCTACGACACAGAAAATAGCACAAGCTAATGATAAGCATTGAGGAGTGAAATAAATGAAAAACTGAATTGACGGTTTTGTTCTTTACAAATTAAATATCTTTATTATCTAATTGCATTATTCTACAAAAATATAGAAGCAACAAATGAATAGCCTGAAGAAGAGATAGCTGAACAAAGAGATGTTAAATAAACGTGTTTATCTAGGTCATTTTTTGTTTTCATAATTTGACATGTAATGACTTTTTACGATGGTAAAAGAGCAAAAAAAATAATTTTCTTTGCTTTCACTTTTGTTTTGTAAAATCAATAGAATTTCGAAATGCAGCAGATATTTTTTGTTCTGGAATGTTGAACCATAGTAATACAAGAATTGCAACTCGAATGTTTAGTCAACCCAGTAGTCGGTTTACTTTAGATATTGAAGGAGAAATTTAATACAGTTTACACAAAATGTATAATCACAAATTTCTATTTTAAACAAAATTCCAGATTTTATTTTTTATTTAAATGATACATAAGAAGAAAAACAATAACTCTTGTGAAGAGAAGCGAAAGAAAGATTGGAAAGATTAAATTCTTTTGCAAGCCAGAAATATTTTCAGAAAACATTCAGGTAAAATCAGAAAAGTATTTCGATGCTAACATTCAGCAACCATCACTCCTAGTTTTAGCTGAAAACTGCAGCTGTAGACAATTTATCAATTTTAGATTTTCCTTTTGTATTTGAATAGCCTTCAACTAGCCTTTATCAGAACAATATCTGTCAAACAGCAAAGAACCTTTGACATAAATCTGATTTAATTATTAGCTAAGAAGGTGATTTATATGACGAGTGAAAGCAACTGTTGGCTGACATTTCTTTTGAACAGTATTTTTAAACTCGGATGGATAAATAAAAGTGAAGCACTTCGAAAGCAGAAAGAAAGCGATGAACAGCACCAACCAAGCACAGAAGCGCTTGAAGCTGCTTCAAATTCACTTTGCAGTGGACATCGCATTGTTCGATGTCAGCATTTGTGTGTGATTAATAATCTTCTGTCAACATCAACAAAAGGCATTGGTGTCACAAGAAATATCAATCAAAGTTGATCTTCAGTTGTAGATAAAATGAGAAATGAAAAACTAAATGTTGTTGCAAAATGGTTATTTAAAATGAAATTTAAATCCGTCAAATTTATTTTCCTTTTTGGTCTTGCGTTTGAGTTCAGTGCTTAACATTCGAGGGTTATTAGCTAAGGAGCAAAACAAGATCAGACATCATCATCCGAAATTTGCCTGCTGAAATTGTGATGGATACGGCTTTCTGGATTGAACGGCAATGAACAGAAAATGGACGCGGAAATGAATTCCGTTATTACTAATACTGGAGTAAGCGAAAAGTACACTATGAAGCAGGAAGTAAAATGCTGCTGGGCATAAAGCTTGACGCAGCTAATTGAGCTAGACAAATCAACCGGAACGGTGCATAAGCTATTTAAAAGAAAATTCAACACTGCGAATGCTATTTTATTATGTGAACAATAAAATGTAAAACTGAAGAATCATTAATGTTATTGACTAAGATAACCACTTATTTAAAGCCACATTCAAATATTGCAAGACATCTTGTTAAATGCTCTTCTTAACAACATACACAAACAATATGCAAATATGAAGAAGTTAAACAATAGTTTTAAGCATATTAACTTTGTTATTGTTAAAATTCTTTTAACGAAACAAAGGATAGCTAACAACATATATTAAAAAGCTGTGTTTCAAAAATAGTAAATGTTTTTTTATGTCCATGGAAGGTATTTTAATGGTAATGCACCCATATTTGGAAAAGGATTGATAAACAACAATCACCCAATCCTCGATCACAGTTGAATAGCTAATCAAATGGCAAAATTATTCACCCAATCACTTATTATAGTGATTAGCTAATAAAATAGCAGAAGCGGCAACTCAAGTTCGAACAAATGTCGACCAGGAAAAACAAAATGCTCCGGATAGGGATTTATTAATCAAGTTTACAATACCAAAAAACGTCTACTAAACACAGACACAACTCTAAACTCTACTAAACAGCAGTCTTTTATCACCCTTGTTATTCGATTAACTATACTTTAATCATATTCAAAATGACAAGATACCGAGTTTACACAGCAGGCGGAGGCTGGCTTGGACGGGAGATCGCTGGAGTAGGCCACCGAGCTGACTTGCAAATAGGTGATCGTTAGCCTGGCTGAAGCATGAATTCATTGTCTGCCAGATCTAGTTCGAAGAATAACAATGCTACCGTTTCTGGCGGAGCGTAACCCCGTGCGAATTGGGTGGCACTTACAACTAAGGATATGAAGGTTCGAGGCTACAGTACCTCTTCTGTTCCCTGCGGAACACTACTTTACTTTTCTTTGTCATTTCTGTTCAGTTATTACTATTACATTTCATTCAACTTTTTTGTGGCGCAATAGAAAATATAGAGTTAGGAAAAATTTGTTTATAAAATGCTAATCACTGAAAAATATAAAATTTGAAGACAAACAATACATTTAAAGAAAAAGATTGTTAAAACTACTTTTGCTCGAACTTGATAATCGGAATTTGCTACCATAACCCGAAGTTGGTTGATTGGACGTCATTGTCACGTTTTGCGGGTGAGCAACGGGTTCATGTATATCAGTGGTGCGCAACTTTTTGGCTACTGGAGGCCGCATTCAGCATCCTTCAAGTCACAGCAGCCTTAAGTGAGCCCAACCACACTGTCCAAAGATACCCAATTTGATTGAAAATCCACCTATGTCCAATGAGATTTGGAAATCTACCTACGACCGCATTTACGCCAATTCCAAAAGCATGGAATGAGGTGCATAAGAAGAAATATTTTGTTTTCCCAAAAATTTTTTCAATTTAGCATCGTTCATCGTCGGCCGCACATTTTCGGCTGCTCGTTCGATTCGCAGATTGCGCACCCCTGATGTATATATTGAAGGCGTGCGATAGATTGCTTTGACGGTTTTGAGTGCGACTGCGTCTGATTGATCAACTTCCTTGTGTTTCGTTGTTCTGAAATTGCAGCTAACTCCTCTAAGCCGCAAAAGGGCCAGCGATTCAATTAGTTATACCCAACTGTCTCGCGTACAGTTGGATTAACCGTGAGAATCATAAACCCGATTATTCTCAACATAATTTGGTGCCACGAACCGAGAGACCGGAAGTAAGATTTGTTTTGAGATGAAAGCAGAAACGGCGAAAAGGCGCTTAATTCTCGACCAGAGAGGTTAGAAAGGCGTAATCAGCCGAGTTGTGATGCAAGTGGAAGAAGCCACCTCACGGACAGCAGTCAAGTGCGTCCTGAATGCGCACTATGCAGAGGCACATAGAGCTCAGGTTCCGTCAGAAGACGCTCTTCCAGACAAAGACGTTCTTGAAGCGCCGCTTCAAGAATGGTGGTCACTGGTGAAAGAAGTGTCCATGATGCGTATTGAGGCTGCGACTTTTTTAAATGAGGAGGAAGCGGGCGATACCTCACAACAGAAACCACAACTGAATGAGAATTCGCCGCCGAAGTCTGATGGCGACATACTGCAGTTAAATCGTTTTGGGACCAATTTGAGGCGTGTCCATCTACGGGAAGAACTAAGCAACATCACAGAGCTCCATTATCTGAGATGATGTTTGTCTGGTCCGGCGTTGAAGGCAATTGAAGGTGTGACGGTTTGTGCGCCACTCAAGAATCGATTTCACCGACTGCAGGACTTCGTGGAGAGTCATGGATATTCCCGCAGTTGAGCCTGGTTGGATTAAAGTCGTACGCGCACGACGGAGCTGCACAGCTGACGAGACTGCATGATGAGCTGAATAGGCACTTTATACAGGTGAATGCTCATGGGAAAAATGTGATTAGTGGCCTGAACGGCCACTTTTGCCTTCACTCACTTTTTACCCACTTTTGCTCATAACAAAGAAGAAACTTCGATCTGGGGCCGTAACCGACTTAAAGGGCTTCGTCACGGGCAAGATGTATGATGAGATCACGTCGGATGAGTTTCTCGCCTTTTTGTTAGATCAAGCCAGGATCAGAGAATCGGACAACGCAACTCGAACGAAAGCTACTCTGAAGAAGGACAAGCCGGAGTATGAGAAAAGAGAGTCTGAATTATGGTTCAGGACCGCGTTGGACCCGTGCAATATGGATCGGAGTGTTTCGTGTGTGGCGGGAATCATTTGCCCGACGATCGTCCGCGGTTCATGAGACACCCCGTGCCGGAGAAATGGCATTGTGTGCAGAAGGGACATCGCAAAGAGGATTTTCCAAAGAGGAAAGCGGGACAGGCGCTGAATGCGCTGCTTGAATGAGGTGCCACAAACAAGCGCGAGAACCGCCAGAGGGCGGGGGATCCTGCCGACCGCCGACGACTGAACGGATGATCCAGTGATGAAGTGATTTGAAGAATTCTCTGCGATGGATTGAGATATTCGCATTGAGTAGGCTAAGAGCGTTGAACCGGCGGTTGAACCGCGTCCCGGAGAAAGAACAGGGGTACGCAGGATTCATCTGTGCCTGTCTTGACGGTGGATAGGCAGAAGAAGAGGATGGAAGAAAAGTTCCCTCAGGAAGGACATGGTTAACCTGTCCCATCCGGCCGTCTAGCAAGACAATCACGGTAAGAAGAAATGTCGGGTAATGTTCGACGGCTCTGCGGAATGGAACAGTACATCCTTGAACAGCTATCCCGACCCAGGACCGAAGTTACAATACAACGTATAGTCACCACGCTTCTCTGGCTCCGAGGATCCAAGATCACACTGCAGCCGACACCGAGAAGATGTATCTGCCGGTCAAATTGCGTCAGGAAGATCGGGACGTGCCGTTTTATACGGAAGGATGGGTGTTGCACAGCCCCCATGAAGGTCTACCGGTTGACGCGGGTGAGGTTCGACCTCACATGCTTCCCATTGCTCGCCATGCAATTGGTGAGGCACCATGCGCAACGCCGTTGGAGCATCGACGAGCTGTGATGGAATTGATGTGGTCCGGCAACTGGTCTAGAGGCTGACGAAACTCATGCGAGCTGACGACGTTACTTTCAGGTAATGGGCAAGCAATGTGTCAGACGCATTGAGGTACCTCCCACCGAAAGATGTATCTTTAGCTGATGAGGGCCGGTTGTGGAAGACGTATTGTATTGGAACCGACACAGCGACCGCCTGATGTCCGTGCCCATGTCGACATCCACCTGGAGTGGCATGAATGAATGGTTATGGATGATAATGGAAATTTATGGATATCCATTTCAAATGAATCAGTTTTCACAATTGTCATTATTTAACTCTCCGTCTAACTGACTGGTTGCTGGCTTATCTTTGAGGTGAATAATAAATTGTACTCATAGTTCAAATCATTCTAAAGATCATGGTAAGCAATTTTTAAATTGGCATTCGATGATTTTTTTGATTGAATTTGTTATTAAAATTACTCTGAATTTATTAAAATTTTCTTTAGTTGTCAATGCTAAACAGTCTGCACGTTGCCGAATATGAACAAAGAGAACGAGAATTATTGGACTGGATTCGTGCCGTGTCTTCAAAGATCAAAACTTTACCAGAGGAAGCTAGTAAGTCACAGTACAGCTTGCCGATTTTAAAGATTTTAATTTATGAAATTAATTGAATTAATTACTTTAAGTATTACTCGAATTGAGTCAGACAAGTTACTGCAGAGTTCAACGTGGGTTTTTATAATGAAGTTTTTAACTGCAGCTTCAGCAAAATATGTACATAAACAGCAACGTAATTGTTAATAAAAATTAAGTTTGTAGCAAAAAACCGCTAAATATTATCTTATTCTTTAAGTAATTTTAACGCAGTATTATGAAAATAAAAAAGCAATAAGAAAGATTTTTCAAAATAAAATGCATTTATTCAGGAAAGTTGTAAAACGTTTGCAAGCTATTTCTCACAGTATGAACTGTATGTCTATAGCAGGGGTAGCCAAAGTGGTCGATATCGACCCCTTGGGGTCGATGGGTCTCTCTAAGGGGTCGATAAAGGCTTAGGGGTCCAATGGAGGTCGATGAACTCCGGGATCGAATCTGAACTTTGAAATCCCATCTGAGTAATTTATTTCGTCGAGAACTATTTTGTAACAATAATTTATACTTTTCTGCACTATCAACAGACACTACCAGAAATTAATTTTGCGCGATGCTAAGAGTATTTTCGACTTCAGGCTAAATTTTCACCACCTTTTCTGGGCTAGTCTGAACTCATTCGCGTCCCACTTTCCCCAAACTCCGCCCCCATTTTGTGATTGGCTGTACTCTGATAGGTTGCACACGATTGATCGGTAATTGGCTAATGACTTCTGCTATTTTATTAGCTAATCATCATGATAAGTGATTGGGTGAATAATTTTGCCATTTGATTAGCTATTAAGCTTTGATCAAGGATTGGGTAATTTTTGTTTATCAATCCTTTTCCAAATATGGGTGCATTACCATTAAAATACCTTACATGGACATAAAAAGGCATTTACTATTTTGCCCAGATGATCGCATTATATTTCAGCGAAAGTGGAGAAATCATCGTCTGTTCATGAGGAGTTTGTCATCTTTTAACAAAGTAGTTTGTAATTTCCGTTATTTAAATTACGCTTGACTGCACTGACCTTTTTTATTAAATTGATTTAATATTTACAATAATATTTGCTTGTATAAAAATTGCGGTTTACTTTTAAGGTTGAAATTTCCTTCGTTGTGGAGGCCATCCCAGTTTTTGGACAAATCTATTATTGAAGCAGCTGAAAAGTTATGGATTTCTCGAAAAGAATTTGTTCGTGATCTGCCCATAGAATGGCCGAAAAGTATGCTCAGTTTAATGTTTAATATTATTAAAATATTTATGCTATTTAAACCTTTTATACCCAACTCCCGTTGCATAACCAAAATGCAGATTTTATAATAAAAAACAACAAATATTAAGTACTGTTTTGAAACTTTAGTTGGAAAACTTTCTGAGAAATATGCTTCAGGTGTTGCATGTTATGAAATTAATTAATTATTTGTGTTTATGAAATTATTTCCTTGTTCTTCAGTGATTTGTTTTAGGTAAAGTACTTGAATCATTTCAATGCTTTGGTGAACTTGAGATGAGCTGGTTCAGTGGCATTGTCGGACGTCCAAGCAATGGTAGATGATGAAATGCTAATCACAGCTTCTTTTATTCTACTAATTGAGCTTTATGTTTAGAATGCGCATATTTACTTTTTGAGAAAGAAGAAGATGTAAAGGCTATGCTTGCTTGCAGCCGACACGTAGGAGATGGTTATGAAGTGAAATTGAAAGATTCATCTGGTGAACCTCGACCGGTAAGTTCTTTACGAAAGTTTTGCATATTATATTAAAGATGAATATTCATTGATTGATCAATATTTTAGGTGGTCCTTGAACCATGGATTATAACTGAAGGTGTTTGTTTGGATGATCATGTTTGTCTGGTCCGGCGTTGAAGGCAATTGAAGGTGTGACGGTTTGTGCGCCGCTCAAGAATCGATTTCACCGCCTGCAGGATGTCGTGGAGAGTCATGAATGTTCCCGCGGTTGAGCCTGGTTATATTACAGTCGTACGCGTACGACGGAGCTGCACAGCTGACGAGACTGCATGATGAGCTGAATGGGCAAAATATTTTTCTCTGCTTTCAGCTTTGATCGGTAAAATGATTTCAAAATCCCCAACTGATTCTTTTTGATCATCATTTGGTTACCATCGAATACAACAATTGCAACTTGAATGTTTAGTCAACTCAGTGGTCGGTTTACTTTAAATATTGAAAAAAAATTTAATACAATTTACACAAAATGTATAACCGCAGATGTTTACTTTAAACAATATTCCATATTTTTATTTTTCAATTTAAATAAAACATGGAAAGAAAAACAGCAACTCGTGTGAACAGCAGCGAAAGAAAGAAACGTTGGAATAAATTAAATACGAGGAACAATTTCAGAGAATAGGCTGGCAAAATCGAAAATGTAATACGATGTTAACACATTAGCAGTTGCCAGTCCCAGTTTTACCTCAAAACAGCAGCTGTGGACATTTGTCAGTGTCAGGTGTTGATTTTTGCCATTGTATTACAGGCCATCTTTTAGCTACAATTTGTGACAAATGGGAAAAGCATCTTTATGCATAATATCGCGTATAACTGCCAGCCTGAAGCTTAATTTATCTAATTAGCGTAGTACTTTGTTGATTGAAATTTTTTTTTAACCGTATTTTTAAATTTCGGATGGATAAATAAAAGTTGAAGCCACTTTCGAAAAGCCAGGAAAAAGAAAAAG
>NW_003526940.1:2675180-2680808 GCF_000181795.1 Trichinella spiralis
TCGACATTTGTGGCGCCATTGGTATGATAATTTTCTTCATTCAAAATCAACAAAAAGGGCATTCGGTGCCAACAAGGAAAATATCCAACAAGGCACATGTTCATCCTTCAATTGGTAGATAAAAATGAAGAAAATGAAATTTAAATGTTGTTGCAAAATGGTTATTTAAAATGGAATTTAAAACCCGTCAAATTGATTTTCGTTTCGGTCTTGCGTTTGATTTCAGTGCTGAGCATTCGAGCGTTATTAGCTGATGAGCGAAACCTACTGTCGCAGTATTTGTTTGTCTCTTGTAATAAGTAATTACAAGAAACTGATGAATCAAATATCAGATATCATCATCCGTCTCAAATTTTTGCCTGCTGAAATTATGAACTGGGAACGGGCAGGATTTTTCATAGATGTCAGTACAAGTATTACTATTACTAGAGTAAACGAGATGTACATCATAGAGCAAGAAGCAAGCTAGTGATATCGAGCATAATGCTAAATCCAGCTGACTTGGCTTGACACAAAACGGGATCAGAGCAAAAGCAGTTTAAAAAAATTCAAGACTGCTAATTCTACTTTCGTTTATTGCTGTGTTTACGGTCAGCTTCCTTGTGTTCATTTCCTTGTCGTTGTTTTGACATTTTTTAATGAAGGTGGAAACAAATAATGATGAAATTTAGTTTGTGACTGCAAAAATGCACCTACAGAAATTAGTATAGAAAAGAAAGTTGATCTACACCCTGAAGCGGACAAATCGTGATGATAAATACTAGATGTAAATAAAAATGAAAAGAATGACTTAACGTAGGACATTATCATTGTAAGATCACAAGCAATCCATTTTTTTATTTAGGAATTACTCGGCGTACGTAGCGCGTTTCTCCCAAATGTAGAAATGGACCTTTTCCATATTTATTCATTATTATTGTACTACCTGTCCTGTCCTATTGCAATATAGTTCAGATTTGATCATTGTTGTAAAATGAAAGATTGTATAATATTTAGTTCATAAACAACATAAAAAGTACGATGTGGAATTTTATTACGGACAGTTATCAAGCTGAGCAGCAATTTCATTAAATCTAGCAAATATATCATTATTTTCAATGCAAACTGCCAACGATGGTTCTTTGGCTTGATCTTTCTAAATTATATGAAAAGAATTAATCTAATTAGTTGTGAAATGCTTTTGAACTTACAAAGTATGGTTTGTCTATATGACAAAATATATTGCCAGGATCTGAAACTGCCCAGCTTGTTTCGTCCAATTCAAGATTGGTATTATGACCACTAACCGAAGCTGGACTGGTGATTAAACGAATGTGCCTTTGAGAAACTCTGCAATCACCTTTCAGTTTATTGTCCCTTCTTGACCACACTTTTATCGTCTTTTTTAAAGATTTCACAATAATTTTTTTGTAAATTTCTAAAGATTTATTTTAATTAATAATAATTAGCTTGTGCACAGTGCACTTCTTATTATTGTACTCTAAAGTAATAAAATTTGTAATCTCATTAAAATGAATTCCATTTTATCATTATAAATTTAAACATTTTTGGCGTTTTTTAACTTTTGGAGAATATGACATTAGTTTTTCTGACATCAGATCAGATATGCAACAGAAATTTTATGAAATTAACAGTCACTTTGCAATACATAAATTGTCAATGATTTATTTCTTTTACTTTAAAACATGTAAATAAGTTTTCATATAACCATTAAAATGAACATTAAGCTTTTATTATAATAATGTAAATAAAATTCTAGTAACTGTTTAAGCTTACCATATTTAGATGACTCTGATTTGCTGTAAATATGAACTGTTACAGGACCTCCAGCATTTTCTGTACGAATTGATCCTCTTGATGTAAATGGTGGCAGAGTTGGAATCTCTCCTTTTATTAATTTACCGAAGTATGGCATTGCTGCAGTTTCAGTCTCAGGGATATCATTATAATGTATCATAGGTTGAATAAATAGCAATGATGCAGCTAAAGAGACAATGTTGAGCAAAATTAGTTAATGCACTATTGACTGATTAGAACTTCAAAGAAAACAAATTGAAAGTAAGTTATACAGAAATATGCCACTAAATATTTTCTTACAGTATAATATTATTTCATGAAATGAAATAACAAATGGTTAATAATGTGTAATTTATTACTTTAGAAATAATCTCCATGAATTATTGATTGATCATTCTGCAATTAAAACTGTTGATTTAATCAAATTCAAAGCAATAACATTTCTATATTACATCTTTAATTTGATGAATGTTGTTACTTTTGAAGAGGCAAGCTAACTCATATGAGCATAATTGTTTTGCTATGGAAGTACAAACCTATAGCATTTATTTGAGATTCAGGGATAGTTAGACAAAGTAATAAATGTCCTTTTGCAGTCTCAGCTGCTGGCCAAGTGTAAACTGTTTTTGGGATGGGAAATCCTGGTACAGTATGCACAATCCACGCTGCGGCATCTGCATTGGTAGATAAGATGATTACTCCTGCAATAAAAATACAAAATTTTATATATAATTTCATCAAATGTTTCCAAAATAATTAACATGTGTTTATATCACCTTTGCTGTTCGATTTTGTTTTGACTTTGGGAACTCGAGGTGGGGCGTTGTTGTATGCAAGAAATTTTATTGTGCCATCGTTTCCTACGACGTGTTCTAATGCCTTAGCAAATGAATGACCGTTGGCAGCGTTGATTGCTCCTGCTCCATCCTGCCAATTTCCTGCAGCACCTGCTACAATAATTTTGCCGTTAACCTGCCCTGGTGCTTTGTATACTATGGACCTATATTTATATTTGACATATTTCATTTCAATTTTCAAAAATTGGATCAAAATTATTGACTGTGTTTAAACTTATTTGTCAACCTGAAATGATGCTTTATTACATAATTTTTGTGAATATGAAATATTGTGGAAAAGTTCGATTTCAAACCACAAATGTGCTATGTCGTTTTAAGAAAAATGGGGATACAGTACTCATCAAAATGTTGCAATTTTATTATTATTATTATTATTATTATTATTATTATTATTATTTTGTGCTATTAAAGAGCAGTATCTTTGAAGAACTGCACGTTTATTTATATATCAGATGCCGATGAAAGCAAAAAATTATTCTGATATTGTTAAAAGTTTCTTCTAAACTTACCAGTTTACTGGAGCGTTACCACCTGCATTCTGACATTTTGAAGTTTGCGAATATGAAAAATTCAGGAAAAGAAATATAGGAATAACTTTTGAAAACATTAATGCCATTGACTTCATTATTAACTAAGTTTCAGACAGATTTTAAATAATGTCATTTATACTGATAAATATTTATAGCACAGAATAAACTGAATAATATTTACTAAAAATTTACCATGTTGTTGATTAGAGTTATGCTTAATACAAAACTTACAGAATGTAATTCATAATAATTATCCTTTAAACAATGTTCGCTTTGCTTAGTTTGTTTTTATTTGTTGTTATTTGCAATATTTATTTCTGCTGCTTTATCTGTGCAGCTTTTGAGTGCGCATTGAAAAACAGATTAAGTGAAATTGAAAAATCTTTTTCTGCTTTGCGTTTCTGAAATATTGAGTTGCATATTTCAGTTCAATTAAGGCCATTTAAAATCTAATTGAATACATTAATGATATTTTACTAAAAATGAAATATTTGTTTACAATAGATTTTTATGGAGCCTTTAAATTCGCATAACTGTTTGCACATTATTATTTTCAAGATTTTTTGTGTATCATCCCATAGTTTCAATTAATGAGGTTTATAGTTATAAATTTATAAAGTTTTATTTTGAATAGAACTTCAAATACTTAAATATCTAGAATGTTTAATGATTTGATCTGAGGGCGATAACAATTGCACCTAATTTCGCAAACATCAGCTTATGATATAAAGATATCGATTGTTCTAAGCAAACTTATATGATTTTTTTATTTATTGGAAAATTTATGTAACATTTGCGGTGCACTGTTGGATAGGCAGAGCAATTAATGAAGAATTATGCTTATTTTTATATATTTTATTTATTAAATTATGATTCTGATATCTCACTTTATAGTACAAATATTTTATAAATACTGACTTGAAAACAGAATAAGAGTCGTTTCTCATATCAATAGCAGTAGCAAAATAAAATTTTTTTTAACAAACTACGTAAATGTTTGCTAAATCTTTTGAATATCCAACAAAGTAATTTTTATTTTAAAATAATTACTCGAAATAAAAGAAAGGACAAATATAAAGGTGGAAACAGGTAAACATGAATCTGTTCCGTTATTAGAATTTGTACTTATGTTTGTAATATATTTAATAAATTTTCATATGGATTTGAGTTCACATGAAATTGAACATGGATTAAAAAGAGTCATTATTAAAGGTAAATCAGAATATTTAATATGATCAAAATGCATCTTAAAAATATGCAGAACATCAAATTCTTTAATGTTTTTTAATGACCATATTTATGTATAACAATAGCATAGATGTGTGATTGCAAGGAATTTATTTACAATGCAATTGAAGCTGCATGGCTTACTCAGGCTACTCAATTCTAAGTAAAGATTATAAGTTATGTAAATTAATTTGAATATGTAGTGCACTGCGGCGTATTATCAAATTTGAAGATGCGTACACATGATGAAGGTAGAATTTATTTGCGTATGATACGTTTCCTAAACTTCCTAAAGTATTCTGTATTCTGGCAGTTTATTTCTGTTTGATGCGTTTGTTTTAATTGTATTTTTACATCAGTTAAATAGAGCTACATAAAATGCAATTGCTAGTGATTATGTTAGAAGAAAGATGCTCGATCAGTTTAATCAGCCAAATGATACATTACATTCTCGAGCTAATTAAAATGAAAATTTTGTGGGCAATAATTTGGGACAAACAGGCGTTAACAAAGAAGTGTTACAGTTGTATCAGAGTCAAGTAATTTGAAATGTAAATTGAAAACTCACTTTTAGATATGAAAATTAATGCTTTTATGCAAAAATGAATGTTGAACTATCGAGGCCAAAATTTCCTCAGATTGTTATTTATGTGATTTACTCACTCATGCTGAATGTATCCTGTCTTAAATTAATTGGTGTTGGCTTTGTTACTTAATAACACCTATACTAAAAAATCTTGAAGTTCTTGATTTTGACATGTGACAATTTCTTAAATTCATAATGTAGGTTTTAGTATTGTTGGGTTCCAATTGACTCTGAAATTTTGATAAGAGCAAACTGTTGTTAACTGTTTCTAAAATATTTATTTATCATGAGTCAGTGGTGCAGCAAAGTTGTCTATTTCTGGTTGATTGACAAAGTTCATGGCATGTTTTCATGAAACAGGGCTGTTTTTTGTTGAAACAGCTACCGTAATATGCATAATGACATTATAAATAAGATATTATAGAAGTTAGATATAACAAGAATATGCATCTGGCAATTTGGTTCAAGAAGAGAATCTGATTACTTGCTCCGCACTGCTGTCATATTTGAAGTTAGAGAAAATTTCACCTCTGCATAAGTATCAGCTACTTCTAAGGGGTGGTTTTACTCGGTCCCGCTTTTCTCTCATTGGTCTTTGCCCACGCTATTTTATTAGACCGTCAAATCTTTG
>NW_003526940.1:2680818-2685204 GCF_000181795.1 Trichinella spiralis
GAAAACCAGTATAATCTAAATGATTTGCCATGGTGGGGCATGAAGTGTCCTAAAACAGAGTGTCGTCGATGTTTCATCTGGTGCCCAATTATAGAACATGACGTAACGCGTAGAAGTCACTATATCAAGTTGAATGATTCATCAAACGTTCTATTAAAGGTCATACTTGAATGTGCATTTCAGAAATCAGCTACGCGGGAATGTGATTCAATACAATTGAATAAGGTTTGAAAGAGGTTCACTAATGAATCCATCCGCGATAATATCAGGAATAAACGTTTTTCGTGCCGATATCAATGATCAAATCACTTAGTTCGTCCATAAATTGGATCCTATTTTTAACTGGATCAACTGCACACTATTGAAAAATCAATTAAGGTAAGTATTTAAGAATAGATTCTGACTGAATTAAAAAATGAAGTCTTTGTCGCATTGGTTTTTTTGTCTAATTGCTCATTGATTCAAACTCTTCAGTTGTGATTAAGATTTGACGGTCCAATAAAATAGCGTGGGTAATGACCAATGAGAGAAAAGCGGGACCGAGTAGTACCAAACCTACTTCTAATATTGGTGAGTCACTTATGTGCAAATCACGCCAAAAAGCTTCCTCATCAGAAATACAATCTCGCGTTGTCGTTCATTGCAAGCGTGTTAAAAGAAATGCTGTGCATGGAGTCATTTGCACATGTTTATCCGTTTAAATTGATGTGGTTAATATAACTGTGCATGCAATAGAAAAGTTAGAAAAGTTAATGAGCACTTCTAGAAATACTCATTAGAAATTAGAAATACAGTAAAACTCATAAAGGCAAAGTGCAATCAAGGAAGCTATCTGATAAGGAAGTAATTTAAGCACTTATTAGTTTTCCAACACTTATAGTAAATGTGATACGCTGTGCTACAGTGACCACCACTTTAATTTCAGAAGTTGCTATAATACCGTGAGAAACTGAAAACAAATGAACAAACTGTGCCACAAAGTCAGTTTGCTACATTTATTGTTTCTGAATGACTTCAAAATCAATATTTAAAGCCACAAAGTAGTAAATTGATTTCAATCTTATCTTCTGACTAAATTTTTATTAGCCTGATCTTTTCCAGTGCTCTCATAGGCATTTTCTGTAATAGGTCAATATGATCCCAGCAGCCCAAAAACGTGCACAGTGTCAACAATGCAGAAGAAGGATTACCGTGACGCTTTAACATAATTTTTTAACTATCAGAAGAATATTCATGGATTGAATAGAATGCAGAATTTGTAAATTCTTTGTTGTGTTCCTGATAATAGTTGTCATGATGCTTACAAATATTTACTTAAAGCAAATTAAATTTTGTTTACTTTTGATTATCAGCTGGTCGACAATGTTTAAATTATTACACTTTATTAAACAATAAGACAAAGACATTCAAGCAATTATGATTGTTTCAATGAAAAATAAACCCTGATTATCAAGACATAAACCATGATAAAAATGAGAAATTCTAACTGGGATAGATCATATTTTTCTTTGATTACACTTGCCTTACTTTTTGTAAACATTCCTGAAAATGCACTAAACCTTAATGTAATCAGAACAGCACTACAAATATTTATCCAAAATATTGCTGGGAAATCAATGAGATTAATATTATTTGCTTGCAATAGCAACTGAACTTCTCTTATTTGCTAATGTCTAAAAATATTATTTCTTAAAAATATAACAAATCTATAACAAATGCAGGATTTATTCTTCTATGAAATTGACATGCATACAGTCCAAGCTGCCTTATACAGTCCAAGGGATAACTATGAAAGGCATCGGCACTTTATGCCATAAACAAAAAGTAAAACAATATGCTATGAGATTTTACAATGGACAGTCTTCGAGTTGTGCAGCAATTTCACTAAATCTAGCAAATATATCATTATTTTCAATGCAAATTGCCATCGCTGGTTCTCTGGTTTGATTTCTCTTAAATATACAAAAAGTAATAATTTAAATATTTCCAAAAGCGTTTAAACTTACAAAATATGGTTTGTCAACTTGACAAAATATATTGCCAGGATCTGAAACTGCCCAGTTTGTGTCATCTGCCTCAAGATTGGTGTTATGACCGTTAATGGCAGTTGGACTTTTGATTAAACGAATGTTTTTTTGAAGAACTCTGCAATCTCCTTTCAGTTTATTGTCTCTTCTTGACCACACTTTTATCGTTTTTTTCAAAGCTTTTACAATGACTTTTTTATAAATTTCTAAAGATTTATTTTCAGTGATCATAATTATCTTTCGGCTACTGTATATTTTATAATAATTTTTTAAAGTTTAAGTAAGCTTTGCTGAAAATAAATTACACGTTTTATCTGAAAGTTAAATTTGTTTAGCATATTTTAATAGTGCAAGGCAAATAAATAACTAGATAGTTCAAAAATCGCATATTTTTGTTTTATTCAAACTGTTGATGCATTACTTTTTTTACTTCTAAAACATAAAGGAATTCTCAAAAAAATTAAAGTTAATTAAAAACTTATAAATGAAGAATTGAAATTTCTACAACTATATATGCGTACCATATTTCGAGGTCTCTGATTTGCTGTAAATATGAACTGTTACAGGACCTCCCGCATTTTCTGTTCGAATTGATCTTTTTGATGTGAATGGTGGCAAAGTAGGAGTTCGACCTTCCTTTAATTTATTGAAGTATGGCATTGCTGCAGTTTCTGTCTCAGGAATATCATTATAATGCACCAAAGGTTGAACAAGAAGTAATGAAGCAGCTAAAAAAGCAACGGTGAAGAGAAAAATATTTTGAAAAAATATGATTATAAAAAGACAAAAAGTAGAACATAAAATTTGAGCAATTTAAGCTATTTTCATAATACTGTGCCATGAAAAAGTGTTTAAAATGTAATCATTTTCTCAGAATAATTAGTGCATCAAAGAGTAAAAATTATTACTTTATTAGTAGTTTTAATGGATTATTAATTGTTCATTCTCAATTTAAGATATACATTAAAGTGAGTTGTAAGCAATGTCATTCCTTTATAAAATCTTCAATTCTATCAAATATTGCAACTTCTGAAAACGCAAACTGCCCTAAATCAGTAATTTCGGTAATGAAAATGCAAACCTATTGCATTTATTTGAGATTCACTGATAGTGAGACAAATAAGTAAATGCCCTCTGGCATTCTCAGCTACCGGCCAAGTGTAGCCTGTTTTTGCTGCAGGAAATCCTGGTACAGTATGTACAATCCACGCTGCAGCATCTGCAGCAGTAGATAAGACTATCACTCCTATAATAAGAATACAAAATTTTATATATAATTTCATCAAATGTTTCCAAAATAATTAACATGTGTTTATATCACCTTTGCTGTTCGATTTTGTTTTGACTTTGGGAACTCGAGGTGGGACGTTGTTGTATGCAAGAAATTTTATTCTATCGTTATTTCCAATGACGTGTTCCAGCGTCTTTCCAAAAGAGTGCCCTGCAGCGTTCATAAGTGCAGTTGCTCCGTTATCCCAACTTGCTGCAGCGCCTGCCAAAATAATTTTGCCAGTATCTTGCCCAGGTGCTTTGTATACTATGGCCCTAAATTGATATAGGGCATTTTCAATTCATTTTTTAAACTTTTTTTAGTTATTTTCATAGTAGGTAGTCACAAGTATTAAAATAAAATTACATTTTGTCACATGACTTATGGTAATATAATGCTTTTCTATCAATATTCAACTTTAAGAAAATGTAATGTATTATATATATTTTTTTACATCAGGACGGGAGGTTAGATAGTTGTATTTTTTCTACAAGTCAATAATATTACTTTATTTTAATTTAATTTATATTAATTTATTAATTTTAAAAAGCAGATCCTGTTCAGAATCTATTTGCTTTCGTTTTGTCAGATATTCCTAACATAACGCAAAAAATGTTTATCCACTATCAGAATTTTTTTCAAAACTCACCAGTCCAATGGTGCGTCACCAGCTTTATTTTGACATTTTGAGGTTTGAGAATAGGTGAAATTTACAAAAAGAAATAATGGAAGCACTTTGAAGAATTTTAACATCATTTATTTAGTCACTGACTAAATGGAGGACTATTGATAAGTAAATAAAATTTGAATCCTCTCATTTGAGATCTCAAATATTTATTGATTAGCTGTAATATTCTTCATTTCATTGGTTCAAATATTCCATTTAGGATTACGGAACTTTAATAGTGGTGACGTAACATTAATAATGAAATTATTCCTTATTTGGGAATTGTTTCAATTAAGATTTATAAGTTTTATCATTCATTGAAATTTTGTTTTTTCAATATATTATTAGTGAAGCTTATACTTTTTAGTGATCAACGTTTTCAATCAATAACTTTTATTATTATTCTATATTTTATTGTACCA
>NW_003526940.1:2685214-2686895 GCF_000181795.1 Trichinella spiralis
AAAATTTGTGTGTTTTTTCACAATAATATATTTATTAGAGAGAGAGAGAGTTTATATCTCTTTTATAGTAGAGACAAAGCGTGTTCACAAATATAAACTTTATCGAAGCTCTACTCAAATTTAAGGGCACACACACACGAGGAGCGGTTTTTCAGGTCACACATACAGCAGCATATCGCATTTCGTATATACAGTACTACTGACGTAGTAAAAATAATTGTGATTGATTCACGATCAGAGCAGGCAAACAACCAACCAGTGTAAGAGACACAGTCTCAACCAACCAACCACCAATTAAACCAACATAACAGTGAACCAAAAATTAAACAAAAGTGGTATCACAAAGAATTTCAAAAATCACAAAATTAATTGTTTTTTGGATTAAGATTGACGTAAGATCTTTATCCGTACATAAACAATAGACTGCTGGCACCAGCTTTCCCGCCAAAAAGGTATGGATGGGAAACAGTTTTTGATACCATTGTGGTACAATCTTGAATGTACCATCCAATGCCCAGGTTCGCCTGGTTGCCATCAGTCTAATGTTAGAACCCGTAGCCAATACCAATATATGACTCGATGCACTCTGCCACAGCAAAAAATCTTCACCGGCCATTGTTGCCCTGAATGCGTCAGGGATTTGCTAGTTCCACGATGTTCAGGCAGTTTTAGGTATCGCTTTGTCCGATGGCTGTACATCGTGGACTTCATCCGCTTGAAAAGCGGAAAATAGCCAGATGCAGATGGCACAGGGGACGCGGCGGAAACTTCATCGTAAATGGCGAGGATGGGTTTTGTTTCTTCCGCGCTTCGTTTTTTCAAAACCGCCTTTTTTTCCATTTTGTATGCCAAATGCTCATCCACTGGGCAGCTTTCGATGTGATCCTTTTGCGTGATCACATATGTCACATCCAGGTTTGTCCATATGACACCCTTGCAGCCTTCTCTGCCCTATACCAAAGTAACCTAACCTTTAATAACGAAGGACACACACTGTACATTTAGCGCATACTTTTGAGCAAACCCAATGTTTTCTCTGTTTATTGGTGTATCTCAATTTGTATATGTCCTTCCTTGAGAAACAAGAGACGTACTTCCGCCACGATTTGTTACAAAACGCAGCTCAGAAATATCAGCCATTGTGAAAATGATGAACAGAACAGAAAATGATTCAAATAACTCTCGAATGCAAAACGCAGGACCAAACAAAAATGAATTGGACGGTTTTGAATTCTATTTTTAATAACCATTTTGCAACAATATTTAGTTTTCATTTCATATTTTATCTACAATTGAAGATCAACTTGTGATATTCCTTGTGGCACTAATGCCTTTTGTTGATACTGACAGAATAAAATTAATCACACACAAATGGCGCACAAATGCTGACATCAAACAATGCGATGTCCACTGCAGAGTGAATTTGAAGCAGCTTTAACTGCTATTCTGCTTGGAGCTGTCCATCACTTTCATTCCGCTTTCATTATGTTTTACTTTTATTTATCTGAATTTCATCAGAAAAATTTTCTTTTTTAGCTGGCAATTATATAATAATTATGTATAAAAATGCCCTTTATCCATTTGGACAGAAATTGGCTCCAATAACAAGCCATCTATTATGGCCAAATGGAACCGAGTTCCCCTCCCGGAAATAAAAAATCCGGCTCCCCACTATTTGGAA
>NW_003526940.1:2686936-2688165 GCF_000181795.1 Trichinella spiralis
CCTGTGGTGGATTCCCATTTTAACACATAGGGAAAGTCAACAAGTGATAAATTGTCCACAGCTGCAGTTTGAATTAAAACCAGAACAAGCAACTGCTAACTTTTGTTAGCATCGAAATACTTTTCTGATTTTGCTTTGCCGTTCTCTGAAAATGTTTCTCGTTTGCAAACGAATTTTATCTTTAATCTTTCCAATGTTTCGTTTGCTCCTGTTCACCAGAGTTATTGTTTTCCTTCGTATATTTTATTTAAATAAAAAATTAAAAATCTAAAATATTATTTACAAATCAAAAAAAATTTAGTTTTATATGTTTGGTGTAAATTGTAAACTTTCTATTTTTACAACTGAACGAAACCGACTAGTGCGTTGGTGAAAACTTAAATTGCCATCTATTTTCATTTCCATTTGCAACCTTTCAATGTATATATTTCAATGATAACGAAATATTGAAACTTTCCGCATCAAAAGCAGCGTTTATGATGTAGCTGATCTGTTTGATGTTGCATTTCAAATTACATTTGAAGTTGGTTATAAGTGAGCATGGAATTTGGCAAGAATTTCCATGCACTTATCCATTATTTTATCGTTTAATTAACTACAGGGAATTTTTTTCGGCCAAAATCTTATGCACTTATTCAATGTACGCGACTGCCGCTATGGAATGTACATAATGTAAATATTAAGACAAATAACCACTGGGAAGGTTGGCATAATCGGCTCAACAGAAAAGCGGCTAAAAGTCATAACGGGTTTTATGAACTGCTTGAGCTCCTGATAGCGGAACAGGGTGTGATGGACACCCTGATTAAGCAAGTGCTATCAGGAAACGTGACCGTTGGTGACTTAAGACGGGTAAACAGGGATTATGCTCAAAAGCAACGACGGGTTGCACAATATACGGGTGAATACACCAACGGTAGACGTACGCTGGAGCAGTTCCTAGCAGCTTTAATGTATTTAACGCCGGAGCCGATTTAGTGCCGCCTTCCAAGTGGTGGCTTGTATTATATTTTTATTCTATTTTGTTGTGTTGTATTGTACTATATTATATTTGTATTGTATTGTATTGTATTATACTCGTATTTTATTTCATTGTATTGTATTATTCTTTTTCGTCGTTTCTACTTTGTTAACATTGTTCACTGTTATGTTGTTTATTGTTGTTGTTGTTGACTGTTCTTTACTGTTGTTGTTGCTACTCTTGACGAGTGAAAAATCCAAAATCACTA
>NW_003526940.1:2688403-2701268 GCF_000181795.1 Trichinella spiralis
TTTGTATCGTATCGTTTTTTCTGAATTATTATTATCGCATTTGATACAACGAGGGCTGTGGTACAATAAAATATAGAATAATGATAAAAGTTATTATTGAAAACGTTGATCACTAAAAAGTATAAACTTCACTAATAATATATTGGAAAAACAAAATTTCAGTTAATGATAAAACTTGTAAATCTTGATTGAAACAATTCCCAAGTAAGGAATAATTTCATTATTAATGCTACGTCACCACTATTAAAGTTACGTAATCCTAAATGGAATATTTGAACCAATGAAATGAAGAATATTACAGCTAATCACAACTGAAGAGTTTGAATCAATGAGCAATTAGATAAGGAAAACTAATAAGACGACAAATTAAAGGTCCAATGAAATAGCGAGTTCAACGACCAGTAAAATTAGACCGTGAAAATTTGTCCCGGAATCCACCATCCCCTTACATATGTATGCACTTAAAAATGTATGTTGAGAATAGGGAATTTTTTCTTGCTTTGCGCTGCCTGAGTAGCAATTTACTTGTATTAGTTTAAATGATCTAATTTTCTAAAAATAAAGAATTAAAGTAATGGTACAACTCTTTTCTTTAATAGAGTACGTAAACTGAAGCTTTGCACTTAATAAATTTCAAGACCATATAAAATGCAAAATACATAAAAAATTATTCATAATAGTAGAAATAAAACATTTGAATTTATACAGTTCATATCCATAAATTTATAAAATTTTTATTTTGTATCAAAATTGAATGCCATTAATTTTCAGCATCCTTCGAATCACGAGGAAAGAAAATATGGTAGCTTGGTACTATATTTTTTACATATTTTTTGGCTATTCAGTTTCCATCATAATTGTTTCTGCTATTATAAATAATATTGTTCAATCCAACTGCGTTCAGAACAGTTGAATTTCACTAACGAATCACTGGCCCTCTCTCAGGCTTATCAGCGTTAATTAAGTTCGGGAACAACAACACACGGAAACCAAGATTTATTCGGGAAGAATTGCACAACACACACACAAACACAAGGTCACACTTCCGCTCGCGTTCACGCTCGCCGATTACTCGCAGATTACGTCACCACCACAACAACACACCGGTTACGGTAGCAGATTGGGATCTTCAGGCTCAAACCGAGGAAGTTTTCAACACTCTCCCCCCCCTCGGTGATGGACCGCAGTTCATCACCGAACCGATGCTGGCTCAAGAAGAATGAGCGATCTGCTCGGCCGGATGAGAAGGCCTCGGGCAGTCCGTACTTTTACTGACCTCGTGACCCCATCGCTTCCCGTCAACGGCTCGATGATCACGCCTAGTTTCCAACGATTCCGTGGAACGCCTTCTTCCACTAGGAACACTAGGTCTCCCTTTTCCTGCTGCCGCCCGATCTTCGTCCATTTCCCTCGTGAGGTGAGAGTCACGAGATACTCTTCCAGCCATCGATTCCACAGATGTTTCATCAGCAGCTGCTGGTGCCGCCAACGCTTACGCAAGCTGGATGCGTTCGTCGGGGCCGATGCGGACGCAGCGGGAATCGGGAGCGATGCCAATTCTCGTCCGATGAGGAAGTGCGCCGGTGTTAACGGGGCGCAGTCATGGGGGTCCTCGCTCAACAAAGTGAGTGGCCGGTCATTGATCCGAGCCTCCAACTCACACAGCACTGTGTGCAACTCCCAGCTGCGGAGTAACGCTTTCCCCAAGACCTTCCTCAGAGCGTTCTTCATCGATCTGACAAGCCGCTCCCAATAGCCACCGCACCAGGGAGCTCGGTCGGTGCTATACTTCCACTCGATCTGCCGCATCGCCAACTCTTCCCGGATCTTACCAGCTGAATTTCCGCGAAGCAGGTCTCGCATAAACGAATCGGCTTGCTTAAACGTCCGGAAATTGTCAGTGTGAATCACACTGGGTCTCCCGCGTCTGGCGATGAATCGGCGGAGAGCGGCCAAGAAGCTAATCGTGGTCATGTCAAATACCACCTCCAAGTGCACCGCTCGTGTGACCATGCACGTGAACAGGCAGATGTACGCCTTCTGCGCAGGCCGATGTTCATCTTTCACATACAACGGTCCAGCAAAATCCAATCCCACTCTGTTGAATGGGAATGACGGTGTCACTCTTTCAGGCGGAAGGTCGCTCATCAGTGGACAAAATGGACGAGCATCATGCTTCCGGCAGATGATGCAAGCTCGGATGCATCTCTTGACTGCTTGCCGGCCCCGAACTACCCAAAAGCGACGCCGCAAGGCTGCCAAGGTTTGGTTCAGTCCAGCGTGCAATTCCGATTCATGAGTTCGTCGCACAATGAGCTCAACCACCGGGCCGTTGCGTGGGAGAAGCAAGGGATGACGGTGGCACCAGGGCAGCGCCGTCCTTGACAATCTTCCTCCCACTCGCAAAAGGCCTTCCGTGTCCACGAATGGAGACAAAGCCGCAAGGGGGTCCCCAGCTCGCACAGGGATGGGCCCCGAGGCAGTCTTCGAAACCGGAAACGCCTCCGCTTGAACTGCTCTCACCCACCGCTTTTCGGCGTCTTGCAATTCTAGCAAGGACAGTTGGGCTCCGATTTTCCGTTCTTCTGCGTGGGTTCTCGCATTCGCGAGGAACCGACAGCAATATGCCGTGACCCTGACGAGGCGTTCCATCGTTCCATATCGAGACGGGTCGATGATCGCCAAGAGACCGGGCTCTTGCAGGCTGGCGCAAAGCGTGACGACCCTTTTCCTCTCTGGGGACACGAGACGAGTCTCCTCCGGCGAGAGCGCCATAGTCAGGCGCGGCCACTGCTCATAAGGTTCCTTCAGCCAGGCCGGACCATTCCACCAGAGTTTGTCCTCACGGAGGGTGTCCAAGGCGCAGCCGCGGCTGAGTTTATCAGCCGGATTGTCCGCGGTGGGACAATGCCGCCACTGAGAAGGCTCAGTCCGGCTGAGGATCTCCTGAACGCGGTTCGCCACGAAAGGTTTCCACCTTCGTGGGTCGCCTCGGATCCAACTGAGGACAATAGTACTGTCGCTCCAACAGGTGGATCGGTTGAAAGGAAGGCCTAATTCCCGTTCCACGTACTCTTTGAGGCGGCCACGTGGAGTGCAGCCATCAATTCGAGCCGTGGGAGGCTCAGTCGCCTGACCGGAGCGACGCGGATCTTGGCGAGGCAGAATCTCACCTCCTTGGCTCCGTCCATGGACTCCGTCATCAGGTATGCCACGGCGCCAAACGCTGTTTCCGAGGCGTCGCCAAAAACGTGCAGCTCAGAGCGGCGAACCTGATCTTTAGGACTGACCATCAACGCGCGTGGAACTCTGACGCTGTCCAGAGTCTCCAGTTCTCTCTTCCACTGACACCACACGCGATTGATGTCGAGGGGCAACTGGTCATCCCAATCCAGACCCTTCAACCAGAGCGACTGGAACAGTTTCTTGGCTCTAATAGTGAAGGGGGCTAAGCAGCCTAATGGGTCGAATAATCGGGATGCCAGACTGAGCAACTGCCTTTTGGAGTCATGCCGCTCCGGATGGATATCTGGCATGGGCATGAACGTCAGGTAGTCGCTGTGCCGGTTCCAGTGCAAACCAAGCGTCTTCCACAGCCGATCCTCATCAGCTGGAGACACATCTTCTGGAGGGAGGTCCATCAATGCATCTGGATCATTGCTCGCCCATTTCTTAAGAACGAAGCCGCCGGTTTTCATCAGTTCGGTCAACCTCTGGACGAGATGTCGGGCCTCGTCAACTCCATCGCAGCTCGTCGCCAGGTCGTCGACGTACATATCCGACAATACTCTGTCGGTCAGCGCGTCAATGTTCCCGCGGCGCTGCGCATGGTGTCTCACCACCTGTATGGCCAGGAATGGAGAGCACGTGAGGCCGAACCCCACCCGCGTTAGCCGATAGACCTTCACGGGGGCTCCGCAGTCCCTTTCCTGCCATAGGAAACGGCAAACGTCCCGATCTTCCGGACGCAGTCCGACCTGCAGGTACATCTTTTCAATGTCGGCCGGCAGCGCGATCCTGGATCGACGGAACCGGAGGAGCACGGCGACCAAGTCGGGTTGCAACTTCGGCCCTTGGTCGAGACAGTTGTTTAAGGATGTCCCGTTCCATTCTCCAGAACCGTCAAACACCACCCGACACTTCGTCTTACCTTGATTGTGTTGGTAGACGGCATGATGGGGGAGGTACCAAGTTCTTCCTGGCGGACCTGATGTTTCATTCACTTTTTCTGCCCATCCACGGTCAAGGTAGTCACGGATGACTCCTGAGTACTCCTGGTCTTTCTCAGGATCCCGGTTCAACTGCCGTCTAAACGCTCTCAAACGTCGCATGGCGACCTCGCGGTTGTCTGGCAACTGCACTGCCCCTGCTCTCCACAAAAGTCCGACGACATATCTCGTTCCATCAAACATGACCGACTCACTGAACTTTCTCTTGACGTCCTCGTCCGGATTGGTTTCTGCCTCCTGCACCATCCCAATCGAATCGATCTCCCAGAATCTTCTCAACAGCAAGTTGAGTTCTTCCGTCGTTCCGGCGGAGCTACTTTCCGTTACCGTCGAGACCATGGTGGTCTCTTGTTTGCCAGCCGAACTTCGCGCCTTCGGACCGCAAAGGATCCACCCGAAGATAGTCTCCATGGCAATGGGATCATCTTCTCCTGCTACTCTCAGCCCTCTGCCTAGTACTCAATAGTACATGTCGAATCCGATCAAGACGTGGATTGATGTGAGGCTGGGCGGAGTAGCCAGGGTCGCTGCCCGAGGAAGATCGATTTCACGTGGCCAAGGCAACGGAGTTGCAATGAGGTCATCGCAAATGCTCGGGATGCAGAGCGCTGTCAATTCCAATTTCGTGCTCTCAGCCGCCTCTTCATGTGCCTGACCTAACTGGAAACGCACGTGGCGTGAGTCGGCGACTCTAGCACTCAGGCCATGTACACCCCGGACGGTCACCGCGCTTGGTGTTCCGCTGAGCTCCAGTTCATCAGCGACGTCGGTCCTGATGAGCGATTTCTCCGAAGCACTGTCGAGAAGGCAATTGACCAACCTCTTCTTCCCGTTCTCACCGTAGGCCATCGCTTGGACGACAGGAAGGAGGACCCCGGGAGCCCGAACAGTCGAGGAAAAGTGAACCCCGACGGGAGCGAGTTCAGTCGCGGCTCTGTCAGAAGCCGCATCTTCTGCTTCCAAATCCTGGGCAGGTGCCGTTGTTGGGTTTTTCTCCTTGACAGCTGCATCCGGTTGCGCCGCGGGTCTTGCATTTCTTAAAGCTGCTGGCCGCCTGGTTCGTCTGCGGTTCTGACGACGGTAGGGGTTCTGCAAGGCAAGCAGAGGGTGCTGACCTGGTCGGTCAGGATTCTGCTGGCAGCTACCTCTGCGGTGCCCTTTTCGCAGACATCCAAAACACAACCCATGCTTCCGGACACATTGCCATCGTTCCGGCCCGGAGAGTTCGACGAATCGCGGGCAACTCTCAACAGGATGGATTCCGCAGCACACCACGCAGTTTCCGACTGGATCCACTTGTACGGTGGCCGTCATGAAACGCTCTCCCTGCTCAGACCTCCGTTCTGGTTTCCGCGCAGGCATCTTCCTTGCCGAGCCCTTGATCCGAGACTGGTTCAGCAAGAAGGAGAGGAACACCGATGAGGTAATTTTCTCATTCGTCAGTTCTTTTACAAATGCCCTCCAGGCTTCCAAGGTGTCTGGCGGCAGCTTCTTCTTGATTATCGGAAGGAGAGCATGGAATCCGCTCAAGTTTGCGTCCACATCCTTCCCCAGAGCTCTCAATTCGAGGAAGTGGCGATTCAAGTCATCGTGGAGCCTCGTCAGGTCGGCTGCTCCGTCATCGGAGCACTCCTTCAAACTGACCACCTTCAACAGGTGACTCTCCATCACCTCGGGCACTCGATGGAATCGATTGTGGAGCGTCTGAACGACCTCAGGGTAATTCTCCGCGCAGACCGTGATTCCTTCAATGGCCTTCAACGCTGCGCCGGACAGACATGACCGCAAATGAAGAAACTTGGTGATGGCACCAAGGTCCTCCCGTCGATCAATGCTCACCTCGAACTGATCCCAGAATGACTTAAACTCCAGGATGTTACCATCAAACTTTGGCAGTGGCACCGGTTTCAGCTTTCCCAAATGCGACTTCGACCCTGATTTTTCGGTCAACGCAAATGTCGCCATGGGCTCTTTGCTCTCCTCCTTCTCTTTCAAGAATGTGTCGGCCCGGGTGCGTGTTGTAAACACTTCCTTGCATGACTCGCGCCATTCATTAAGGACAGCTTCCAGAGACTCTCCGTCGGGAAGTACGTCTTCCAATGTGACTTGAGCTCGGTGCGCTTCCGCATACTGTGCATCCAAGGCACACAGGGCATTCCTAACCGCTATCTCAGAGGAGTCTGTCTCGAGCTGATCCAGCACTTGTTGAATAGTCTCCCGTAGACGCTTCTGTTCAATCTGTTGGCGCCTCTTAACTGTTTCAATCTTCATCTCGTGAAGCAAGATCAAAAATTCTCAGATTCCGGCCTTCCCGGCTCGTGGCACCAAAATGTATTGTTCAATCAAACTGCGTTCAGAACAGTTGAATTTCACTAACGGATCACTGGCCCTCTCTCAGGCTTATCAGCGTTAATTAAGTTCGGGAACAACAACACACGGAAACCAAGATTTATTCGGGAAGAATTGCACAACACACACACACAAACACAAGGTCACACTTCCGCTCGCGTTCACGGTCGCCGATTACTCGCAGATTACGTCACCACCACAACAACACACCGGTTACGGTAGCAGATTGGGATCTTCAGGCTCAAACCGAGGAAGTTTTCAACAAATATATTATTATTCTGCTTACTTATGAAATGATTAAAATAAATTCACTTCATTTTTTTTGTTCAAAATAAAAGAAGTAGGAGAATTAGATGAAATTTATAAATGCTTTTATATCCATCATTAAATTAATGTCATAGTAACTGAATTTACTGTATAAATTGTTTATTAATAATAGCTTCAAATAGCTAAGTAGGTTCTTATTACAAAATGCTTTTTGCTATAAAACACTTGTTGCCGACTTTTCTGTCGTCGGCAGCTCGACGCTCAGGTTAATAATGGACTGTATTTGATTCGGCGGGAATTCAATTCTCCCAGCGACGTAATAAACTTATTACGTCGATCTACACGAACTCTCAATTAGTTCGTTCTGGTAGCCTAGATAAGCTCCGCTTAACCAGTTCACAGAGAACTATTCGTCGAACGCGTCAATTCAATACAAGGGTTAAAGTGAATCCTTTACTCTTGTAGTCGCAAATACAATACAAAAAAACGACACGCTCGTCTCAAAAATGGCAAATCTAGCACTACTCGATCACACGTTGTTTTCCACGATTACAACGACAATACTACTACCGTACACTTTCGATGGTCAGGTATTAATCATTTCTTACTGTCTGTAACATACTCCCCCCGCGATGGGCGAAGTCCATCAGCATCTACTGCCGGTTCTAGTAAACGTAATTTACGTACTGATCGATTGTACGTTCCTTTGAGTGTCTTGACCTTCACTGTTCGAACTACTCCATCGCTTCCGGGGTACCCTTCGATGACTCTTGCCATTGGCCACATGTGAGTCGGGGCTTCGTACGGGGGATCGTTATCTTCACCATGTGGTATTTCGTGTTCGTTTCGGTATTCACGTCCGATTAGAAAATGGAAGGGTGTCAGGGGGTTCGGGTCGTTAGGATCGTCTCCTACGAAAGTCAAAGGTCTGCTGTTGATACGTGCTTCTATCTCACAAAGCACTGTCCGCAACTCGTCTTCTTTCAGCCGTGTGTTCCTCAACACTTTCTTCAATGATTCCTTTACCGTTCGTACTATTCTTTCCCAATAACCACCATTCCAAGGTGCTCTCTCGGTAATATATTTCCACTTTATTCGGTTTACAGTCAGGGCGGCTCTAATTTCAGACCACTGATTCTCACTAAACAAGTCTCGCAGTTCTTGATCTGCTTGTTTGAAGGTTTTGAAATTATCTGACTGTACAAGAACCGAGTATCCTCGTCTCGCCGCGAATCGGTGAAACGCGTTTAGAAATTGTTTCGTCGTCATGGATGTCACTAGCTCGAGGTGTATAGCACGCGTGACCATACATGTAAACAAACATATGTATGTTTTCACATGATTGTTTCTCATTTTGATATACACCGGTCCAGCAAAGTCTATACCAATGCGTTCAAAGGGTGCAGCAACTGTCACGCGGTCTATCGGAAGATCATTCATTATCGGTTCGTATGGTCTTGCAGACTGTCTTTTACAAATTCGACATTGTCTAACGATTCTTTTCACTGAGCTTCTACCTTTCAAGACCCAAAATTGCTGGCGTAAGTCGGTCAGGGTCTGTTCCGTGCCGGCATGCAGTGATCGCTCGTGGACTCTTTTGATAAGCAGCATCACTACCGGATGTGTTGATGGTAGAAGGATGGGATGTTTCCTTTCTGCGTCCATGTCAGAATTTTGGAGGCGTCCTCCCACTCTTAGCAGTCCGTTTGCATCCAGATATGGATTGAATCTAGCTAATTTACCTTCTGGATTTTTTCCAGATTGAACGGCGGCTAGTTCCTTCTCGAAAGCCTCACGTTGAACTGTCAGCAACCAAAAATTCTCTGCTTTGGCTAGCTCTTCTACGGTCAGTTCTGCGAACTTTCTTTCGTGTCGGGGTAGCTGTAGATTTCTAAAGAAACGAAAACAAAACGCAGTGACTCTTACCAGTTTTTCGAAGTTGCTGAAACGTGACGGTTCCAATCGATCGTTCTTCTCAATCACAGAAACGGCCAATGTCGTGATCTTGTTTCTGGCTTCAGCGCTTGACGTGATCTTAGATTGATCTACTCTTACGGATTTCTTTGGCCAGTTATCTACCGGCAAAGATAACCATGGGGGACCTTCCCACCAAAGTTGACTTTCTTCTAACCTCTTTAACGAACATCCTCTGCTTAGCATGTCTGCAGGGTTTTCGCCGGTTGGGCAATAACGCCACACACTGGCTTCTGTTAGCTGTTGAATCGATTCAACACGGTTTCTTACACAGGTCTTCCATTTGACAGCAGGGCTTTTTATCCACGAAAGCGTTACTTCACTTTCGGACCAGCAAACTATCTCGTCGATCTCAATTGACAATTGTTTTCCTACATACGTCACTAGTCTAGCAGAAACTAAAGCTGCCAACTCATCATCACACGATAGTAGGATATCATTTCTTTCAGCTGGTGATTCTGTTTCAGGTTGATCCATGATTCCAATCGACTTTAATTCCCCAAATCTGTGATGCTTTTCGCAATCGCATCGTGGTCGCACATCTATACGCATCACTTTAACAGTGTCGGTATAGTTCGTTCTCGAATCTTGACCACAAAGGATCCATCCAAGTGTGGATCGCAGAGCTACTAGCCATTCGTCAACGACACATCTTCTATCATCTTCTATGAAATGGTAGTAATAATCGATTCCGATGAGAACGTCAACATCGCAACGACCACGTGGGAAATCGTCGGCTAAGTTCAAGTCTTTCGCATGTTCCCACATTGCTGGTGGATTTTCTTCCAATGCGTCACAAATCCGATTGACACAGTAGGCGTTGATCTGTTTGGCCTGACTATTAGGAGTAATACCTTTTAGCGAAAAGGAGACTCTTCGTAGCTTCTTGTGGCAGGTTTTGTTTCCCAGTGTGGATATGCACACCCGTTCACTCAATCCAGTCAGTCCTAGGCTGTCGGCAATTCCCTTTGTCACGAACGAGCGTTGTGATCCTGTGTCGAACAAACACATAACTTTCGTATAGTTACCGTTCGGTGTGTATAAGTACGCTTTAGCTGTTTGCAAATACGTCCTATCTCGGGTGTCTCTTGTTCTATTGGCACACACCCTAACAGCATTTGTTGGTTCACTCACATCGGTCGGTGTTGTTTCTGGGCTCTTCTCACTACGCTCATCTCCATGTGGGGTGCAGTTTTCCTCAGCTGCCCTCACGTTTCTATCTTCTGAAAGTAGTCGGTGTAAGCCGACCGAAGTCACATTCCTCGAATTGCGACTGCGTTTGCAATCAGTCGATCGATGTCCTTGTCGCAGGCAGCGAAAACATAACCCATATTTTTTCGCTAATGTCCAACGTTCCGGTCTCGTAGCCTTTAAAAACAAGGGACATCCTTCTACATGGTGATTCTCTCGGCAAATGGAGCAAAGGTTTCCCGGCGATACACTCGTGGAAAGGACCTTGTTGGAGTGTCGGTGCTCTTTCTTCTTTATCTCGACTCCATCTCGTCTCCCGTACTTGTGGTTGTCCTGATGTACTCGTGCTTCGATTTCTGCATGTTTGTGCAAGAATACAAAGAACGTCTCTACTTCGTTTGGATCATCCTCAGACTCCAGAATTTTATCTTCCCACAAGCTTAGTATCTTCTTAGGAAGGAGCCGTTTGCAGAGTGTCAGAATGATATCTGACGCAAACTGGTTCCCTAACGTATCTCTGTTCAATGCTCTCAGAGATCTCACGTGAGTCACCAGCTCATCGTGCAATTCACGCAATGTCCTATCTCTGTTTGGTCTAAGATCCGCTATGGCTTGGATGTGATGCTCGATTACTCGTTTCGGGTTTCCGAATCGAGATACGAGTGCTTGCCTGGCAATTGGGTAATTGTCCTGCGTGACCGCGTACCCATCTATTGTTTTCAACCCTTCACCTTCCAATAAGGATCTCAGGTATATAAACTTCGTCACATCCGCAAGCTCGGCGTTATCATGAATTCCTGCATTGAACTGTTCCCAAAATGATGGGAAGTCAAGGACCTTGCCTGTAAACTTCGGAATACTCCAAGTCGGAAGTTTGGCCGATGCTGAATTCAGGCTCGACTTCTTGGAGTCTACAAGTTCGGTATTCGTCTCCAAATACCTCTCCGCTCTGCCACGGGCTGAGCGTATTTCCCTTTCGAAATCCATCCACCTTTGAGTTTCCTTCTCTATTTCATCGTCATCAGTAATGACGGCTTCCACCGCATCCTGCGCTTCTTGACAACGTTCTAAGAGTTTAGAAATTGAATCTAAGGTCATCTTGACGTCTATCCGTGATTCCGGTTGACGTATCAACGCGTCGAGGTCTTGACAAAGGCGATTCATTCGACCTTTCAAGCAGTTACGGCGACGGTTCAACTTAGCATAATCCATAGCTGCTCTCACACTATCCGGCTCGGAGGACCAGAAATGTTGCCGACTTTTCTGTCGTCGGCAGCTCGACGCTCAGGTTAATAATGGACTGTATTTGATTCGGCGGGAATTCAATTCTCCCAGCGACGTAATAAACTTATTACGTCGATCTACACGAACTCTCAATTAGTTCGTTCTGGTAGCCTAGATAAGCTCCGCTTAACCAGTTCACAGAGAACCATTCGTCGAACGCGTCAATTCAATACAAGGGTTAAAGTGAATCCTTTACTCTTGTAGTCGCAAATACAATACAAAAAAACGACACGCTCGTCTCAAAAATGGCAAATCTAGCACTACTCGATCACACGTTGTTTTCCACGATTACAACGACAATACTACTACCGTACACTTTCGATGGTCAGGTATTAATCATTTCTTACTGTCTGTAACAACACTCTATGAATATTGCTGAAAACTTTGAATATCTGACGAAATGATTTTTAATACCAAATGATAATATGAATTAAAGCAGTAGGCTGATAAACTAAATGGTTAATGAGAATAAGTAAAAATACCATTATTGTGCTACAGTAATTTCTACAAACACTGTGGAGGCTTCTAATGAAAAAATATTTTTTCCTGTAAATATATATGGAAGGAAAACAAATTTTCATACAAAACTGCAGATTTCTGGAGGAACCACATGCATACCGGTGATTCAAGCGCGTTGTTCGCGCATTATTCATCGATTTCGTGAAGAACAGCTACTCAAAGTATCTATGTTAAAGTTGGGGTAGACCCTATTTCCCCGCTGACTCCGCCTACTTTTTCGCAGTAAAATTTCATTGGTTGCTGCTCTGACGCGTGCCTGTTAATTTCATTTGTTGTCACTCCTTTGCATTTTATTTGTCAAATATTATTTCATTTCATTTGTCAAATTTTATTTCATTCCATTTGTTAAATTTTTCATTTGATTTGTCAATTTATATTTCATTCTATTTGTCAAATTTTATTTCTAACCTTTTGACTGTTTTATAACAATTCTGTTGTTCTCAAATTCAGGAAAGTAAGAGAATGAAATTACTATGAAAAAATAAGGAAAACAATACAATACAATACAATACAGACTGGAGCAAAATGGCGGTTTTTATATCGTATTAATGTAAATAACACCTATGGAAGAATTTGGCGGTATTTTTGTTTCCATATTCATTCCATAAATTAGATAAATTTAAAACAGTGAAACCTTGAATTAGAAAACTTACCATTGAAAGAAAACGAATATTTAACAAATGGAACTTCTTAGAGTGACAACCATTCATTTAAATGTAGAAAAGCAGGCGAAGTTCCCTTTGAGAAAACAGTTCTACTCATTATTAAAATTATAAGAAAAACCTTGAATACAATATAAACTGAAAGCATAAAAATTCGGTAAGATAAAAGATAATGCGACCATTAAAGTGGTTTATTGTATTATATTTGCACTGCATTGCACTGTATCTGTATTGTATTGTATTGTTTTTTTTATTTTTTTATAGTAATTTTATTCTCTTACTTTCCTCAATCTGAGAAGAACAGAATTGTTATAAAACAGTCAAAAGGTTAGAAATAAAATTTTACAAATAGAATGAAATGAAATTTGACAAATAAAATGAAATAATATT
>NW_003526940.1:2702789-2711822 GCF_000181795.1 Trichinella spiralis
TGTGGTGGATTCACATGATGTGGCTGATGACACTATTTGCTGAAGTCACAGAAGTGAAACAAAAGCCGATACTGTTTGTGGACAACATGGGAGCCGTCAAGCTCTCCAAGAATCCAGAGTTCCACAAACGTTCGAAGCACATTGATGTGCGATTTCACTTCGTTCGTGAAAAATATAATGAGGGCAAAATCGACATCCAGCACATCGATAGTGAAAACCAGAAGGCCGACATATTGACGAAAGCTCTGCCAAAGACTCGTTTTCAAAATTTGCGTCAGCAATTAGGAATTGTTTCTGAGCACATGAATTGTTAGAGGAAGTGTTGATGAAAGGAACAATTCATGTTGAAACCTGATATTCAATATACTGTAGTAACGGATAGATGCATACATAGTCCGTGTGTGTGTGTTTGCATATATACCTTGTGTTTTAATAAACTTTGTTCCGTCACTTTGTTTGTTGTGCTTCTTTGACTCCTTTCTCTAGCAACTGTGTTTGTGTCATTTGATCTTACATCTGTTGTCTCGATTTACGTGATAATACAGATCAAACTCAGCAAACCTCAACAAATACAATACAAATGTAATATAGTACAATACAACACAACAAAATAGAATAAAAATATAATACAAGCCACCACTTGGAAGGCGGCACTAAATCGGCTCCGGCGTTAAATACATTAAAGCTGCTAGGAACTGCTCCAGCGTACGTCTACCGTTGGTGTATTCACCCGTATATTGTGCAACCCGTCGTTGCTTTTGAGCATAAACCCTGTTTACCCGTCTTAAGTCACCAACGGTCACGATTTCTGATAGCATCTGTTGAATCAGGGTGTCTATAACACCCTGTTCCGCTATCAGGAGCTCAAGCAGTTCATAAAACCCGTTATGACTTTTAGCCGCTTTTCTGTTGAGCCGATTATGCCAACCTTCCAAGTCGTTATTTGTCCTAATATTTACATTATGTACATTCCATAGCGGCAGTCGCGTACATTGAATCAGTGCATAAGATTTTGGCCGAAAAAAATTCCCTGTAGTTAATTAAACGATAAAATAATGGATAAGTGCATGGAAATTCTTTCGAAATTCCAAGCTCACTTATAACCAACTTCAAATGCAATTTGAAATGCAACATCAAACAGATCAGCTACATCATAAAAGCTGCTTCTGATGCGGAAAGTTTCAATATTTCGTTATCATTGAAATATATACATTGAAAGGTTGCAAATGGAAACGAAAACAGATAGCAATTAAGTGCTCACCAGTGCACTAGTCGGTTTCGTTCAGTTGTAAAAATAGAAAGTTTACAATTTACACCAAATACATAAAACTAAATTTTTTTTGATTTGTAAATAATATTTCAGATTTTAAATTTTTTATTTAAATAAAATATACGAAGGAAAACAATAACTCTGGTGAACAGGAGCAAAAGGAACATTGGAAAGATTAAAGATAAAATTCGTTTGCAAACGAGAAACATTTTCAGAGAAAGGCAAAGCAAAATCAGAAAAGTATTTCGATGCTAACAAAAATTAGCAGTTGCTTGTCCTGGTTTTAATTCAAACTGCAGCTGTGGACAATTTATCACTTGTTGACTTTTCACTTTGTATTAGAGCAATTTCTAACAAATGGATAAGCGCATCTTATACATGAATCTTATATAATTGCCAGCTAAAACAAAATTTCTCTGATGAACTCACATAAATAAAAGTAAAACATTTTGAAAACGGAATGAAAGCGATGGACAGCACCAAGTAGAATAGCAGTTAAAGCTGCTTCAAATTCACTCTGCAGTGCACATCGCATTGTTTGATGTCAGCATTTGTGCGCAATTTGTGTGTGATTAATTTTATTCTGTCAGTATCAACAAAAGGCATTAGTGCCACAAGGAATATCACAAGTTGATCTTCGATTGTAGATAAAATATGAAATGAAAACTAAATATTGTTGCAAAATGGTTATTAAAAATAGAATTCAAAACCGTCCAATTCATTTTTGTTTGGTCCTGCGTTTTGCATTCGAGAGTTATTTGAATCATTTTCTGTTCTGTTCATCATTTTCACAATGGCTGATATTTCTGAGCTGCGTTTTGTAACAAATCGTGGCGGAAGTACGTCTCTTGTTTCTCAAGGAAGGACATATACAAATTGAGATACACCAATAAACAGAGAAAACATTGGGTTTGCTCAAAAGTATGCGCTAAATGTACAGTGTGTGTCTTTCGTTATTAAGGGTTAGGTTACTTTGGTATAGGGCAGAGAAGGCTGAAAGGGTGTCATATGGACAAACCTGGATTAAGATTGACGTAAGATCTTTATCCGTACATAAACAATAGACTGCTTGCACCAGCTTTCCCGCCAAAAAGGTATGGATCATGAACAGTTTTTGATACCATTGTGGTACAACCTTGAATGTACCATCCAATGCCCAGGTTCGCCTGGTTGCCATTAGTCTAATGTTAGAAGCCGTAGCCAATACCAATATATGACTTGATGCACTCTGCCGCAGCACAAAATCTTCACCGGCCATTGTAGTCCTGAATGCGTCAGGGATTTGCTAGTTCTGACGATGTTCAGGCAGTTTTAGGTATCGCTTTGTCCGATGGCTGTACATCAATGCTTTGAGTCAATCTGAACTGCGCTTCTGAAAATCAATAAAAATACAGTCCTCTGCCAGTTGGCATATTTGTGTCGCCAACAGGCAATTTGCATTGAAGCTAGATTTAGTGAAATTGCTGCACAACTGGAAGACTGTCCATTGTAAAATCTCATAGCATATTGTTTTACTTTTTGTTTATGGCATAAAGTGCCGATGCCTTTCATAGTTATCCCTTGGACTGTATAAGGCAGCTTGGACTGTATGTATGTCAATTTCATAGAGGAATAAATCCTGCATTTGTTATAGATTTGTTATATTTTTAAGAAATAATATTTTTAGACATTAGCAAATAAGAGAAGTTCAGTTGTTACTGCACGCAAATAATATTAATCTCACAGATTTCCCAGCAATATTTTAGATAAATATTTTCAGTCGTATAGTGTTGATATTTGTGATCAGTGCAGTTTAATGAAAGTCTGCGGAAAAGAGAGTTTTCTTGAATTTGCATTTAATATCACGGTGCACTTAATTTTCAATGTTAAAATATTAAGGATATGCATAAAAGAGTATGTTTTAATATTACAATGAAGTCGCTTCTTTCCTATCCATATATTTGTTCTTTGATTGCTTTTAGAAAGTGAATTTTTTAGAGCAGTAGTTCTCAAAGTGTGGGTCGCGAAAAATATTAAAGTAAGGAAGTAGTCTTTACGTTCGTTAAGAGAGTATTACTCATCGAAAATTGTTGGCTTCGATTAATTGAGCTTTGATTCAGTTACCGTTAACCTAAGAATCACTAGTTCTGTCTGGTTTTACAGTACACTGATCTGTGTCACGTTAATTTTAATTGGTTGTCGATAACAATTGCCCTTCTTTGTTGCACATAACTTATAAAAGGTAAGCAAGTAGGCAAATAGGTGAAAATGCGTTTGATTGAACGATCTTGTCGCAGCTTGGCGCGGCGTGCTGAGCATGCTTCTGCACTCTGTCGTTGGTTAAAATGGCTGGCACATTAAGTTATCACAAAGTTAGTTGTTAGTTGTTAGTTATCGCAAATAAGATATTTTTTAATTTAATAATTTCCGTGCTATGTAAGTAATAAGGTTTTCCCTTTTCTGTAAAATTTAGCCTATGAATGGATGAGTGGTTGATAAGGAAACCGGTAAAAAGGCAATTGGCTGAAATGGAGTCTCAACAAGGTTCCACTGCAGGTGATGTGAATAATAAAAGAAAAATTGATGAAAAGGAGTCAGCAAATTTTCAATTATCAAATCGACGAAAAGTAATACGAAAATATGATATTGACTATTTAAAATTTGGATTTACGTGGAATGGTGACCATAAAGATCCACGTCCTTTTTGTGTTATTTACTATGAAATTCTCGCAAATGAGAGCATGCGACCAAATAAACAACTTCGACATATTGAAACAAAGCACATGGATCTCAAAAGCAAGCCGCTTCAATTTTTTGAAAGCAAATTAAAGGAACTGAATGCGTCACAATGTGTACTTTCTCATTTCACCAATGTTAATGAAAAAGCTATGCATGCCTCATATCTTATTAGCTTGCGAATTGCACAATCTGGTCAGCCTCACACAATTGGTGAATCTTTAGTACTTCCATCGATAAAGGATGCTGTCGGAGTTATGTTTGGTGACACGTACTTGAAAAAGATTGAATTAATTCCACTTTCTAACGACACAGTTGCACGCAGAATCAAAGATATGGCGAAATGAGTGGAAGATCAGCTTATTAACAGGGTTAAAGGAAGTAAATTTTTTTCCCTGCAGCTGGATGAGTCCACGGATATACAAGGTTTATTCCAATTGATTGTATTTATCCTTTTTGTATGGAACAGTGAGCCGCATGAGGATATACTGTTTTGTGAACCAATTATTCGGGGTACTAGTGAGGAAATATATGAAACTCTTGACGCTTATGTAAAATCGAAGGAGCTGGACTGGAGGAACTGTGTTGGCATATGTACGGATGGTGCACGGGCAATGTGTGGTAAGAACAGTGGTGTTGTGACACGCGTTCTTAAACAAAGTCCTAATGCTACATGGACTCACTGCAGCATTCATAGAGAAGCATTGGTATCAAAAACCATATCAGAAGATTTAAAAAATGTTTTAAACACTGCTGTGAAAATCATCAATTTAATTAAGAGTAAACCGTTAGAGTCTCGCTTATTTGAAAAACTGTGCGAAGAGATGGGAAGCAGCCACAAATCTCTCCTTTTCCATTCAGAAGTACGTTGGCTGTCAAGGGGTAAAGTGCTAACAAGACTTGTTGAACTCCGCGAAGAAGTTGCAGTATTTCTGAAGGGGCAAAGTGATTACTCGAAAGTATTGCAGGATGAGAAATTCGTTCTTAAGCTCACATATTTGGCAGACATATTTTTGAAATTAAATGAACTAAATTTATATCTACAAAGGATGGACGCAGCTGACATATTTTCAGTACATGATAAGATTCGGGGTTTTATGAAAAAACTTTATTTATGGAAAAAAATGTTAAAGACAGAAATTATTGTTGTTTCGAAACATTGGCAACTTTCATCGTCGAAAAAGAAGCGACGCTAGATGAGGACTTAATCTCTATGATAGTTGTACATCTAGATTCATTGAAAGAAAGTTTTGATTATTACTTCAGTGAAGAAATGAAATTCTGTGATAAAAACATCTGGATTGTGAATCCGTTTCAAAGTGATGTTGTTTCTACTGGCATATCCACGAAGGCAGACGAAGAATTAATCGATTTGTCTGAAGATTCTTCGTTTAAAATGAGTTTTGATCGTAAGAGATTAAAACAGTTTTGGCTATCAGTAGAAAACACATATCCAACTCTTTCCACCGCAGCATTAAAAGTGCTGCTTCCTTTTACTACTTCGTACATGTGCGAAATTAGATTTTCAGCAATGATTGGAATTAAAACAAAATTACGAAATAAGCTACAAATATCCAATAACTTGCGTCTAAAACTAGCACATATTAGTGTGGACGTCGAAGAAGTCATCAGTCAAAACAGAAAACAAACCCATTTTTCGCATACGCCGCATTATGCATCTCACGAATAAACATATACATTATAATTAGATCTATTCATTAAAAAATTGAAAAGTATAAAACTTATATGTTTTTCTAAAATATATCCTTGCCTTTTAAAAAATGCATTGCAAGCCGGTGGGTCGCAAAAACTTATCGTAGTCCAAAGTGGGTCGCAGCCCAGAAAAGTTTGAGAACCACTGCTTTAGAGCAATGTTTAAAGGATAACTGCCATGGTTAAATTATTTACTGTAAGGTCTGTATTAAGCATAACTCTAATCAACAACACTGGTAAATTTTCAGTAAATATTAACAGTTCACTCAAAACTATAAATATTTACCAGCAAAAATGACATGATTTAAAATTTGTCTCAAATTTAGTTAAGAACGAAGTTAATGACATTAATGTTTTTAAAAGTTATTCCTATATTTCATTTCATTAATTTTTCGCATTCAAAAATATCAACATTTCAGAATGCAGCTGGTGGCGCAGCACAAAACTGGTAAGTTTAAAAGAAACCTAAAACAATGTTAAAATAATTTGTTGCTTTCATCGACATCGATAGTTCTCTAAAGAGACTGCTCTCCAAAAGTACGAAGACATAATAATAAGAAAATTGCAAACATTTTGATGAGTACTGTATCCCCATTTTTCTTAAAACGACATAGCACATTTGTGGTTTGAAATCGAACTTTTCCACAATATTTCATATTCACAAAAATTATGTAATAAAGCATCATTTCAGGTTGACAAATAAGTTTAAACACAGTCAATAATTTTGATCCAATTTTTGAAAATTGAAATGAAATATGTCAAATATAAATATAGGTCCATAGTATACAAAGCACCAGGGCAGGTTAACGGCAAAATTATTGTAGCAGGTGCTGCAGGAAATTGGCAGGATGGAGCAGGAGCAATCAACGCTGCCAACGGTCATTCATTTGCTAAGGCATTAGAACACGTCGTAGGAAACGATGGCACAATAAAATTTCTTGCATACAACAACGCCCCACCTCGAGTTCCCAAAGTCAAAACAAAATCGAACAGCAAAGGTGATATAAACACATGTTAATTATTTTGGAAACATTTGATGAAATTATATATAAAATTTTGTATTTTTATTGCAGGAGTAATCATCTTATCTACCAATGCAGATGCCGCAGCGTGGATTGTGCATACTGTACCAGGATTTCCCATCCCAAAAACAGTTTACACTTGGCCAGCAGCTGAGACTGCAAAAGGACATTTATTACTTTGTCTAACTATCCCTGAATCTCAAATAAATGCTATAGGTTTGTACTTCCATAGCGAAACAATTATGCTCATATGAGTTAGCTTGCCTCTTCAAAAGTAACAACATTCATCAAATTAAAGATGTAATATAGAAATGTTATTGCTTTGAATTTGATTAAATCAACAGTTTTAATTGCAGAATGATTAATCAATAATTCATGGAGATTATTTATAAAGTAATAAATTACACATTATTAACCATTTGTTATTTCATTTCATGAAATAATATTATACTGTAAGAAAATATTTAGTGGCATATTTCTGTATAACTTACTTTCAATTTGTTTTCTTTGAAGTTCTAATCAGTCAATAGTGCATTAACTAATTTTGCTCAACATTGTCTCTTTAGCTGCATCATTGCTATTTATTCAACCTATGATACATTATAATGATATCCCTGAGACTGAAACTGCAGCAATGCCATACTTCGGTAAATTAATAAAAGGAGAGATTCCAACTCTGCCACCATTTACATCAAGAGGATCAATTCGTACAGAAAATGCTGGAGGTCCTCTAACAGTTCATATTTACAGCAAATCAGAGTCATCTAAATATGGTAAGCTTAAACAGTTACTAGAATTTTATTTACATTATTATAATAAAAGCTTAATGTTCATTTTAATGGTTATATGAAAACTTATTTACATGTTTTAAAGTAAAAGAAATAAATCATTGACAATTTATGTATTGCAAAGTGACTGTTAATTTCATAAAATTTCTGTTGCATATCTGATCTGATGTCAGAAAAACTAATGTCATTTTCTCCAAAAGTTAAAAAACGCCAAAAATGTTTAAATTTATAATGATAAAATGGAATTCATTTTAATGAGATTACAAATTTTATTACTTTAGAGTACAATAATAAGAAATGCACTGTGCACAAGCTAATTATTATTAATTAAAATAAATCTTTAGAAATTTACAAAAAAATTATTGTGAAATCTTTAAAAAAGACGATAAAAGTGTGGTCAAGAAGGGACAATAAACTGAAAGGTGATTGCAGAGTTTCTCAAAGGCACATTCGTTTAATCACCAGTCCAGCTTCGGTTAATGGTCATAATACCAATCTTGAATTGGACGAAACAAGCTGGGCAGTTTCAGATCCTAGGAATATATTTTGTCATATAGACAAACCATACTTTGTAAGTTCAAAAGCATTTCACAACTAATTAGATTAATTCTTTTCATATAATTTAGAAAGATCAAGCCAAAGAACCATCGTTGGCAGTTTGCATTGAAAATAATGATATATTTGCTAGATTTAATGACTGATCAGCTTGATAACTGTTCGTAATAAAATTCCACATCGCACTTTTTATGTTGTTTATGAACTAAATATTACACAATCTTTTATTTTACAACAATGATCAAATCTGAACTATATTACAACATATACTCTGGGAAAAGGAATGCAGTTGAATAATAATGAATAAACTTGGGAAAGATTCATTTCTATGTGTTGGGAAAATCCTCCACTGTTGCTACTACTACGACACATCCTCCACCACTAATCTCTAAACTGAAAAAGTAGATTGCTACTGGGTTTGGTACAAACTGGTCCCCCGTTACTCTTATTGGTCGTTGACCGCGTTATTTCATTGGGCCGTCAAGTCGTTGTCTTATTTTTCTTTTTCTTTTTCTTTTTTTTCTAATTGTTTTCTTTTTCTTTTTCTTTTTCTTTTTTTTCTAATTGTTTTCTTTTTCTTTTTCTTTTTCTTATTGTTTTCTTTTTTCTTTTTCTTTTTCTAATTGTTCATTGATTAAAATCTTTCCCTTGTGATTACCTGTAATATTTTTTCATTTCATTGGATCGAATATTCCATTAAGGATTACTTCCCTTTAATACAAGAGACCTATCATTGAAAACGGAAATATTTAATATTCCTAAATTTTATTGTTTGAAATTTTGACATACATTGAAGTTTCGTTTACTTAATTATATTATTCGAGGCGAAGCTGATAAAAACATTTTATTGCATATATATTGCCTGAAATTGTAATATTTTCTAATATCGTCATCTGATCGAAACATTTTATGCGTTAGTGAACACATAAATATTACATCTGTTTTTCATTTACTATTGCGACCCCCTCGA
>NW_003526940.1:2711832-2712252 GCF_000181795.1 Trichinella spiralis
TGTAACGAGCCGCTCTCCCGGGCGGGATCGTTCCTCGCCTCAACAGGGTTACCGCCAAGGTCGTTATTAAATGACGACACGCCGGTGTCGATCTGCGGGTTCGCCTCAGCGTCTGTATCCATCCGTCCGGGTACTACTGGCCCTGCCGCCCCTTTTTCCCTAATAACACGCTTTGTTTGGTAACATACTCGCACACAAAGTAACAGAAACAGGGAAAACCAATATTTTGTTTCGCAATCCGAACAACGAACCACCACCCTTAAAGCACAATACAACCGAATAATCGGCTTCACCCCTGGCTTCATCAATAATTCCGGTTTCCCCTGTACTCCCCTTCCCTGATCAAGCCTTAACGGGTAGAATTTGGTTCCTTCTCTTCCCTCCATCCTCTCCTTTATCCCAAAAAGAAAAGCCCCCCAC
>NW_003526940.1:2712262-2720308 GCF_000181795.1 Trichinella spiralis
TCATCTCTAAACTGAATAAAGTAGATTGATACTGGGTTTGGACATCTTGGTCCCCCGGTACTCTTATTGGTCGTTGACCGCGTTATTTCATCGGCCGTCAAGTCGTGTCCTATTGTCTTGTCTGTATGGTTATTTCTAATTGTCTCGTTTTCTACATCTAATCTTTGATTTGAACAAGTTTTCGCATTCTTGATAAAGTTCTTATCCTTTCTACTTTCTTCTTCTTTTTCTAATTGGTCATTGAATAAAATCATCATCAGAAGATTACCTGTAATGTCATCCATTTCAGGGGTTCAAATATTACAATAAGGCAGCGTCACTTTAATAGTAGTGACCTAACATTAAAAATGGGAATATTTAATATTCCCAAATTTTATTGTTTGAAGTTTTGTCATTCATTGAAATTTTGTTTATTTAAATATATTATTCGTGGTGAAGTTTATAGAAACAAATTTAGTCTTATAAATTGGGTGTAAATTGTAAACATTCTATTTCAACATCTGAACGAAACCAACTAGTGCGTTAGTGAACACTTAAATTTCCATCTGTTTTCATTTACATTTGCAACCCCTCAATGTATATTTCAATGAAAACGAAATATTTAAACATTCCGCATCAAAAGCTGATCTGTTTGATGATGCATTTCAAATTACATTTGAACTGGGTTAAGCGAGCTTGGAATTTAAAAAGAATTTCCATACCATTATCCATTATTTTACCGTTTAATTGACTACAGGGTATTTTTTTCAGCCAAAATCTTATGCACTTAAACAAGTTCGACTATATTTTTTATGAAATGTATGAATGTCAAACAGAATTTTTCATGAAACCACAAACCTCATCGACATGTATAAAAATACGTATATGGATGTTTCATAAAGTAAGAAAATTTGTAAATATTAAAGTAAAATTCTTGGATTGCAAAGTAGAAAGATTTAAATAGAACACTCCCAGTAAAATCAAGAAATTCATCAGATGCTAACAATTTAGTAGTTGTCACTGCTTGGTTAAGCTTGAAAGCTGCAACTGCGAACAATTTGTCAATTGTGCATTTTCCCTTTGTATTGAAATCGCTTTTACCAACTGTAACGAGCCGCTCTCCCGGGCGGGATCGTTCCTCGCCTCAACAGGGTTACCGCCAAGGTCGTTATTAAATGACGACACGCCGGTGTCGATCTGCGGGTTCGCCTCAGCGTCTGTATCATCCGTCCGGTTACTACTGGCCCTGCCGCCCCTTTTCCCTAATACACGCTTTGTTGGTAACATACTCGCACACAAAGTAACAGAACAGGAATACAATATTTGTTCGCAATCAGAACAACGACCACCACCATAAAGCACAATACAACCGACTATCGCTCCACCTGCTCATCATAATCCGTTCCACTGTACTCCTTCCTGATCAGCTTACGGTAGATTTGTTCTTCTTCCTCATCTTCGTTATCTAGAGAAGCACAGCAGTTGTTAGTTGTCGGTCTGCGTATGCTACACCAACATATGCGATGTGACGAGAAACGCGAACAATGCTTGACAAAGGCATATGCGAAAAATCATGCGTAAAATTAAGTGAAATTGCGAGCTAACACAACGTTAGCATTAGTGCCATTTGTAACCCGGAAATTGGAAGTGTTGCCTCAACATTCCAGATTTTTTCAAGCAAATTATTCGGCATTCTGACATTACACCCAGAAGTTAACAACCAATCTTGATAAATTTGAACAGGAAATAATTCACAAACAGTGGGGCAGATTTATATATATATTATCAGTAACGAACCGCCTTTTCTCCATTTTACCCCTTACCTGCTCTCTGTGCTTGATGTTTCTCTCATTTGTCCTATTTCATGGCTGAAAATTTGCATTTGGTTTCAAATGAAAGAGGTAATTACAATTTAATACATGAAGGAAGAGTTTACAATTTGAAACGTACGAACATGGCAGATAAACAGTGGGCTTGCCGTCGTGTAATTAATATTTTATCTAATATCTCATTTCTGTTCATTCAATTCAAGTTCATCATGTAGGTTAAAAAAGGATGCCGGGGTTCAATCCACACGAACTTGGATGTGGACGCAGTCTTGGATTGTAATCCTCATGCAGATGATTGCCCCCCTGGCAATGACATCCTTTATAAAATGGAGAAAAAAATGCTCTCAAGCGACGGGCAGCGGAGGAAATGAAGACCGTCCCGCAGATATACCACGAAGAAGTAAGCAGTGCATCTGCTGATTTGGAAACTGCCGATCAGTTTCCAACGTATAAAAGTGTTAAAACGGCAATGTACAGAAAACGGGCACAAAAATTTCCAAGACTTCCGCCAACTCGCCAGTAGCTGGAGATTCCAACCCACTGGTGAATGTCGAAGTCTGATCGTCGTTTTTTATTGTACAATAATGTATATAATTCAATTTTAATATTCTGCACAGAAGAAAATTTATCTATTTTATCTGAACATTCTGTCTGGTCCATGGATGGAACTTTCAAAATAGTTCCAGAATGGTACCAGCAGATGTTCACGATACATGTTTTTATTGCGGGTAAATTAGTGCCACATGTTTCTTGTTTAACCGTCCATAAAGATCTCTCCATGTATCGTGAAATTTTCGATAATTTAATTTTAAAGGCGGCAACGTTAGGTGTGGTCCTACAGCCGCAAACAGTAATTTCCGATTTTGAGACCGCCCTGATCCCTGCACTGCAGGGGACATTTCCAGGGGTCAGCATGCAAGGCTGTTATTTCCGTTTCTGCCAAGCAGTTCTGCGGAAGGTGACGGATCTTGGGATGCGAACCAGCTACATCAATGAAGCAGCAACGAAGAAAAAAGTCAAAATGTTGCTGGCAACGGCTTTTTTGCCGCTTCATGATGTAGCTGCTGCTGTGGATCTGTTTGGCAGAGATGCTACGGGTTCAATAGCAGCCTTGTTCAATTACTTCCGAATGGAATGGATGCCCTATGACAGACTGCCTCTGTGGAATGTGTATAATGTAAATATTCGCACAAACAATGATTTGGAAGACGGGCACTTCAAAATGAACCGACTTGCGGGGAAGCGGCACCTCGGCTTTTATGAACTGCTCCAATTGCTGATTGATGAGCAGGGTTCAACTGAAGCTTTGAATTAGCAGTAACATCAGGTCGGGTTACCTCCAATGATTTGCTGATAAAGAATAAAAAATATGAAGAACTGCAGCTAAGCATAGCAGCGTTGGCTGCAGAATACGATGGCGTTACGCGCACAATGGAGCAGTTCTTGAGAGCTGTGGCGTACCTAGTACCTGAGGGGGAGAATTACTGAGTGCCATCCTTTCCTGTACAACTGCATTGTTTATTTTTTTAATCTTGAACAGTTTTTTATTGCTTTTCTATTGTATGATGTTTTGTTTTATTATATTGCTCGTTTGTAATGTATTGCATTGTATTTTATTATATTTTGTTGTATTGTTGTTCTGTATTGTATTATATTGTATTGTATTGTATTGTATTGTATTGTATTTTATTATGTTATATTGTTATTTTGTATTATACTATGTTATACTTTGTACTGCTGAATAAAGCGTTTAAGTACGATAGATCAGGAGATTCTGTGCTATCCAGAAATAAGTTTTCTGATTGATGCCTTCTCACATAAACCAAACCACAACCTACGCCTTTTCCTCTGTGTAAAATTCAGAACATTGCAATGAGAATGGAAACAAAAATTTAGCCTTTCTCTTCCAGTGGTGATATTTACATTAATACAATATAAAAAACAGTGTTTTGCGCAAGTATCATTTCAATAAATAATAAACTTGGCTAACATTAAAGATATGCCATTAATGACATTAAACATTGAAGATCACCAAATATATGCCTTTGAAAAGTATTCAGTCTTTAAAAACAAATTTAAAGGAGCTTTAATAGTAGTGACGTAGTTTAACAGTTTAAATTGATTCAGAAATTGACCATTGATAAAAAAGGAATATTCAGCAAATAGAACGCATCGGAGTGACAGCCAATAAAACATAGATGTGAAGGGCCATCGGCGTGGCGGGCCAAGCGGCGAACAAAGAGTCAAAACCTCCGAAGTTCAGTCACAGCTGACAGAAGCTTCGATCAGCACGCAGATAGCGCGCACTTCCCGCAGTGCATGTGGCGACCGAGTTGTTCCATTGCCAGGTATTAGTGAGAGTAGCATAACATTTTATCCAATGGAGGATGGGGGTGGTGTGGGCAGCCATACTGTCAGCATTATTCAAACCGAATAGCGTTGAAGCCATACTGCAGTTAACGACCAATTCATCTCGATGTAGACACTGTTTGACTAAGAATAATACCATCGATTTCTTGAGTTGTGGATCGACTGTAACTGGCAAGACTAGCTAACTGCAACTTCTTGTTGCTCTTTTGCAACTTTTCGAGCGTTTGCTCAACATTCAGCTGATAAATTGGTTGCATTTCTGTGCAACTGCATCAACTGTTCAGGTAGCAGTTGCTTTTGCTTGAGGCTTCAACCGCTTTTTGTTTAGCTCTGCAAACGCGTTCAATGTGCCCAATTCCTTGGCATGACTGAAGTACAACATATTTGAAGTAGCACTGAGCTCAGACCAGTTTCCCTCCGCAGTCAGCGCACGGTTTAACTTACCTGTTTCACTAACGCTTCGCTGATAAACAGATAAACGTTTTGAATAGGTGAGTTACAAATGAAGGAGCAAATTTGATGAGGGATGGTCGATTTCGGGACAAATTTTCACCATCCAATTTTACTGGTCGTTGAACTCCCTATTTTATTGGACCTTCGAGCCGTTGTCTTATTGGTTTTCTTAGTCTAATTCCTAATTGATTCAAACTCTGCAGTTGTGATTAGTTGTAATGTTCTTCATTTCATTGGTTCAAATATTCCATTTAGGATTACGTAACTTTAAGAGTGGTGATGAAACATTAATAATGAAAATATTTCTTATTTGAGAATTGTTTCAATCAAGATTTATAAATTTTATCATTCATTGACATTTTGATTTTCCAATATATTATTAGTGAAGCTAATAGTTTTTAAACGTTTTCAATAATAATTTTTATTATTATTCTATATTTTATTGTACCACAGTGACGTTATATCAAATGCGATAGTAATAATTAAGAAAAAGCGATACAAAAATAAGTTAAATAGTGATTTTTATTTTTCACTACCCAACAAGAGCAACAACAGTAAAGAACAGCCAGACGTTACGTTTTTGCTAGCAATTTCACTGAATTTTACGCATGATTTCACGCATATGCCTTTGTCAAACATTGTTCGCGTTTCCCATCACATCACATGTTGGTATCGCGATTTTAATACAAAGGGAAAGTCAACAAGTGATAAATTGTCCACAACTGCAGTTCTGAGTTAAAATTAGGACTGGCAATTGCTAATTTTTGTTAGCATCAAAATACTTTACTGAATTTCCTGCCTGTTCTCTGAAAATTTTTCTGGTTTGCACACGAATTTTATCTTTAATCTTTACAATGTTTCTTTTGATCCTGTTCACCAGAGTTATTATTTTCCTTCGTATATTTTATTTAAATAAAAATTAAGAATCTGCAATATTATTTACAAATCAAAAAACAAAAGTATATATTTGGTGTAAATTTTAAACTTTCTATTTTTACATCTGAACGAAACCGACTAGTGCGTTGGTGAACACTTAAATTGCTATCTGTTTTCATTTCCATTTGCAACCTTTCAATGTATATATTTCAATGATAACAAAATATTGAAACTTTCCGCATTGCAACTTATTGCTTTCCCGAGTTATCCGAATTACTTTCTGTTCTGTTCATCATTTTCACAATGGCTGATATTCCTGTGCTGTGTCTTGTACTGAATCGTTGTGGCAGTATAGCCCTTGTTTTTGAAGGAAGATCATACAAATTGAAATAGACGGGCAAACAGAAGAAATGTTGGAGGTGTTCAAAGGTATGCGTCGAATGTACAGCATGCGTTCCTTGTTATTAACAATTACCTTATTTTGGTATAGGATAAAAAAGGCTGCAAGGGTGCAGTATGGACAGATTTAGAAGTTACGGCCGTGATCAATCGAAAAGATCACGTTGAAACCTGACAGGTAGACGAGCATCTGGCATATAAAATGGAGAAGAAGGCACTTCTAAAAAAACGAAGTGCCGATGAAACGAAGCCCATCCCCGCAATATATGATGAAGAAGCCTCTGCCGTGTCCGCTGAGCCTTCTACATCCGGGCATTTTCCGGCTTTCAAGCGGGTGCGAGCCACAATGTATAAACATCGGGCGAAGCGCTTCCCCAGACTTCCTGAACACCGCCATGATCTGGTAATACCAGATCAGTTTAAAACAACGAAGTCTGGGGAAGTCTTTTTATTGTGCCAAAGTAAATCCAGGCATATACTGGTATTTGCGACGGGTACCAACATTAGACTGCTGGCAGCCTGTCGAACCTGGGGCATGGATGGTACATTCAAGATTGTACCTAAATGGTATCAACAGCTATTTACCATCCATGCCTTTGTAGCGGGCAAGCTGGTGCCAGTAGTCTATTGTTTATGTACGGGTAAAGACATTGGAACGTACGGGTATATTTTTCAAGCTTTAATAGACAAAGCGGCAGTTCTGGAGGTCGACCTTAATCCAGATACCATTATCTGTGATTTTGAAACAGCCCTGATACCTGCAATTCGGGGTTACTTCCCGAATACGCGGGTACAGGGCTGCTACTTCCACTTCTGCCAGGCGGTACATAGGAAAGTCGGTGAGCTGGGATTGAAAACGCGATATCGCCAGCATGAAGAAACAAAAAGAAAGATAAGAATGCTCCTGGCCACCGCTTTCCTCCCTGAACCGCAAGTTGATATGGGTGTTAGCCTGCTTGAAGCAGGCACTACGGGTACATTAGCGGCATTATTTCAGTATTTTCGGCAGGAGTGGATGACCGATGAAAGACTGCCGCTTTGGAATGTACATAGTGTAAATATTAGGACAAATAACCTCTTGGAAGGTTGGCATAATCGGCTCAACAGAAAAGCGGGTAAAAGTCATAACGGGTTATATGAACTGCTCCAGCTCCTGATAGCGGAACAGGGTGTGATGGACGCCCTGATTCAGCAAGTGCTATCAGGAAACGCTACCGTTGGTGACTTCAGACGGGTTAACAGAGTTTATGCTCAAAAGCAACGACGGGTTGCACAATATACGGGTGAATACACCAACGGTAGACGTACGCTGGAGCAGTTCCTAGCAGCTTTAATGTATTTAACGCCGGAGCCGATTTAGTGCCGCCTTCCAAGTGGTGGCTTGTATTATATTTTAATTCTATTTTGTTGTATTGTATTGTACTATATTATATTTGTATTGTATTGTATTGTATTGTATTGTACTCGTATTTTATTTCAATGTATTGTATTGTATTATTCTTTTTCGTCGTTTCTACTTTGTTAATATTGTTCACTGTTATGTTGTTTCTTGTTGTTGTTGTTCACTGTTCTTTACTGTTGTTGTTGCTGCTCTTGACTAGTGAAAAATCAAAATCACTACTTAACTTATTTTTGTATTGTATCATTTTTTCTGAATTATTATTATCGCATTTGATATAACGCCACTCTGGTACAATAAAATATACAATAATGATAAAAGTGATTGAAAACGTTGATCACTAAAAGTATAAACTTCACTAATAATATATTGGAAAAACAAAATTTCAATGAATGATAAAACTTATAAATCTTGATTGAAACAATTCCCAAATTAGGAATATTTTCATTATTAATGTTACGTCACCGCTATTAAAGTTACGTAATCCTAAATGGAATATTTGAACTAATGAAATGAAGAACATTACAGCTAATCACAACTGAAGAATTTGAATCAATAAGGAATTAGAGAAGGAAAACCAATAAGACAACGGCAAGAAGGTCCAATAAAATAGCGAGTTCAACGACCAGTAAAATTAGTCGGTGAAAATTTGTCCTGAAATCGACCATCCCAAAATACATATATGGATGTTTTGTAACAAAAGAAACTTTGTAAATATTAAAGTAAAATTTCTGGATTGCA
>NW_003526940.1:2720318-2722348 GCF_000181795.1 Trichinella spiralis
GTATTTCATATGAAATGAATAAACGTCAAACATGATTTTTCATGTAAACAGCAAAATTCATCGACATATATAAAAATACATATATGGATGTTTTGTAACGAAAGAAACTTTGTAAATATTAAAGTAAAATTCTTGTATTGCAAATAAGAAAGATTTAAATAGAACACTCCCAGTAAAATCAAGAAATTAATCAGATGCTAAGAATTTAGTATTTGTCACTCCTTGGTTAAGCTTGAAAGCTGCAACTGTGAACAATTTGTCACTTGTGCATTTTCCCTTTGTATTAAAATCGCCTTTACCAACATATGTGATGTGACGAGCAAAGCGAAGAATGTTTGACAAAGGCATATGCGTGAAATCATGCGTAAAATTAAGTGAAATTGCGAGCTGAAACGTAACGTTAGCATTAGTGCAATTTGTAACCCGGAAATTAAAAGTGTTGCCACAACATTCCACATTTTTCAAACTGATTATTCAGTATTCTGATATTACACCCGGAAGTTAACATCCAATCTTGATATATTTCAACAGGAAACAAATTTATTTACAAACAGTCAGAGCAGATTTATATATCAGGAGGGAAATCTCTACTAGACCATCGTTGGCTGTTCTTTACTGTTCTTGCTGCTGCTGTTGGTTAGTGAAAAATAAAAATCACTATTTAACTTATTTTTTGTATTGTTTTTTCTGAATTATAACTATCGCATTTGATATAACGTCACTTTGATACAATAAAATATAGAATAATGATAAAAATTATTTTCGGGAATGCTGATCATGAAAAAGTATAAACTTCACAACAAATAATGTATTTAAATAAACAGAATTTCAATGACTGACAAAATTTCAAACAAACAATAAAATTTTGGAATAATAAATATTTCCATTTTTTATGTTACGTCACTATTATTAAAATAAGGTAATCCTAAATGGAATATTTTAACCAATGAAATGAAAAAATATTACAGCTAATCACAACTGAAGAGTTTGAATCCATGAGCAATTAGACAAGGAAAACCAATACGACAAAGATTTGACGGTCCAATAAAATAGCGGGTAAAAGACCAATGAGAGAAAAGTGGGACCGAGTAAAACCACCCCTAGCTGAATATAAAATTTTCCCACTTTTGGAATATGGAAAAATATTATTAAATATGATGATTTTCAGTTTTACAAGTTAAAAATTAAGATCACATAACAGCAAAGCTGTGACATTTTAAAATTTGTACCTTTAAGCAATTAACAATTTTAAATAATAATAATTTTAAGTAACTTTTGTGAAATTGCTTTTCTAATATTTTTCTAAAGTGAGTTTGGATCAACCTTAAACTTCGATTGGTCACTTATTTTTCTACAGATGGCGCTGCAGGTTTTATAATTGTGTCACACATGTGGCACGTTGTCAAAGCGGTATGCGTCGGGTATGTGAAATAAGTCTGAAATAAGTGAGCAATGTGATGGAACAATTCTTCTATTCTTTTTAACGAATAATAAATGGAATTATTATTTTACATTTTTATCATTTCGACAATATTTGTACAGATAGAAGTGAAAAATAATAATTTGTTATCGAAGAAAGGGTTTGGTCCCACTTGGGCTCAATTTTATTCCCATTCGGTCCCACTTTTCATTTATTGGTCGTTGTCCTCGCTATTTTATTATTCGTCGTTGACCTCGCTATCTTATTAAACCGACCTTCTTTTTCTAATTGATTTTCCAAGACAAATCGCTCATTGATTCATCCCTTTGACTTGTGTAAGCTGTGAATAACTTTCAAAAATGTTGATACGCATCTTCCAATGAAGAATGAATTTGATTAGAAACACATCCGTTGTGATATTGCATCTTGTATAATGTAGTTGAATTTTCACTTGACCGGGTATACTAACTTCAGAAATAAGATTATATGCAAATAGAACTTTTATAGAATTAAAACATATTTACTTTTCATGTTGGGACATTCCGATATATGAAATTTCCTTTCCTTTGATTTAATTCATAAAAGTAGAATAACCAAAAATGAAATTTGA
>NW_003526940.1:2723167-2724155 GCF_000181795.1 Trichinella spiralis
AAAATTAAAAATCTGCGATATTAGTTAAAATCAAAAAACAAATTAGTTTTACATATTTTGCGTAAATTGTAAACTTTCTATTTTAACATCTGAACGAAACCGACTAGTGCGTTGGTGAACACTTAAATTGCCATCTATTCTCATTTCCATTTGCAACCTTTCAGTGTATATATTTCAATGATAACGAAATATTAAAACTTTCCGCATCAAAAGCAGCGTCTGTGATGTAGCTGATCTGTTTGATGTTGCATTTCAAATTACATTTTAAGTTTGTTATAAGTGAGCATGGATTTTGGTAAGAATTTTCATGCACTTATCCATTATTTTATCGTTTAATTAAATAAAGGGAATTTTTTTCAGCCAATATCTTATGCACTTAACCAAGTTCGACTGTATTTTATATAAAATGTATGAACGTCAAACAGGATTTTTCATACAAACAACAAAACTCATCGACATGTATAAAAAATATATATATATGGATGTTTGTTTCGTAATGAAGGGAACTTTGTAAATATTAAAGTAAAATTCTCAGATTGTAAACAAGAAAGATTTAAATAGAACACTCCCAGTAAAATCAAGAAATTAATCAAATACTAATAACAATTAAGTAGTTGTCATTCCTTGGTTTAGCTGGGAAGCTGCAACTGTGAACAATTTGTCAATTGTGCATTTTCCCTTTGTGTTAAAATCGCCTTTACCAACATATGCGATGTGACGAGAAAAGCGAAGAATGTTTGACAAAGGCATATGCGTGAAATCATGCGTAAAATTAAGTGAAATTGCGAGCTAACGCGTAACGTTAGCATTAGTGCCATTTGTAACCCGGAAATTGGAAGTGTTGCTACAACGTTCCAGATTTTTCAAACAGATTATTCAGTATTCTGACATTACACCCGGAAATCTTGATAAATCAAATCCTTGATAATTTCCACAGGAACAAATTTATTTTCCAACGGGGGGACCCAATTCTATATTCCGTTGGAAA
>NW_003526940.1:2724817-2731296 GCF_000181795.1 Trichinella spiralis
CACTACAATATTGCATATAGTTAAAAATTATTTCAATATTATTGATAATGAAACTGTCTAGACAACACAGCATATAATATATTTAAATACACAAAATTTGAATGAATGACGAAACCTCATGCAGACAATAAAATTTGGGAATAATAAACGTTTTCATCTCTTATGGTACGTCATTATTATTAAAGATACGTAATCATAAAAGGAATGTTTGTACCATTGAAATGAAAAAATATTACAGCTAATCACAAGGGAAAGATTTGATTCAATGAGCAATGAGGTGGATTCCAAGGAAAACCAATACGAAAAAGACTTTACGGTCTAATAAAATAGCGAGATTACGGACTAATAAAATAGCGAGGACAACGACCAATAAATGAACAGTGGGACCGAATGGGAATAAAATTGAGCCCAACTGGGACCATCCCCGAAGAAAGCTTTTTGGGCGAAGTATTCTGACAATTTTAAACAAGAAAAGTTTAAGAATATTTTAAATAAACAACTTGAAGATGTAAAGCAGAGTCTTTTGCTCAAACGCTTACCTGATGCGATAATTATCGGAGTGAAGAAAGCTGGCACTAGAGCTACGTTGGAATATTTACGACTGCATGATCAAATAAAAGCTCCTGGACCTGAAGTTCATTTCTTCGATAGAAATTACAAATATGGATTGGACTGGTACAGGTAATAAATACATATGTAAAGTTTAAAAGTATTAAACAAGTTTTGTACATTCTTATTCATAATAAAAATTTTTATTATCTGAGAGAATCTGTAGTGGAACGAAGTGTATGTAACATTTGGAGAAAACTTGTTTTATAACTAAGAAATCTCTTTAATATTACACAAATGTTTAAATTATTGATCTAGCTAGAAAATTTTCTATATACTTGTATGAATTAGTACTTTAGTAAGCCTTGCTTTTTTACAGTCTGATTATAATAATTGTTTGCTCACAGCTTAACAAAGTTTGCTAGTTTGCATAGTGTGGGTGGGGCACTTTTCCTACGCCTACTTTAATGTTAACTTTAAAAAATATTCAATTTTTATTGAGTTATTGTTTTTTTCATAGAGAACAGATGCCTCCAGCAGCACCGGAAGATGTAATTATTGAAAAAACACCGCGATATTTTATTTCTCCTGAAGCGCCTACGAAGATTCGAAGCATGAACCAAAAAATGAAGCTGATTGTAGTTTTTCGTGACCCGGTAACACGCCTTCTGTCAGGTAGGAAGCTTACTTGTATTTAATCTTATGCATGATTGATTGTTGACAGTCGTTTCTTAATTAGAATATGCTCAAATAGCGTCGAAACGACCCGGCTTACCAAGCTTTGAACAGATGGCATTTTTGGACGCAAACCGAACCAGGGTCAATCGTTCCTGGGGTGCTGTACATACTGGCTTGTACGAAAAACATCTGCGTCACTGGTTGAAGCTTTTTCCAAAATCTCAAATTTTATTTATTAGTGGTGAGCAAATAATCACCAATCCAGTCAATGTTACAGCCAACATGGAACAGTTTTTGAATTTGCCTAAAAAAATTACTGACCAACATTTTGCTTTTGGTGGCAAATTTCCATGTTTGAAAAAGTTACCGCTGTCAGAACCACACTGTTTAGGAAAAACTAAAGGTCGTTTACATCCGGTTGTTTCAGAAAAAGATTTGCAGACGCTCCGTCAATTTTACAAACCGTACAATGATGTCTTATACAAACTGATTGGACAAAGCTTTGATTGGTAAACTGTAATTTATAATTCGGTGATTTATACTTCAGTTGTACTATTAAATCAGTTGTTCAAAGGAAAGAAAACTTTGTTCGAAAAAAATTTTTCAATCGATTTGTAGCAGATTTGAAAAATTATTATAATTTCAGTTACAAAATTATGTCATGGATTCTTTTTTTATAAAATCAGTAGCTGTGCTGTTCTATGTTTAGAAAATTAATTTATTTCCACTTGATATCTACACATAAAATATGCAATGGTAATTCATATGTAGAGGCTATTTTTTTACTATGTATAAGTTTATTGTGCTGTAAGGTTTATGAACAAAGCGAACGTGTTTTGAAGATTTTAAATAAAAATATTCAAATTAAAAAACATGAAGATTTTATAGCAAAATAGGAATGTGAATATTTAAAAAAAATTAATGAAGAAACAAAATAGTGAAGTAAAATATGTAAAAGTGTAGGATTATTTTTTTTATTTTTTTCACATATTTCATTAAGCTATATGTAATAATTGTTATGACAAAGAGAATGAATGGATAGCGGATATCCTTGTTTGAATGGACACTGTAACAATCAAATACATATCCCTGCTGAGAGGCTGCTGATATTCGACCCATCGTTAGCCGTGTTTCACGGCTTCGGTAATTGCTATTACACAGCTGAATTTAAGCCAACCTTGAAATACTGAACCGACAAAACGTATAATGTCCGGTCATTAGGCGACTTAGAGCTCAGCAGGTTCCCGATGACCCTCCGCTGAGTTGTCCAAGCGGCTAATATTTCGATTAAAAGAACCATGTACAAAACTAGGTCATTAAGAAAGATTACAGTAATTAAGCAACATCGTATTCACAATGAAGTGTGTTGTTCTGCGCAGTTCCTGCTGTTCCACATAATCACAGAATTCTTTTTTTCTGATAAAAGCAATATGGATGATGATATCCGGCTTGCCAATGTTATGCTCAAGTTCATCTCATTCCTGAAAATAAATAAATAGCAAAGGAAATGAAAAGTATCAGTAAACATTTAATCAAACATGAATGCAATTTTACAATTAGCATTTGTAAAATTATATTTGACAGTAAGAGAAAATTATTAGAACACACATAAACATCCATACGTACGCACACAAACGTTCACTTTGCTATTAATGTATAATAGTTAGAATTTTCTCAAAAGTTAATAAAAACGAAAATAATTTAAAAAAACTGCAACCGTGCAAAGCTGTAATGAAGTGCATTTTATGTGTAAAATAATTCAGGAAAAGCAGATTAGAGAATTTTCCAAAGTTTTTAAGAAACAAAGAGCAACATAAAAAAGTAATTAAATGAATTTTTGCTTAATAATTATCCATAAAAACCTCAACTGCTCTAGTAATTAAACATCAGGCCTTTTGAAATTGAACTCTAAGCAACAGTAAACAAAATTTGGTGCCATTATTAAAAGGACATTGTTGCTTAATTTAGCAGAATTTAAACATAAAAACATTAATGGCTGAACTTTCTTCAAAATAATGATAAAATTCAAAATTGCACTTTTCAAAAAATCTTTTCGGTAAATTTTACGCTTTTTACGTTTTAATAAGTGCATTTTTAAATTATAAAAATGAAAGGCAATTGCAATTCAGAAAAGAAAAGTGCTGTCAAAGGAAGAAAAACATTTCTTCTAAGTAGCCATCAAGAGAAGTAATCAACTTTGAAATACAAGTTCCTATTTATAGTAAGTTTTTCAAGAAATTTTTTTTGAAATGCTGTTTTATAAAACAAATGTATTCAAAACACTTTGTCGTTTGTCATTTGCATATCTTTATATTCATATTTTCATTCATATTTTACGCTTCGAGTTATGTGAAGTGAAAAAATGTTTCATTTACTTTTATGGTTAACGACATTTATCTACGGATGTAATAATAATCAACTGATCCTTTCTTCCTTTCATCAAAGAATGATCAGTGCATCTGGTCACACTTTGCTTTGAAATACAATAAAAATTTAAAAATTATGGAACTTTTATTTGATTGAGCCCTTAGTTAAAGTTTCAGTTTTTGTGCTTTTTCAATTATTATTATGTAACGCCTCAATTCTTTTCGTTATATACAATAGTGCTGTTTTAACATACTTTTAATTGCATTTTTCAAACCAAGAATAAGCTAAAGATGCATTTACTTTAGAATTTAAAATAAGAAGTTCATTTAAATCAAATTCATTTGAACTGCGATGAGAAGATATTTTACGCAAAATAAATTTTCAATTAAAAATGCTCAGCATTGCGATAAACTATGACGAAATGATTCAGCGAATTTAGTCGCTCAATCTTTTCTAAACAGATTTATTGAACAATGTACATATATTTTTGATTTTAAATTATTATATCTGTTCAAATTTGCGTTTCCTAAACGTTCTGTAGTCTGGCAAATTTTCATTTATTCTAAATTCAATTTTAATTTTAATTTTCAGTTAAGTTATTTGAATTTATTTCTTTACAGAAATGTCGCATATAATATTAAAAAAAGAAAATAAAAATGCTTAAAGATTTAATTTAAAACTTTTTGTTCCGGATGGAGCTCACCGGGGTCCGACGGTAGTTTATATCAGCCCCTCAGATAGCGTGCGCTCCTGGCGGTTCGCGATAGTCACCCCCCCCAGAACGCTGACCCCAGGGTTTATATATAGCCATGGAGAACGCTGCCGAAAGAGAGTACCAGTGTAGAGGAGAGCACCAGAAGCGCAGCAGGCAGAAGAGCTGGTGCCTCAAAAGCTGGAATAATCAGTGAGTCCGTGAGTTGGCATGTTGGAAGAGAGAAGACGCCAAGCCGAGAAGAGCGAAGATGCGGATTGAAGAAGAACGAAGAAAGAAGACTAAGAAAGGACGAAGCCGACGCAACGATCCTGAGGAACTGAAGACCGACGTGCGCACTGCGTGAAACGCCCGTTATTCCCCTGACAACAAAGTGTCAGGCAAATTGTACCTGAGAATCAGTTACTGACCGAGTCAACTGTCGGTACATTTTTTGGTCCTCTGAGCCAGAGAACGCGAAGCGAGCGACCTACAGACAGGCAAGTGCTGATGGCGTCCGCAGCGAAAGCCAGATCAAAGAAGCTTGCCATCAATAAGGATGGGTTGAACCGATTGTTGGAAGAGCTCGAGCAGCTGTGCTTAGCGCCAGCCCACATCAGTGAGATCAAGGAGCAGGTCTCGATGACTGAAGAGCTCTATCGTGTGACAGATGCACTCCAGACCGAACTGGAGCAGGACCTGGAGGGAGAAGAGCAACAATGTGCGATGGAAGATTGGTCAAACACTGGAAATCTCGATTGCGCGCCCTGGTTGAGCAGGCGCGAGGAGAACGGCCAACGGATGTCGACAGCGGTAATTCCGGCAGGGCTGCAGTGAGGGCCGGAAATAAGAACATGCCGGAACTGAAGCTCCCGCATTTTTAAGGGGAGTGCTGAAATTCCCCAACTTTTTGGCCCAGTTCGAGACGAGCTTCCGCAACAGAAGCGACCCGGATATCGCTACGAAATTCCCTTAGCACGGAAAGGAAGGTGCGGAGCGCCATTGATGGAATCCCTATCACTTATGCGGTGGAGATTTTGAAGGCCCGTTTCGGTCGGCCGAATTTGGTTGCGCGCGAGCACCTTTCGGCCTTGTGGAAGGCACCGGCGTGCCGTGAGATGAAAATGCAGGGCATCTAGTTACTGGTGGACGAGATGATGTAGCACCTGCTATGTCTCAAGTAGCTGGACAAGGACCCCTACACGAGCCACTTCCCCGTGAGCGGCGCGTGGGATCTCAAGGTGGGGTTTGAATCAGAAGAGGACCACAATTTGAAGAAGTTACTGGAGTTCGCCCAAAGGACTCACTCTCCACGCCCGTGGAAGAGGGAGTGAGAGAGTCTGATAGGAGGACGGAGTACAGAACATCCTCAAAGAAATCCCCGCGCCCAAAATGGAACAACGGTGGCCACATTACGTTGTCTGTGGCTGCAGTATCCGTCACCAGGGGCTGTCCATTTTGCCAAGGTAGGTATGCGGCAGCTGCCTGCGAAAGCTTTTTTAAAGCAGACCTCTCCGAAAGCGTCGACTGAGGAGGGTTGACGTTTGACTGGGGGCCGACAGTGATTCGGACCAGCCGGTGGCGAGTCGCCGCGTGCAAGCGTTCGTCATCCCGCAGATCTGCGAGAGGGTCCAACAGAAGGAGATTGACCCATCGTACAAGTCGCCTGAGGCGTCTGTCCCTGAGATGAAACGACGACAAGGTAAAACTCATTTTCTAAATAAAAGTATTCCTGGCTTGAGTGATTTTGTTTCCAAGTACTGCACAATTATATACTTGCATTTGTTTTCAAAAGAAATATCATGTTGATACACATATATTTGACTTTTGCCTTTAATTTATTATTTTTCACGATATCAGTTGCGATTTTGTAGTCATATGTGTTTTTCACTCTTGGATAATATTTATTTTTGTTTCGTGTTTATTAGGAATGTTTGTATTTATAGAGTTCACTTATGCTCAGATGTGGTGGTGTGTTTACGAGAAATTTCTTTTATTGTTTTGCTTGTTCAAATTTGTCATCTCAGTTCAGTGTCCACATTCCGGAAAGAGGTGGGATGGTCGATTTCAGGACAAATTTTACTGGTCGTTGAACTCGCTATTTTATTGGACCTTCGTGCCGTTGTCTTATTGGTTTTCCTTCTCTAATTCCTAATTGATTCAAATTCTTCAGTTGTGATTAGCTGTAATGTTC
>NW_003526940.1:2731306-2731565 GCF_000181795.1 Trichinella spiralis
TTTTTCATACAAAAAGCACACCTCATCGACATGTATAAAATACATATATGGATGTTTTGTAACAAAAGAAACATTGTAAATATTAAAGTAAAATTCTTGGATTGCAAATAAGAAAGATTTAAGTAGAACACTCCCAGTAAAATCAAGAAATTCATCAGATGCTAACAACTTAGTATTTGTCACTCCTCGGTTAAGCTTGAAAGCTGCAACTGTGAACAATTTGTCACTTGTGCATTTTCCCTTTGTATTAAAATCGCCT
>NW_003526940.1:2734631-2735744 GCF_000181795.1 Trichinella spiralis
TTTCATTTAATTGCTAGCTGAAACGTAATTTATTTGATGAACTGAGATAAATGAGTGTAAAACACTTTGAAAGCAAAAAGGAAGCGAAGGACAGCACCAAGCAGAATAGCAGTTAAAGCTGCTTCAAATTCACTCTGTAGTGGACCTCGCATACTTTGATGTTAGTATTCGTGTGCTATTTGTGTGTGATTAATTTTATTCTGTCAGTGTCAACAAAAGGTATTAGTGCCACTAGGAATATCAGAAGTTTATCTTCGATTGTAGATAAAATATAAAATGAAAACTAAATATTGTTGCAAAATGGTTATTTAACATGAAATTCATAACTGTACAATTTATTTTCACTTTTGGTGTTGCGTTTGCGTTCAGTTCTTTCCGTTCCAGAGTTATTCGAATCATTTTCTATTCTGTTCCTTGTTATTGCTCAGTACCCTGAGTTGCATCTTGTACCAAATCATTGCGGGATTTTGTCCAATTCGGTGGTATGGTAGGCAGGATATATAAATTAAAACGTGCCCGCAAACAGAAATATTGGAGATGTTCAAAAGTATGCGCTGAATGTACAGCATGTGTTCCTAGTTATTAACAATTACTTTATATTGGTATAGGATAAAGAAGGCGGCGGGGGTGCAGTGTGGACAGATTTAGAAGTTCCGGCTGGGATTGATCGAAAAGATCACGTTCAAAATTGCCGGGTAGATGAGCACATGGCCTATATAGACTGATGGCAACCGTAAAAACTTGGGGTACGGATGGTACATTCAAGGTTGTACCTCAATGATATGAATAGCATTTTACCATCCATGCCATTGTGGCAAGTAAGCTGGTGCCAGTAGACTGTTGCTATGTACGGTTAAAGATATTGGCAAATAAAAGTTTATTTTTCAAGCTTCAATAAACAAAGCCGCTGTCCTTAGCGTCAATCTTTATCCACAAACAATAATTTGTAATTTTAAAATCGCCCTGATACCACTTTTTTAGTGTCGTTCACTGATATATTGTTTACTATTGTTGTTGTTAGTGCTGTTGGCTAGTGAAAAATAAAAATCACTATTTAACTTATTTTTTGTATTGTTTTTTCTGAATTATTACTATCGCATTTGATATAACGTC
>NW_003526940.1:2736114-2744845 GCF_000181795.1 Trichinella spiralis
CATGGCGTTTTGAATACTGCTTCTTTGATACGGAATTTTTACCATTCTACCGCTGCTTTTTTTCTTCATACTGATCCTGAAAGAATCCCTGCTACAGCGCAACTGATATATTTAAATAACAAAATTTCATCGAATGACCTTCAAACTGCGATAAAATTCAGAAATAATGCCATTCCCATTTTTGAGTTACGTCATCCTATTTGCCAAAACAAATCCAGTGCTGAATATTTTAACCGTGAAATGAATGATAATACAGCTGATCAATCACAAGGGAGTCAGTTGATTCAATGATCAACTACACAACGATAACCAATACCACCAAGACTTTACGGTCTAATAAGATAGCGAGATCAACAACCAATAAATGAACAGTGGGACCGAATGGGAACAGATGTGGGACCAAATGGGACCATCCCTGGAATAACTTCCAAAAGCATTAATGCCATTGACCACGTTATATTCTGAATTTAGAGCCTATTTTAAATCATGTCATTTAAGATGGTAAATATTTATAGCATAGAATAAACTGAATAATATTTACTAAAAATTTACCGTTGCTGTTGATTTGAGTTATGCTTACAGAAAGTAATTTAATCATGATAATTATTCTTTAAACAATGCTGCCTTGCTTACATTGTTTTCATTTCTTGTTGCTTACACTATTTATTTTTGCTGCTTTATCAGTGCAACTTTTGAAATGCACATTGAAAAACAGATTACTTTAAGTGCAAATAGAAAATCTTTTCCTGCTTTGCGTTTCTGAAATGTTAAGTCTTTACTTTGATTGATGATATTTTAAAAGTAGTTGATTATGATAATGATACTTTTACTAAAAGTTAAATATCTGTTTACAATGGATTTTTATGAAGCGTTTAAATTCGCATTAATGTTTGCACATTAGTATTTTCAAGATTTTCAGTGTTTCATCCAATAGTTTCAATTAATGAGATTTGCAATCATAAATTTATAAACTCTTATTTTGAATCATACCTAAAATACTTATGTATCTCAAACTCGTAATGACTCGAACTGAACGTGATGAGAATGGCATCTAATTTCAGAACTACCAGCTTCTAATAGAATGATATTTGAATATCCATTATCCCAAATAAAGTAGATTAAATTTGCTTGTTTATTGAAAAATTTATCATCTATTGGTCAGTGAGACCTAGGGGATTATCTTGGCGGATATTTTGAGTGGGACACACGCCAGAGACCTAGTCTCACGGACGACAAGTTCAGACTTTTTGATTCCAATATTGTAAATGATTGCACTTTTACTATTTTTATTATTGACATTATTGTCGCATCCAGAACAGGTAAAATCCATTGAATTGACTACTAGAAGTAGCGAGGCGCGTAACGGAAGTAACTTTATGCAAAAATGATAAGGAAAATTGCCAACGGCAGTTGCTGTAAGCAGTGACCTTATTCAAACCGGAAGTAATTTATATATATAAATGTCTGTTCGTTAAGAGTTGTTGTTGTTGAATGAATATTCACTCGAGAAAGGCGTTATCATTACTGCTCTGCGTTCGTTATTCATTTTCGGGTATTGCACTTCAAACATACGTTTTGAGTGTTTACCCTTAAAGTGTAGTAGCTCTGGTCAATTGGAAATATGGTTCACATTATACTGTTCGAAACAAATGCAGCGGACACGGACCGAGCTAATGAGATTTTTCCTGCAGAAAATGAAGACGAAGAAAACTGAAGCTACCGTATGAAGAATAAGACATGAAGATCGGAGGCGGATTACGGTAGTGGTTTTTTTACATCAGTGTTGGCAAGTTGCCAGAGGTGTGTTCGTGGTTACATCGTCGTCGATCCTTGTTTCCGATGCTTAATAAAGTATATACTCACCGTTTGTTGTTTTATTGTCGCAATGCCATCAGGAAAGCGAGAGATAGAAAGGAAGGGAAATGCGCCGGTCAATACCGGCTCATCGCCAAATAGCGATGGACGCGCCAATAACCTCGTGGAAGAAGCGGACGAGCCTGCTCGAGGCAGCGGCCCGTTACACAAAACTTAACATACTGTGGTCCATTTGGATCAATATAATGCTAAAGCTTATGTTTTTCGTCTCAAAATTATTTGTCAGTTATAAATCAGTTTTTTTTTGCGTATTCACACCTGCATTTTTACTTTGCAGTAATACAGGTTTCTTTCCTTTCAGGATTTAGCGGGAGTTACATGAGAATTAGCTTTGTAAAAATGTGAATATGATAATCTAAAAAGGAGGTTTTTCACTTTTGAAGTTTTGTGTTAGTAGTGGAAAGTTGCAGCTGTGTGGCTGTAGCTAAAGGTTACAGCTGTTGTGCGCACTTGTTACTGGAGGCATAGCTATAATGGAATGTAATAATAACCACGGCGGAGTTTTCGAGTTCACGAATCTGTCGTCAATAACATCGAAGTAGGAAATACCTGGTTGTAGATCTCTGTTTGTCTTTACGCTGCAAAGTTAATTTTTTGTCAATCCGTACACCATGGTCATGAAATACTGGTAGTGATGAGTATCAACTAACCACACACAGCTGATAAAATTCATGCCCACGTACAAAGATTTCCTAACATCTTGCTCTCACTCGTGATCAGTAAATTGTCCAGAACAGTTGTGCCTTACTACATTTCCATTCCAACGGCACTGCTCGAAGTCAGTGATGGTTCCAGCGATACTTCATCAGATAAGTTTGAAGATCGAATGTTTGATTATACATTCAAAGAAGAACAGGCAACAGAATAAACAATTTGGTAACCTAAATCATCTGGTACGACTTTGCTCATGTAAGAGAAAGAAACGACGATGGCATATGGTTCTATGGTTTAATATACTGAATTGTGCTGCTGTGGCTGATACTATGTGGTATAGGTAGCAAACAATACAGAATAGATGATAAACAAATCATGTTGTCGAAGACTATTCCTTATAAGATGGCACCAAAGAATGGTCGAAGATTAGTTTAACCGACACCTGCGAAATCCTCAATCAATAAAAAGAGCAGTGAAAGCAGCAATTCCAAGTTCTGCCTTCACAAATACCACCAACAACTGCCACTACTGTTCAAAAACGAAAATGCAACTTTTGTAATATCTCAGTAAGTACAGTTTGCTGTATTTGTGGCAAGCACTGCTTCCCCAAACATTGTTGCTTACAGTGTCAGGAGTGTTTTGACGAATGAGTAGTATTATAATATATTGAATAGATGTGCATATTCATCTCCAAGACAACGATGGTGCCAATGCATTTTACAGCTTACGTAGCCTGATATCCTACGTAGAATGCATATGCTCTTTTTTTCATATATCATTTGTATGTTACATTGTCAGTGTATTATTTTCATGACATGCATACAGCACTAAAATTTAATTTTGTAAATAAATGCCATGAATATAATCAAAACATGGATGTGGTTCCAAAAGAGTGGGATCAAGTTACCCCAAATAGTCAGAATGAGTTTATTTTTTAACGAACCATCAGAGGGTTATTATACGTGCACATAATTTTACTGTTCAACGCTGGAATGGTAGAGAAATGAATGAGAAATTATGAATATTTTTACATTTTTAATTTATTAATTATGTTTTGATATCCTAATTTATAGTACAGATGTTTTGAAAATTATGGCTTGAAAATATAACCGTAGCCGTTTTCGTATCAATAGCTGCAGCGAAATAAAATTTGTTTTAAAATACTACACAGATGTTACTAAAAGTTTTGAATATCAAACGAAGTAATTTTTATTTTAAAATAATAACTTGACATAAAGGGATGAGCAAATATAAAAGTGAAGACAGGTAAACATACATTTGTTCTGTTATCAAAATTTGTGACAAATATTCAAATGGCAATACATGTATTTCAGTGATAAGGAAATGTTGGACATTTGAAATTAAACAGCACTGCTATGCTTTATCTGATCTGTTGCACTTTCAAACATTTTGCCCAACAGCAGATGCTAAACTATGCAAATAGTTTTATGTTAAAGTTTTTTATCACAGTTTTGTCCATTCTCACCTTTATCTTTGTACCAGTCCCGCCCATGCTCTATAGCCATGTAATCATTGCTAAGCATTCTGGTCTGGATGTGCAAATCTTAGCATTCAGTTATTATTAGTTTAGCATTAGTGTAGATACTGGAAAACATATTTTACATAATTTATACAAAATGTATAAACAGGTGTTTCTTTATTTGTAAATAAAATTCCAGATTTTTATATTTTTCATTTACATAAAATATAGAGAGGAAAACAACGCAGGTGAAAGAGAGCAAAACTTTGGAAAGATTAAAATAAAATTCTTTGACTGTAAACAAGAAAGAGTTTCATAGAATGGTCAGGTTAAATTTAGAAAGGTATTCTACCATTCATCAATCAACATTCCTAGTTTTAGCTGACAACTGCAGCTGTGGACAATTTATCATTTTCCCTTGGATTCGAATCACTTTATGTAGCAAAAAAATTGAACAGTTTCCAACAAAGGCGTACACATTATATGCATAAAACTTTTAAAATTGCGAACAAGCACGTATTTTAGCTGAGGAGCGAAACAAATGTTAGTGGACATTTTGAAGAACAGTATTAGTTTGCTTGTTGTTATAATGCATCACAAGAAAGTGAGGAATCAAATGTAAAGTATAATCTTGCTTCCAACAAATTTTTCCTGCAGAAATTCTGAGATGGAAATGGCGAGCATTTTTCTTAGATGTCAATATTAATATTACTAAGACTAGAATATGCATGATGGACCTCAGAAACCCAGAAGCAAAGTTCTATTAAACACAAAGCTACTGCACATTAGAAAACAGAAAACGAAGTCATATTGGGCGTAATGCTAGAGCCAATTGACTGAGCTAGACAAAAAGCCAGAATGGCGTGAAAATTATTTAAAGAACATTTCGAGACCGTGAACTAACTCTAATCCCTCTTGTTTCCCTTCTCATTGTTGACTTTGTGAACTTTTCTTTTTCTGTGAGTTTTTTTCAGTGATAGACATGAACAGTGATGAAATTCAGTTTGTATTTACTCAAAGAAACCAACAAAAATAAATATACAGATAATAGCCACTATACGTTGAAGCGTACAGATCGAAACAAGAAATACTGGATGTGTGTCAAGGGAAAAGGAAATGGCTTGCATATTATTACTGTTATATCACAAGGTAGCAGTTTCTTCTCTAATTTGGAGAACAATCGGCTAATATGCAGTACTCTACACCAGTTTGGAAGTGACACAAGTCATTTGAAGCAGTGAAGATGTGCAGAGCTGCGCAGAAGATGAACATGCTCTGTTCAAATTACAGAAGAGGAATGAACTCAAACAACTGTCCGTGGAAAATCTTTCAACAAATTTACAATGAGCTGGCAAGCAATGCCTTCACCAAGGTAGAAACCGCCGGTCACTTTCCAGTGTGGCACCAATTCTAAAGCATGATATACAGCATCCGGTACAGTAGATTTCGAGGCCTTCCAGCAACACAGCAGAAACTGCTGTTCACTGAAGAACAAACGAGGATTAAACACGCACAGAAATTTTCAATGTTTCAATCACTGAGCAGTTATAAATTGATTTTTCCGACGGAGGCTGGTGCGACGCTGCTGACTCAAAGTGACTGCTAGTGCTGCCATGGGAGCCTTGAATTCTCAGAAATGCTTAAAAGGTGAATTGCAACCAGTTGCCTACTGCTAGATAGTATGAAAAGATATGCCCACATATAGCTGGATATCTGAATTGCGCCATTGCAAAGCAGGAGAATTTGACATCCAACTTGATATGAGGAAAGTTGTTTGTGATTTCAAAACGGCGTTGATACCGCCCATTTAAGGCAACTATTTCCCAACATCCGGATACAAGGTTGCTTTGCTTCAGCTTAAAATGCCATTACAATTTGACCCAGATGGTAAATTAATTAAATGAAAGAAGTCAAAGGTCAAATTTTTTTAAACAACCATTACACAATAAAAAATCAACGCGGAATAGATAATGAACAAGCACAATTCACCTGCCAACGAGTGCTCAACGCAGAACAGCCTATAACTGAACAGCTAGTGAAAAAAATAAAGAGAAATGACAGTGGACAACTTAAGAGAATCCCAGCGGCAGTAATCCAGCAGATGAAACAACAGTGAGCAAATAAAAAATTCCAATCAATTTCACTTCGTACAGAGCGTCCGAAAATTAATTAATTTTATAATAATTTTTGCAGGTTGCTTGTTATGAGCTTATCTGTTTCACGCAATTTCACACAAGCAGCTACATTCATCATAAAAGCCTAAATTTACTTGTATCTCTAATGCAGTGATATTTCAAATTAATTTAAATCCATGAAAATGCGAACATGCAGCATTTCTTTAAGATACAGAAATATTTTGACAGACAAATAAATCTTCTACAGCTACGGGAAAATTGTTGTAGATTATGCGATTGCAAATCCTTGCAGGGTATTAAGAAAATGGTGTGGGTCAAGAAATGAAAAACATATTTTAGGTAAAACATTACATGACACTAACATAGGTAAAACATTACATGACACTGCATTACTTTCAAGTAAAAGTGCCATAGACAACTTTAAAAATCTCAATGAGAAAGAAATTTAAACAAAACAAAACAGACTTGTTTAAAATTTAAGCAAAAGGTAAAACAAAATTGTTCAAAGTAATAACTTTTAAAGTTTTACTTATAGGACGGCGTTAGCAAAATTTATCATTTCATCTTTTTCCGAGCTTGGGGTACGTGAGGCAAATTTCAAGTTGTCGAGGTAAGTGACCAATCAATCATTCATTTGCCGCATTATGATTATATTCATTTGATATTTATAATATATGTAGGAACTTATGGTTTCATTAAATTTTACGATACTAATGATATTGAAATTTTCAGAAATAGCAATACGTATTATCTAAAAAAATGCTCCTTACCGCGATTCTCGTTGTGATTGTTCTTGCATTGATCTACCACTTTGTTACTAAAAGAAAGCAAACTTTGGAATGGAAAGAAACGCGAGTTCAACCAATGACAGCAATTCCTGAAAAGAAAACACCAGAGGAAATTATTAAGGAATCAAAAGAACTGCAGCTAAAAGCAGACAAGAAACAGGTGGGAAAAACAAAAAAGAAGACAAAATGCAAAAAGAGCAAGAAAGCTATTAAAAGCATACCGAAAGGAGCGGATAAAAGAAAAGAGAAAACAGAAACTGATAAAAAAATGGAAATGACGGAAAGTTCACCTGAAACAATTCCACCAGTCGCTGAAACAAAAGATGTAATTCTGCAAATTGTATCTAACGTTGCGACAGAAGAAATAACCAAAGCATCAGAAAAAATAAGACGGGAAGATTCAGAAAAAAAGAAAAGAAAACTGAAAAGAAAATCCATATCCAAAAAAGGCAGTGAAATGGAAAAAGAGATGTCAGTAAAGCAACATATGATGAGCAAAGAGAAATCTGAGACAAAATTGCGAACTGAAGTAACACCATTTCAATTGCAAAAGATTGCACAATTTATGGAAGAACAGAATATCATGGGGCAAGTCGTTGCACAGAGGGATTTTAAAGAGCAGACTAAAGTAGAAGAAAAAATAAAAAAAGCAGACCAAAAAACAAAGAAAATCAAAGTCTGCAAAAAAGTATAAATCAACAAAAACTAAGAAAGGAAAGATAGAAATGATGATAGAGAAAGATATAAGCTCGAAAAAACAAAAGAGCAAACTGGAAGATGAAATGGTGCAATGGACACCAGAAGTGAAAGCACAAGCCACAGAGAGCAACCGACTAATTGACGGAATGAGCAGGATAAGACTGTCAGAGAAAGAGAAAAAAACAGCAGAAAGAATTGGAGAGGAGGAATCCAGAAAAGAGAAGAAGAAGTCCAAAAAGAAATCAAAGTCGAATAAGAGCAAGAAAAACGAAACGGAGGTGACACTAAAACAACATATGAACAAACAGACACATGAAACAGAAATAGCAGTTATGGAAGCACCAACAGCAACAGAAATAACTGCAGCAGTTGGCGATGAAGCAGTCATTGTTCAGCCAATCACTGTTGAAAGAAAGCCTGATGTATTCATTCAAGAAGTACAAAAAACTGAAAAAAAAGATTCTAAAAAGATTAAGAAGAAGTCAAAGAAGCGGACGAAATCAAAGAAAACCAAGAAAACTGAAAAAGATATAGCCGCTAAAGAAGCAGCGTCTTCTCAAATTCCAGAAACGGATATTACATCACCGAAACTGACGCCGGCTAGTGAAGTTACAGCGATAAATGTCGATCAGCTCGACATTGTTTCACCAATTGCTGAAGAAACAGACGAAAAACCAGAGATAACGGATGAACCGAAAGGTGAAAAGAAAGATTCTAAAAAGATTAAGAAGAAGTCAAAGAAGCGGTCGCAATCGAAGAAAACCAAGAAAACTGAAAAAGATACAGCCGCTAAAGAAGCAGCGTCTTCTCAAATTCCAGAAACGGATATTAAATCACCGAAATTGACGCTGGCTAGTGAAGTTACAGCGATAGATGTAGATCAGCCGGTCATTGTACCACGAAACGCAAGAGATGCAGACAAAAAATTGGTGATAAATGATGAACCAAAAGGTGAAAAGAAAGATTCTAAAAAAGATTAAGAAGAGATCAAAGAAGCTATCGAAGTCAAAGAAAACCAATAAAGCTGAAGAAAGATATAGCCGCTAAAGAAGCCAGCGTCTTTCTCAAATGCCAGAAACGGGATATTACATCGCTGAAAG
>NW_003526940.1:2744855-2745589 GCF_000181795.1 Trichinella spiralis
CGGATATTACATCACCGAAATTTACACTGGCTAGTGAAGATAAGTGGGGGATGTAGATCAGCAGAACATTGTTCCACATCGAAAGGGGCGGTTGAAAAACCACTTTTAAAGGATGAACCGAAAGGTGAAAAGAAAGATTCTAATTTGATTAAGAATAAATAAAGAAGCGGACGAAATCAAAGAAAACCAAGAAAACTGAAAAAGATATAGCGGCTAAAGAAGCAGCGTCTTCTCAAGAGACAGAAACGGATATTACATCACGGAAACTGGCGCTGGCTAGTGAAGTTACAGCGATAAATGTCGATCAGCTGGACATTGTTCCATCAATCGCTAAAGAAACAGACGAAAAACCAGTGATAACGGGTGAACCGAAAGGTGAAAAGAAAGATTCTAAAAAGATTAAGAAGAAGTCTAAGAAGCGATCGAAATCGAAGAAAACCAAGAAAACTGAAAAAGATATAGCCGCTAAAGAAGCAGCGTCTTCTCAAATTCCAGAAACGGATATTACATCACCGAAACTGACGCTGGCTAGTGAAGTTACAGCGATAAATGTCGATCAGCTGGACATTGTTTCATCAATAGCTGAAGAAACAGACGAAAAACCAGTGATAACGGATGAACCGATAGCTGAATAGACAGATTCGACGAGATTAAGAAGAAGTCTGAGAGGCGGATGAACTCAAAGAAAACCAAGGATGCTGATGTATATATAGCCGCTATCGAAGCAGCGTCTT
>NW_003526940.1:2745599-2756144 GCF_000181795.1 Trichinella spiralis
AAACAGTTGAAAAACCATTTTTAAAGGATGAACGGAAAGTGGAAAAGAAAGATTCAAAAAAGATTAGGAAGAAGTCAAGGAAGCGGAAGAAATCAAAGAAACCAAGTAAACTGATAAAGGTAAGGCGATAAAGAAGCAGCATATTCTCAAATTCCAGAAACGGATATTACATCACGGAAACTGGCGTGGCTAGAGAAGTAGCAGCGATGGATGTAGATCAGCTGAACATTGTTCCACCAATCGCAGAGGAAACAGTCGAAAAACCAGTGATAATGGGTGAACCGAAAGGTGAAAAGAAAGATTCTAAAAAGATTAAGAAGAAGTCAAAGAAGCGATCGAAATCGAAGAAAATCAAGAAAACTGAAAAAGATACAGCCGCTAAAGAAGCAGCGTCTTCTCAAGTGACAGAAACGGATAATAAATCACCGAAATTTACACTGGCTAGTGAAGTTACAGCGGTAGATGTAGAGCAGCCGGTCATTGTACCACGAAACGCAAGAGATGCAGTTAAAAAATTGGTGATAAATGATGAACCAAAAGGTGAAAAGAAAGATTCTAAAAAGATTAAGAAGAGATCAAAGAAGCTATCGAAGTCAAAGAAAAGCAATAAATCTGTCGAAGATAAGGTCGCTAAATAAACCATGTCTTCTCAAATGCCAGAAACGGGTATTTAATCACTGAAAGGAATTTTGCCATCCAAAACCAATAAGAAATAAGCATGAACTTGGGGTTTTTCTAATGTTTGGTATTTATTATGAATAAATTTTGCGTTGTATACGTTTTTCTGTTTTTTTTGTTTCTCAAATTGTCAGTTATAAATGTATATCTTTCTTTGAAGAATTTGAATTCTTCCGCAAGCAGAGAGGAAAAAGAATAATAATAAAGGCGAATGAATAGGAAATTTCGCATTTTTACGTTGTTTTATTATTTGCACGGCACAACTGCCTGGTTTGTCTGAGATGTAGTAGATGACGATCGAACAGTGCCGTTCAATTTGACTACAGTGATTCAAATGTGGTGACAGACGTTGAATCAGGACGCGTTTTGTCGATAGCATACTGTTATTTATGGGTTAAGCGTTTGTAGTTTTGTTTCGAAATTGAAAAAAGAATTGCCTTGTTTCTTTATTTTCCTCTTTTCATATATTTTTTGTAAATTGATTTCTGTTTGAAAATTTAACGAGCGAAACAACATGTCACTCGTCTCCGATGTTAGTGGACTGTATGTCTGAGTTGTTATTGCAAGGCCGGGAGTGTCCAATGTGTTAGACAATCCGACTTATAAGGCGACAACTCTTATTTAAAAACTCGATTGAGTGTCAAACAGTTTACTCAAGAAAATAACACTGAGCCGGGGATAATCAGACAAGAAATCAAAGAATAACACACCAAGAAAAGCAAAACTCGCTAAAGGCAAACTACTAACAACGACAAGCCACGACACTATCTCGCAAGCAACCACGCCCCCAAAAAATCCCCTATTACGTCACTTCCGGGTTACCGTATTATTAATGACACTCAGGTTCTCTACGTTGAATACAGACCCCATTTCTGTCGTCTACATCCTCCCCCCCGGATGGGGGTGTCTTACGCCCATCACTGACAGTTGCCGGTTCGAGTTGAACAAGCTTCGCCACTTGCCGCGTGATCTCGTTGTTCGACGTCCGGATCCTGGCCGATCTCGCGATGCCATCGCTGCCAAAGTGCAATTCCGTAATCACGCCGATCGGGCACTGGACTCGCGGGATGTTTTCCTCCAGGATCAGCACCAAATCGTTCACTTCTGGCCCGGCTGGGGAAGATCTCCATTTCTGTCGCTGCATCAGTTCCGACAGATATTCTCGTCTCCAACTTCGCCACCATTTCGCGAGGAGCTGCTGACGGTATCGCCATCGGTCGCTCCATTGCGGGGGGCCGCGTCCTACTGGCTGCCATTCTGGGTCATGGGCTTCAACTGCCGGGAAGTCCACGTACGCACGACCGGTCAGCAACTGAAACGGTGATAAAGGGTGGCGTTCGTGGTCTTCATCCCCCACGAATGTCAGTGGTCTGGCGTTGAGGGAGGCTTCTGCTTCACAGAGAGTTGTTCTGAGTTCTTCTTCATCAAGAAGCGCTTTTCTGAGGATCTTCCGCAACGATTCCTTGATCGAGCGGACGAGGCGTTCCCAGTAGCCTCCCATCCACGGGGCTCTCTCCGTGATGAATTTCCAGTGGATGCGGTGGCCTACCAGCTCACGTTGGACTCGGTCCACGTCCACGTGTCGCCAGAGTTGCCTCAACTCTGACGCGGCGGCTTTGAAGGAGCGGAAATTATCCGATTGGATAATCTCCGGTCTTCCTCGCAGGGCGATGAACCGCCGGAGCGCTTGCATCACTCTGGCCTTCGTCATCTGAGGGACCAGTTCTAAGTGCACTGCCCGGGATGCCATGCACGTAAACAAGCACACATAGCACTTGGAAGTGGCCCTTTTTCCGACACGAATGAGCAATGGCCCCGCGAAATCCATCCCAGTGTGAGCGAAAGCAGCGGCTTCGACCACTCGACTGGATGGCAAGGCCGCCATTTTCGGCTGAATCGGTCTGGCCATTGCACGCCGACAAGCAAAACAGTGCCGGATTACTTTCTTCACTTGGGTGCGCCCTTTCAACACCCAATATTGCTGTCTTAAGATTGCCAGCGTATGCGTGGTCCCAGCGTGCAGCTGCCGTGCGTGGCAGCGTTTAATCAGACCCATCGTCAGGGCGTGGTCTCCAGGCAGGATCACTGGGTGTTTCATGTGTGATGGCAACTCTGCGTTCTCCAGTCTTCCACCGACTCGCAGGAATCCTTCTTCATCCACGAAAGGGTCCAGTCGACTGAGCCGACTGGTCGCGACGACCCGCCCCTTCCGTGACCGCGCCTGAAGTTCGGAACTGAAAGCTTCCGACTGGGCCATTCGCACCCACGTGCCCTCCGCCATCCGCAGTTCAGCCACCGTGAGTGCACCACTCTGACGAGCTTCTGCCGGCAATCGGCAATTGCGTACGAAACGCTGGCAGTACGCCGTGATACGGAAAAGCCGTTCCACACAGCCGTACCTTTCAGGACCAATGGAATTGCATTCCACGTGAGCAGTGACGCCAACCGTCACTCGTTGTTCGCTTCGTCGCTCATCACGCACGGGCGACGTATCCTCTGTTATGGGCTGACCCACCGGCCAGGCATTGTGTGGATGAGCCAACCATTTCGGCCCATGCCACCACAATGGCGACTCTAACAATTTTGGAAGCGTCGTGCCGCGGCTAAGAAGATCGGCCGGGTTCTTCCGCCCTGGGCAGTGTCTCCATGCCGCAGGTTCCACCAACTGTTGGATCTCTGCGACGCGATTCCGCACGAAAGGCTTCCAACGGTCGGCCGACGATTGTATCCATGCAAGAGTGACCGCACTATCACACCAGCAAGTGATGCCATGCACTTGCAGACCCAACATTTTCTGGACAGAGCGCACCAGTCTTGCCGCCACGAGGGCCCCCATGAGCTCCAGCCTCGGGAGGGTTAATCTCCGGATTGGGGCAACCCGCGTCTTCGACGTCACGAAGTTCACCACGGTGTGGTGGTTCATCGTCTCAATACGCATGTATGCCACGGCGCCATATGCCTTCTCCGACGCGTCGCAAAATGCGTGGATCTCCAAACGTGTCACTTGGTCCAGGGCCACCGGTACGAGTGCGCGTGGAAGACGGATCCTCGACAGATGCGGCAGCTCTTGCTTCCAGCGCCTCCATTGCTCCATCACGTCATGTGGCAATGGCTCGTCCCACGACGTCCCACGCTGCCACAGAGTCTGGAGAAACATCTTCGCTCGTACGGTGAACGGTGCCAAGCATCCAACTGGATCGAAGACGCGAAATGCAGTGCTTAACAACGACCGCTTTGACTCTCCACCCGGGCTGTTCACCATCGCCGGTGGCGAGAAGGTCAAAACATCATCCCGTCGGTCCCACTGCATTCCGAGCGTCTTCCAGAGGTGGCTTCTATTGGAGGCGGATCTTACTTCATCCGGCACGGATGTCAACACTTCAGGCTCGTTGCTAGCCCATTTATGCAAGTGGAAACCTCCCTTGGCCAACAGTCCTCATAATTCGCCAGCCAACTCCCTTGCCTCCTCGATCGTGTCGCATGACGTGGCCAGATCATCCACATACATGTTTTCCAAGATCTCCGCGGCTGCTCGTGGTACAGCGTCTTGGTGACGTCTCGCGTGCACCCTCACCGTGTTGATGGCCAGAAAAGGAGAGCATGTCAAACCAAAGCACACCCGCTGCAACCTGAGATGGCTAAGTTCACCCGACTTGTCCCTCCAGAAAAAACGGCAAGCATCTCGATCTTGCTCTGCAATCCGCACCTGAAGGTACATCTTCTGAATGTCGGCTTGTAGGCCGACACGGTACCTTCTGAATCGCAGGAGGGCCTTGAGCAGGTCGATCTGCAAGTTCGGGCCGACTTCGAGTTGGCGGTTCAGGGATGTCTGTCCGTATTGCGCTGAACCATCGAAAACAACTCGGCACTTCTTCTCCTTGCCCTCACCTTGGTATACAGCGTGGTGAGGTAAGTACCAAGTTCGACCTTCTGGAACGATCTCTGGAGCCCTTTCTGCCCAGCCGTTCTCCATGTATTGACGCATCGTCGCTGCATACTCCAGCCTTTCCTCTTCGCAGCGCGCCAGTCTGCGCTCGACGGCAAGCAAGCGACGTCTTGCTTGTGGAAAATTATTTGGGAGCGAGGGCCGACTTGGAAGCCATGGAAGATGGACCTCATATCGTTCGCCATCAAAAGAAAGCCCCTCCTCGAACCTTTGGAGCGCCTCCTGGTCTGGTGGAGCTGTTTGGTTGTCGGTGGCAATGCCAATGGCTTCTAGTTCCCAAAATCGCCGCAAGATCTGGTCGGCTGATTCTTCCACGTGAGTCAGGAGGGTAGTCACGGCAGTGGTTGGCCGTCTGTTGGTCTGTCCGCAGAGAATCCAGCCTAGCTGAGAGTGGATTGCTACAGGTCCACCCGCCGGGCCCCAGCGAACGTCACCGCCAACCAAATTAAAGTAGTGATCTAAACCAATGAGGACGTCGATAGTGAATGTCCGTTCTTCACACTGGTCGGCAACCGGAAGATTGGACAAGTGGGACCACTCACTCAGCTTCACCGGCGCTTGTCGAATCTTTCCACAGATCTTGGGCAGGACTAGCGCATGTATAGGGTATCGAATCCTTGGCTGGGATGGATCGACCGCTCCCAGATGGAACTCAACCCGACGCATCCGTCGCTCTGTTCCTCCCTCATTGTCGACAGTTACCAGGCGGATCACTTCTTGCGGACCAGCAAGTCCTAGAGCGTCGGCCACATCCTTCCTAATGAAGGAGCTTTGGGAGCCTGGGTCGAGGAGGCATTGCACGAGCACGCATTGACCATCCTTGCCAAAGGCACGCGCACGCACGCTTTGGAGGCGGACCTGCTGAGCGCCACCGTTTGCGGTCAGCATGCAGCTCCGAGACATGGGTGCCTCGGCTGTCTGATCCTGGGGAGGCGACTGCGAACGGTGCAGAAGCCCGTGGTGACTACCCCCACATCCAGACACTGTGCACTTCCACCTTACTTTACAAGCCTTCACCCGATGGCCACTTTGTAAACAACGGAAACACAACTTGTTCCTAGCTACCATGTGTGAGCGCATGTGGACGTCTGCCTGTAGGAACTCTTCGCAAGAGGCAATATCGTGGTCACCCTTACACATCGGGCAGCTGCTGTTGACAGCCGCGTGCAGGACAGTTGTGGCGCCCCTTGCCGCCCGTTTCTCCGTTTGGCGAGTTCGCTGCCGCTCTTGACAACCTGGACCGGGATCTTGCTGCTTCGGGTCGTCCTGCTTGACGAGTCCTCTTCCGCCTGAAGAAGCAGCCGCTGCACACTTCGCTGCCGCCCGGACCTGAGCGAAATTGAGAAACTCTGGCAAGTCCCCTTTCGTGCCTGAAACCGACTGCACGTGAACGTCCCATGCCAGACGAATCTCCTCAGGAAACTTTTCCGTGAGAAGCGGCAGGAAGGCTTCATTCGCCGTCATTTCGCCCGTTGACGGATTCTTTCCCAGGGCGGTCAGGCATCGGAGATGTCGATTTATCTCGTCTACCAAAGCCTGTATGCTAGCTCCTGAGTCGCTACACGGTTTGGCGTTCCAAATTGCCTTCACATGTTCCCGTACGATGACATCTGTACGCCCGAAACGTTCTTGTAACAACTCCATGGCGTGTGAGTAGTTTGCGCTAGAGCTTGGCATTCCTTCAACCGCAGCCAGAGCTTCACCGGATAAACTGGACAGCAAGTACGAGAACTTCGAGGCGTCGTCCAAATCCGTCCGATTATGGACACATCCCTGAAAGCGGTCCCAGAACGCTGGGAATTCGAGCACTTCACCCGAAAACACTGGCATCTTCAGTTCCGGGAGCCTTTCCTTTACATCTGTCTTGCTGTCACTGCAGGGGCCAAGATCGTTGGAGCTAGCTGAACAATCAGACAAGGAGCCTTCCATTTGTCGAATCCTCGCTCGAGCTTCTCGGTGAGCTATCTGGGTTCGTTCAGAGAGCGCCACCCAATGCTTGGCCTCTTGATCTCGCTCCTCACCCGTCAACGCCGCTTCCAACTGCAATTGCATCTCTAACGTCTTGTCATGAAACGCCATCACGTCATCAAGTAGTTCTCGGAGGTCATCGGGATGTGACGCATCCTTACAGAGTTGCGTCAGTTGATCGATCATCACATGAAGCTTCGCCCATCGAACTTCGGTCTTGCTCACTATGCTCTCAGCTCTCATGATGGATCGACTCAAAATGGGAATGTGTGTTGCAACGATGAGATTTCTACTTGATTATTCCACTAATCTGGCTCAGAGGACCAGAATTTAACGAGCGAAACAACAAGTCACTCGTCTCCGATGTTACTGGACTGTATGTCTGAGTTGTTATTGCAAGGCCGGGAGTGTCCAATGTGTTAGACAATCCGACTTATAAGGCGACAACTCTTATTTAAAAACTCGATTGAGTGTCAAACAGTTTACTCAAGAAAATAACACTGAGCCGGGGATAATCAGACAAGAAATCAAAGAATAACAAATCCAAAAAAAGCAAAACACGCTAAAGGCAAACTACTAACAACGACAAGCCACGACACACTCTCGCTAGCAACCACGCCCCAAAAATCCCCTATTACGTCACTTCCGGGTCTACCGTGTTATTAATGACACTCAGGTTCTCTACGTTGAATACAGACCCCATTTCCGTCGTATACAGAAAAAATAATTTTTCTTTTTCAGTAATAACAGTGATAATAATGCATTATCTGTAAGATTTAAAGTTCAAAATGTGATAATTGGCTTCTAATTTGGGTTTATTTGAACAGTTCTTCTGAGCAGAGACGAGTTGCAAATCTAAATAGCGCAGCTTTGAGTGATAATTGATTTTTGATTTGAGGATGCAGCTTGTGGATATAATTGATTTCTGTACAAATTTAGCCCATTGATTGATGAACGAGAATGAAACCATTTGAGCAGGAAATTCCTTTTAGCGATGGCAATTTTTTTTCAAAACAGAATATCAAATTTTAAAGTTGTATGCTTTTCCATTATTCATGTTGCCTTTTCACTATTTCAATATTAAACTGGCTATGAAAGCTTTTTTACAAATGAGCATCAGGGGTACGGCGGTGTATTAATTGGTTCTCTCAGTCAGAGTATGCTTTTTGTAGGCGCTGAATTGCAATGTTGTAGGTGAAATTGGAACTCTATTTGATTATATTTTTTCCAGGGTTTTGGGAAAAGTAGCACATTGCATTGTGAAATTGGAGAATTTTTTAAATAGTGCTATAATGAAGTGGTTTCATTCGAAATTTTTTCGGCTGCCGCTGAAATAGAAACTGCAAGCTGCATTGGTTTCACCGGAAATTGTAATTTATTGCTCATTATTTTTTTGTTTGAATGAAAATTTGATTTCTCTATCTTGATGAATAGTATTTTTAAGAATTTGGTCTACCATTTATGGTAGTGCCCATTCACATTGTTGATCAGAAACAGCTGCTAATTTTATTTATTAAATCTTGTTATAAAATGTTTCATGAATGCTTAGAAGGGGAAGGCGATTGTTCAGGCGAGATTCTGAAGAAAAAAGCATGATTTGTAGCAGCATATGCATGTGATGCAATTTGTTTCATTTTTTTACTGGCAGGCGGCACAAAATCAGATCACAAATTACATGCAGCTCTGCTTTAAATGATCAATATATTGTATTGTATTGTATTGTATTGTATTATATTGTAGTTTGTCATTAAAGAAAGTATTTTGCCAAAACATTTACTGACAGCTTACTTTTGCAACAAGCAAACATAGTTTAAATATTTTAGCTTTCTGAATGATAACATGCAGGACTCTGACGTTATCTATGACGCTGTTTTGTCATAGAAGGTGTCACCTTACCATAACTGACACTAATGGCAACGACATGCGGTTTCATCAACCGCAAAAGGGAAGAAGCAGTGACAAATGTGAAACTGTCAAAGCGTTGGGAATTTGCTGCTACTATGAAATCAAATCAAATCAAGTTTGACAAATTAAAGACCTTCATTTTGTTATATTCCAAATTTAATAACAATAAAAATGAATACATTTATTTCAATAAGCTCCTAACACAGCTCTTATTTTTCAATTTTCTTTATTAGAAATGTTTAAAATGATATAACATGCATTCTCCTTCAAAAAACAATAAAAGTATTAATTAATAAAATAAAAAATTTAATTTTTGGTCAAGAAATGAAAAACATATTTTATTTTCAAAAAATAGGTTAAAACTTTGCATTACACTGCATTATATTGAAGTAAAAGGGCCGTAGACAACTTTAAAATAGTCATTCAGAAAGAAATTTAAACAAAAAATAAAACAAAATTGTTCAAAGTAATAAATTTTAAAGTTTTACTTATAGGACGGCGTTAGCAAAATTTATCATTTCGTCTTTTTCCGAGCTTGGGGTACGTGAGGCAAATTTCAAGTTGTCGAGGTAAGTGACCAATCAATCATTCATTTGCCGCATTATGATTATATTCATTTGATATTTATAATATATGTAGTAACTTATGGTTTCATTAAATTTTACAATACTAATGATATTGAAATCTTCAGAAATAGCAATACGTATTATCTAAAAAAATGCTCCTTACCGCGATTCTCGTTGTGATTGTTCTTGCATTGATCTACCACTTTGTTACTAAAAAAAAGCAAACTTTGGAATGGAAAGAAACGCGAGTTCAACCAATGACAGCAATTCCTGAAAAGAAAACACCAGAGGAAATTATTAAGGAATCAAAAGAACTGCAGCTAAAAGCAGACAAGAAACAGGTGGGAAAAACAAAAAAGAAGACAAAATCCAAAAAGAGCAAGAAAGCTATTAAAAGCATACCGAAAGGAGCGGATAAAAGAAAAGAGAAAACAGAAACTGATAAAAAAATGGAAATGACGGAAAGTTCACCTGAAACAATTCCACCAGTCGCTGAAACAAAAGATGTAATTCCACAAATTGTATCTAACGTTGCGACAGAAGAAATAACCAAAGCAGCAGAAAAAATAAGACGGGAAGATTCAGAAAAAAAGAAAAGAAAACTGAAAAGAAAATCCATATCCAAAAAAGGCAGTGAAATGGAAAAAGAGATGTCAGTAAAGCAACATATGATGAGCAAAGAGAAATCTGAGACAAAATTGCGAACTCAAGTAACACCATTTCAATTGCAAAAGATTGCACAATTTATGGAAGAACAGAATATCGTGGAGCAAGTCGTTGCACAGAGGGATTTTAAAGAGCAGACTAAAGTAGAAGAAAGAATAAAAAAAGCAGACCCAAAAAAAAGAAAATCAAAGTCTGCAAAAAAGTATAAATCAACAAAAACTAAGAAAGAAAAGATAGAAATGATGATAGAGAAAGATATAAGCTCAAAAAAACAAAAGAGCAAACTGGAAGATGAAATTGTGCAATGGACACCAGAAGTGAAAGCACAAGCCACAGAGAGCAACCGACTAATTGACAGAATGAGCAGGATAAGACTGTCAGAGAAAGAGAAAAAAGCAGCAGAAAGAATTGGAGAGGAACAATCCAGAAAAGAGAAGAAGAAGTCCAAAAAGAAATCAAAGTCGAAAAAGAGCAAGAAAAACGAAACGGAGTTGACACTAAAACAACATATGAACAAACAGACACATGAAACAGAAATAGCAGTTATGGAAGCACCAACAGCAACAGAAATAACTGCAGCAGTTAGCGATGAAGCAGTCATTGTCCAGCCCATCACTGTTGAAAGAAAGCCTGATGTATTCATTCAAGAAGTACAAAAAACTGAAAAAAAAGATTCTAAAAAGATTAAGAAGAAGTCAAAGAAGCGGATCGAAATCAAAGAAAACCAAGAAAACTGAAAAAGATACAGCCGCTAAAGAAGCAGCGTCTTCTCAAATTCCAGAAACGGATATTACATCACCGAAATCTGGGGCCTGG
>NW_003526940.1:2756154-2757314 GCF_000181795.1 Trichinella spiralis
TTTTTTCAAAACAGAATATCAAATTTTAAAGTGTATGCTTTTCATTATTCATGTTGCCTTTCACTATTTCAATATAAACTGGCTATGAAAGCTTTTTACAAATGAGCATCAGGGGTACGGCGGTGTATTAATTGGTTCTCTCAGTCAGAGTATGCTTTTTGTAGGCGCTGAATTGCAATGTTGTAGGTGAAATTGGAACTCTATTTGATTATATTTTTTCCAGGGTTTTGGGAAAAGTAGCACATTGCATTGTGAAATTGGAGAATTTTTTAAATAGTGCTATAATGAAGTGGTTTCATTCGAAATTTTTTCGGCTGCCGCTGAAATAGAAACTGCAAGCTGCATTGGTTTCACCGGAAATTGTAATTTATTGCTCATTATTTTTTTGTTTGAATGAAAATTTGATTTCTCTATCTTGATGAATAGTATTTTTAAGAATTTGGTCTACCATTTATGGTAGTGCCCATTCACATTGTTGATCAGAAACAGCTGCTAATTTTATTTATTAAATCTTGTTATAAAATGTTTCATGAATGCTTAGAAGGGGAAGGCGATTGTTCAGGCGAGATTCTGAAGAAAAAAGCATGATTTGTAGCAGCATATGCATGTGATGCAATTTGTTTCATTTTTTTACTGGCAGGCGGCACAAAATCAGATCACAAATTACATGCAGCTCTGCTTTAAATGATCAATATATTGTATTGTATTGTATTGTATTGTATTATATTGTAGTTTGTCATTAAAGAAAGTATTTTGCCAAAACATTTACTGACAGCTTACTTTTGCAACAAGCAAACATAGTTTAAATATTTTAGCTTTCTGAATGATAACATGCAGGACTCTGACGTTATCTATGACGCTGGTTTTGTCATAAAAGGTGTCTTCCTTACCATAACTGACACTAATGGGCAACGACCTGGGGGTTCCTCCACCCGCAAAAGGGGAAAAAACCAGTGACAAATGTGAAACTGTCCAAGCGGTGGGAATTTGCTGCTACCATGAAATCCAAATCCAATCAAGTTTGACAAATAAAGAACCTTCATTTTTGTTATATTCCAAATTTAATAACATTAAAAATGAATACATTTTATTTCAATAAGCTCCTAACACAGCTCCTTATTTTTTCATTTTCCTTTATTAAAAATTGTTTGAAATGATAT
>NW_003526940.1:2790433-2792651 GCF_000181795.1 Trichinella spiralis
CATTGGATAATAAGTAATGATCAGATACTGCAGATCGCTGGGTCTGACTGTAATTGTTCTGTAATATTATGCACCCACAGATCCCTTTAGAGAAGCTTTTGCTCCATTTGGTGAAAATATGGAAATAGTATTACCTCAAAAAGGCAAGATACTCATCAGTTGAGATATGTCTCGCCACGTATTTATACGACGTTATCGATGGTCATCAGCATCCTATGGATTGATACAGTCTAAAACATTTTTCGGTTGCTGTTCAGGCTCTGCGTGAATCAAATGCTCCATCACTATTAAGTATTCTTAATGATTCATGTACTTATACAGTTATAAATAATAACGTTATGGTAGATCGCAAGATGGCTATGGAGTGGGCGACAAAGAAAGATCATTATATAAACCTTCTCATCAAAAAATAGCATTTCACCAATACATCAAAGATTGTCAGTATAACAAAATAGTGTGGGCAAAGACCAATGAGAGAAAAGCGGGACCGAGTAAAACCACCCCCATGAAGTCATGTAAAATATGCGGGAAACCTCTTCATATGTCTACGATTCCATTTAAAATAATTACGCTCTTATTCATATGAATGGCAGGAAAGCAAAGCAGCTTTAATTTAAAAATTCTTATGACCATCATAAATCTCAATATTATTAGTATTCTGAACGTATTCAAAAGATGAAGCAGACGATTTTATGAAATTAAAAAAATTTTAAGGTTTGTCTTAAAGAAAGTAGCAATCAAAGTCAAAGATATTCTGCTTGCTAGTAGCTAAATACGTTTTCAATGTATGCAAACACTTACTGTCAATTGTAATCCAAAATCTGCATTGCCTTATCATTTTGGTACTGCTAATAATATATTTATTTGAAGGTTAATTTGGAAAGTGAGCTTATAATATTTTTCTTAATTAAAATCTGGTTGTTTTGCTAATAACAATCATATTCATTAAATGGGTTATGAGTCGCATTCGATGTTTTATAAGATCCACAAGTACATTAATGTTGTTTGTTTGTGATATTGAAAAGTCGTTTGTTAAATAATCTGCACAAATTGTTTGCATCAATATAAAACAAATAAAATTCATTGAATTAAATGAACTAATAAAAATTCACAAGCATTTAAATATTTATTATGCACATATGATGTTTTTTTTATTTTTTTACACAATTTTATCACATTATTTTGCAACATCTACCTGCCAAAATTTAGTGGGAAGAGCTGCAACCGGCTAGTAAGTAAATGCTGGTTCTTTTAAAGATTTCAATAGCATTTTCCTGTACTTCATATACCATTAAATAAGATATTCAAATAATCTCTTTATATTTCATTTCATTATATGATTTCGGAAATGTTTAACAATGTTTGTGCAAAAAACATGAGAATAATTTGTTTGGACAAGATATCAAAAATGATTGCAGAATTTTTCGGAGAAATATAAAATTAGTAGCAAGTTCTATTTCTATTCAAAGCTATCGATGAACACCTGAAAGTAATAACAATTGTCAATGGTTTATCAGTGAAGCAGGAAGCAAATATTGTGCTATGGACATGCTTTATCACGTTAATTTATAGTTACAGAAATGTAGTTGTATTTTAAAAAATTTCTAAAATGAAATCTTTAATTTCATTGTTTTTGGAAAAGTCAAACAAAAGAACCGGCAGTTATAGTGTTTCATCGATGCTGCAACCATTTTCAGTTGTATCTGAGATGTTGGTCATGTTACAAGCAAAGCAATTTATTAACGAAAAGTCAGCGCTATTCCTTATTACTTGCTGATTTTATTTTTTCATTACTTTGCTATATTTACTTCTGCTCTGACAAATTTTTCTTCCATGCGGAGCTAACAAGCAATCAGTTTTATCACTGTTCATCAAAAATAACACAGTTGGTAGTCCTCAAAATTCAAGTAATTTATACTTTATAAGGCGCTTCGATTCTATCATGAATTTTACAACACGGTTTTAGTACGAGTAGTAAAAAATGAATTAATCATTCAAATGTGAAATTAGATAAATCCAATTGAAAGATACATAATTATTACATAATTTGGAAAGTCACCTTCATGAAATGTATGTTATAAGAAAAAGAAACCCAGGAAAAACATCATCAACCACAAGTATGTCGTGCCCTGGTTTTCAACTCAATTAATCGTCGATACTGTGACGACAAGAGAGAGAAAGAGAGAAATCATTCTATAAATTGTAAAATTCACGTACA
>NW_003526940.1:2793252-2794578 GCF_000181795.1 Trichinella spiralis
AAAATACCGTTGGTTATTAATTCTTCAGATTTCAAGTTAAATTATACTTTTTAAGGCGCTTCGATTTTATGGTGGATTTTACATAACGCTTCTATTACATTTTAATATTTATTTCATAATCATGCATTGGGAATTTATTTTGATCATGATAAATAATACATAATTATTACATAATTTGGAAAGTCACATTCAAGATGTTTATTTTATAATTTAAAGACTTTTATGCATTTGCTCAAATTTAAAATTGCATACATTTTGCATGAAAACAAACAATAATAAAATAATATTGTTAACTAATTAGCGGTTTTTAATATTGCGCATGCAATTGCATGAAATCACAAGATATTTTAATTGTAAGCCTTTTTACAATTCCTTTTTTATTTACTGCAGATATTTCTACACAGCAAAGTATCATGTTATATTTTATAAGTATATATTGGAATTTTATGTTATAATTTTTTTTAAATCACAGCAACAAATTCTAACTTATTTGAAAATGCAGAAAAGCTACTGATGTGCATTTGCACTTTTTGATAATCTTTTGAAAAATGTTCTTAGGAAAGTAGCATATTATTGAATTTTAGCAGAGGCCCAAAAAAGGTAATATTAAAATAGCAAAATTTAAAAATGATTATTATGTTATTTATTTCGTTTAGATGGTGTAGCTTAGATAGAGATACATATGTATGAGGAAGAATTCGCACACTGTGTTAATTTTAGTGAGATGAATGAAGAAAGTGAAGCAATTTGGAAAAAATGATATTAAAATCTTCCTTTTTCTGAAAGCAGCCTTTGAATGATTTTGTTATAGCTGAAAACAATTTTTACATTACGATAGTTGTATGGTATTGTAAAACCAACCAGTAAGTAAAGAGAACTAACTAGGTTGAGTGGAAATGTTAAATCAGAGCTTTTAATTTATACAATAACTGATTTATTTTATAGAAATTGTTTCATTGCAAGTTAATATTACTTCTAATTAATCAGTAAAAACTGTGTCAGCTGCCGTTACAAAGATTTTATTTGATAAATCAAAATTCCAAAAATGGTTTCTTTATTTAAAGATGAAAAGTAATTGGTGTAATGTTATCTTTGCTTTGTGGTTTAACATTCAACAGTTGATATGGTTGGATCGAAATATTTGTATTCAACGGTACAGTTTTTCAAATCTCCATAACCCTTACAGTTTTCGTAGACTTTCTTATAAGAGTTATACCGTTTCTAAAATTGCACAGAGCTGAATATATTCATTCAGTTTCACATCAACATGCATTTACCACTTTAATAGGGCAAACTGTTTGTTTCAGTAAAACTTGAAAACGGGAA
>NW_003526940.1:2794905-2798973 GCF_000181795.1 Trichinella spiralis
CGAATATAGCTGCTTACTTGTTCTTTTTGTCAGCATCTGATCAGGGTATCTGTGTCCACCCCAAACATTTGGGCTATGTTGGTGGTACAACCTGAAAAGTAATATCAAACATCCATTAAAAAAATGTACAACTTTGAATAAAGTGAATGGATTTTTTTAGAAATCGCCTTTGTTATTATTAAACTAATACCAGGAGAGAAATTCAAAAAAAGTATATTTAAAAAATCAGTGAAAATGCATATTTTATTAAATAACTTCATTGAAAATTTTCTGAAAGTCATTTTTTATTATAAAATATTACTGTGACATATTTTTATAAAGTAGCAATTGACTTTAAATTTGTTCCTGTCAGATTCGAATATAGCCTGCTTTCTTACCTGTTCTTCTACATCATCAATTGAATCAATATATATCGTTCTTCTTCTATTCGCCCTTTGGTCACGTTGCGGTATAATCTGAAAGTAATATCAAGCATCCATAAAAAGTATGTACAGCTTTGAATGAAGTAAAAAGAATGAATTTTTGGAAAATGCTTTTGTTATTTGTAAACTAATAAAACTGGAGAAATTCCAAAAAATTATATTTGGAAAAAGCAGTGAAAATGCAGAATTTCATTAAACAACTTCATTTATAATTTTCTGAAAGTTATTTTTTATTTTTAAATATAACTGTGAAATGTCTTTTGTGAAACAGTAATTCCCTTTAAATTCTAAACATCAAACCTAGGTTTTAACAGAGTGTTCCTTTTAAAACTTAAAATTACATTTGATGAACGAATTTTCAGGGAATATCTCAACATCATGCAAAATATGGAATAAAGAAAATTATATTAAATCAATTACTGAAAGTTATTGATGAAGGTTGCTTTTATAATTTACATTAAAATTCTGGTTTATTTTGAATAAATAATATGAATTAAAATGCATACTATCGATTCTTCTACTTTCTTTACACAAAGGGCAGTTGCTGTTAAAGGATCATGATACTTATATTCGATTCTACACTTCTGTTTTTCACTTTCAGCTCGGCACTTTTTTAGTACATCGTTATAGGAAAATATCTGTTATTGAAAAATTCAATGAAAGCTAGTGAATTCTCATTTGTTGGAAGCGGCTTTAAAATTAAGGTAACATACGTCATGTGAAACTTGGCAATCAGTATTTTGTACAACGACTTGCATGATGGTAAAGATTCCCATGGTTGAAACTTCTTCCACTCTTACCAGTTTGTGAAATACACCGAATTTTTGTTTTGTGTCCGATAAGAATAATGCCTCCTGAGCTTCTGGCAACATAACAGCAGCATCTCTACCATGAAGGGTTGTTCCACCAAGCATCTCAATCTTAAATTTTTCATTGCATATTTCATAAACGCATAATCGAAGTGAAATCATGTATTTGCAGTGCCAAAAATGGCATTTATTAAAAACAAGTAAAATATATGCTTTATAGCAACATCAAACACAAATTGCTTAACCCTCATCCGGGCGGCAAATTTTATACCTTAATCCGGGCACATGTCTACATATGTTGACACTAGAAATTTCGTCGTGTTTAGTTCCTGTACATGATGTTAAAATGATTATTTTTTCAAGAGCTAATGATAATTTCACAAATAGATTACTTATTTTATTCAATGCAAGCGCTACACATTTTAATGATTTTATGGCTGCTACATATATATTTTTTACATGAATGGCAGCGGTTTCACGTTGATTTTTGACCTTCCTTCGACGTCCTTGCTCTCGGTGTTTTGATGGATTTTGTCGTTTCATAACTGATATCTGTAACATTTATGATTTTGGGGCAGTCTGTAGCGGATGAAGGCATGCTTAGCTTGTGCATAGATTTTTGATTTTGATACCTCATTTCGATGTGTTGTTTGACCAGCTGAAAGCTCTCTCATAAAACGCTTCTTTGTCTTCTGATAACTTTGCTGATGTCTCATCAGTAAGAATGCGTTGTTGATGCACACCTCAATGATGAAGTACAACCCATTATTTTGGCCTATGATGTTTGTTCTTTTGAAATCTTGCTGGTTGTCTACTTTCACCTTTGCGTGGCATGAAATCAACAGATTTGCTTTTGACATTGAAGAACATTGCTGTTTTTCCTTGGCACGTAATTGATCATCGTTACCTTTTTGCTGTGCTCATAAACAGCTAATGTAGAGTAAAGATCACGTTGTGCTGCTTTACGCAAACATGCTAGAACATCACGGCGATGTGCAAACACTGTACCAATAACTGTAAGATCCTGCTCAAAAAGATGTTTCACAGTGGAATATGATGTAAAATAACGGTCCATAAAAACGTTTCTGTTAGAGTTCACAAATGGCTGTGCCAATTGCCCAACATTGGTGCTTGCTAGACCAATTTGGGGTTCTTCACTACTTCTGCCAATATATAACAAACCTTTCAGAGCATAACCATACTCCGCGTCACATATCCAGTTGATCTTCACACCACACTTTTCTGGTCAAATGGTCAAATGGTCAATACGTATGGTAAAATGCAAAATTGGCAATCACAACTGATTATTTATAGCAATAAATAGCTGCATAATGGATATCGCTCATCCAGTTTTTAAAGCTTCCATGAACAACTGACTGTTTTTTTCGCATATTCAGCTAATAACAGTGACTCTTAAACAAACATCAAGAAGGTCTGAGAGCACTGACAGACACTCATGAAGCATACCGTATTTATCTTTGGGATTGACACCCTGTTTGACAATCTACTCTATAAAATCCACAGAAACATTATCCTAGATTCCATAAAGTACACAAACATGGGCCACATTCAAAAATAATCAATGTGGTAACCTCAGAGCATTTTAACTACTACATACATACATGTGGATTATTTCAGTATAATCATGAAAAAAAGAGAAAGTGTTATGTGTCTACATATGTAGACAGGTGCCCGGAATATGAATTGTAAACATGAAGCAATCGTTTAAAAACGTCATAGATCAAAAACATTAGCTGTGAAGGTAGAGCATAAAAATTTATCGAAAGTTTTGGAATGAAGGCTAATTATTTTTTTTTTTCATGTCACAGCACTGCTCCAAACATCGTTTGTCTATATATGTAGACAGGTGCCCGGATTAGGGTTAATAAATGTGTAAAATCTTGTGCAAAGTTTTAATTGTTAATTCTGAAAAGAATTTCAAATTGATGCATGCATTTGCTATTGGGCAAGTTAATAATTGAAATAATAATAGTAGTTTTGAAATTTTTATAATCTTTTAATGAATTAAATAAGTGACATCTTTGCAAATATTGCATTGGAAAATTTGCACATGATTTCCGTAATCTAAAGATTTCTCTCATAGTTTAAGTTACCTGAGCTTCACCAACGGCGAAGAAAAACACCACCAAAATACAGTGCACAAAACTCATTTTCTAAATAAATGTATTCCTGGCTTGAGTGATTTTATTTCAAAGTGTTGCGCAATTATATACTTGAATTTGTTTACGAAATAAATATCATGCTCATACACATATAATTGACTTTTGTCCATAACTTGTTTATTTTTCATGATATCAGTTGTGATTTTGTAGTCATATGTGTTTTTCACTTTTGGATAATATTTATTTTTGTTTCGTGTTTATTAAGAATGTTTGTATTTATAGAGTTCACTTATGCTTAAATGTGATGGTATGTTTACGAGGAATTTCTTTTATTGTTTTGCTTTATAATATTTATCTCTCATCTATGATTTGTTACTGAAAAATTTTATTATGACACAAAAAATATTTTATATTTATTGAATTTGTTTCATGTTGTAATTTTTGAAAAAAAGCATTATCTTTATAAATCTGGAAAGCGATCGTTCTAAAATTATTATATTTTTTGCATTTCAAGTGGTATTACAATAATAATTAAATTTTTTTTATAGCAAACGTTTTTATTTGAAGCTGGAATTTTCTTTTCATTTAGGCCTGTGGTACAGCGTTCTTGTAAAAAAGTAAGCCATAAGTATTTTATAAGTGTCATTTTCCAAATTTTGAAGTGTCTATTCATCTCAGACCACGAAATAGCAAATTTGTTTCATACGGATCGTA
>NW_003526940.1:2798987-2800856 GCF_000181795.1 Trichinella spiralis
GAACAACGGTCGTGAAATGTCCATAAAATAATGTGGTAATGTTCAATTAAAGTTCTCATCTTATTGTATTCCAGATCGCTGAAATTCTGGGAATCCTTTATCTGATAACGCTGATAGAAGGAAATGGACAGTGTCAGAAATAAATGCCGTTCAAGATTTCTCACTCCACACAGCGGCAGATATGAAGATTTATGGCGCCGACTATATGTCTATAACTAGATAAACAACTAGACTAAAGATAGCTTGAAGCAAAGCAGATTTATCAGGCTTGACCAGCAGATACAATAATATCATGAATTATACGCAATATTGAACAAGAAGCAAATTCTGATATCAATCTTACGTAATTGAAAATGCTAGTTTGTTGTTTTTAGCGGTTTGTTGACAGAGACGGTCATTTGGAAAGAGTCATTCAAAAGTGAATGGACAACTGGCTTCCAACTTTCAGTAAAGTTGATTCCTAAAAAGTAAGAATGAAAAATTTTCACTTTACCACTTTTCTATTTCCTGTGCTTGATTTCGTTCTGATTTTTCTCATCTGCCGATTTGCATTTAGTTTTAAATAATCGAAATAATTATAATTTATTCCGTCAGGGCAGAGTTTACCAACTCAAACACACAAACGTTGAAGATAAACAGTGGACTTGCCGACGGATAAAATAATATTTTATAAATTATGCAATTTCTATTCATTCTATTCAAATTTTTCATGTGCACGCGGATCAATGCACACGAACTTAGATGTATATACACTGTGTTAGGATCTGCTCCTCATGCGGATGTATCCCAGACAATTTCAATCTTGTATAAAATGGAAAAAAAAATTTTAAACATAGCGCAGCGGAAGAAATGACGCAACGAACAGATGTCCACCACTGCCAGCAACTCGCCAACAGTTGGAAATTCCTCCACACTAGCGTATGACAACGACTGGCCGTCAATTTCTGTACTTTATTAATACTGATCATTTATATTTGTTCTTCTAGGGTTTTTAATTCAATGTTTTGCTTGTTAAAATTTGTCATCTCAGTTCAGTGTCCACATTCCGGCAAGATGTTTGAAAAATTGATAATCTTTATCAAAAATCTGGAATCTAGCGCCAGCAGTTTTAATTTATCCACAAATAGCGCACCAAAGCGATCATCAAAGAATGCGATGTCCACTGCCCCATGAAATGAAGAAGCTTCAACAGCTTTTCTGCTTGGTGTCATCTATTGCTTTTTTTCTGTTATGACGATAATACCTGCCGACGATGATAATTAGCCATGGTCATATATATTTTGGCAGAATATATGCAGTGCTAGAGAAAGATAACGTGAGATGAAAAATAATTTTGTTTGCTTTCACTTTTGTTTGTTCGGTAAAATTATTTCGAAATACAACAGATATTTTTTGATCTGGAATGTTCAACATTTGGTTATCATCGTAATACAACAATTGAAACTTGAATGTTTAGTCAACACAGTTGTCGGTTTCACTTTAGATATTGAAAAACAAATTTAATACAGTTTACACAAAATGTATAATCATAAATTTATATTTTAAACAAAAATCCCAATTTTAATTTTTATTTAAATGATGCATAAGAAAAAAAACATAACTCTTGTGAAAAGAAGCGAAAGAAAAAATGGAAAGATTAAATTCTTTTGGCAAACCAGAAATTTTTTTCAGGAGAACAGACAAGCAAAATCAAAAAAGTTTCGATGCTAAACATTTCGCAACCCTCACCCCCTAGTTTTTAACTGGAAAACCTGCAGCTTGTAAAACCAATTTAACCATTTTTAAAATTTTCCTTTTTGTAATTTGAAATAGCCTTCCACTAACCCTTTTTTCAAAAACAATAATCTGTCAAACAGCAAAGAAACCTTT
>NW_003526940.1:2800866-2804867 GCF_000181795.1 Trichinella spiralis
CACATTCTTTTACTTTTATATTTTATTTATATGCAGGCGTTCCTTCATTTAATAACTCGAGTGAATAAAAGCAAATAATGAATTGTATTCATTAGATTCTTTTGCAGTGGGAAATATTTTCAGAGAACATAGAAACAACATCGGAAAAGTTTCGATGCTAACATTCAGCAACCATCACTCCTATTTTTAACTGAAAACTGCAGGTGTATACAATTTATCAATTTTAGATTTTCCTTTTGTATTTGAATAGGCTTCAACTAGCCTTTATCAAAACAATATCTGTCAAACAGCAAAGAACCTTTGACATAAATCTGATTTAATTATTAGCTAAGAAGGTGATTTATATGACGAGTGAAGCAACTGTTAGCTGACATTTCTTTTGAACAGTGTTTATGAACGCAGGTGGATAAATGTAAAGCAGTTTAGAAGCGGAAAAAAAGCGATGAACAGCACTAAGCAGAAAAGCTGTTAAAGCTGCTTCAAATTCACTCTGCAGTGTACATCGCATTGTTTGATGTCAGCATTTGATTAATAATCTTCTGTCAACATCAACAAAAGGCACTGATGTCACATGGAAATCACAAGTTGATCTTGAATTGTTGATAAAATAACAAATGAAAACTAAATGTTGTTGCAAAATGATATTTAAAATGGAATTCACAATAAGAGATATATTCGAGATTTAAGCTATCTAACTCACTTTTGACTGTTCCTTAGCCGCTTACTCACTATCTTTCTTGCTCTAACTGAATAAAATTGAATTCTGCTTCATAAATTGGTTTTGAATTATCTACAAATAACTCATACAGTCCACTTCTTGGTCATTTTTAAGTTTTACTCTTAAAATATTTTCAAACAGCTTTGTTTAGCGTTAATTTCTTTGCGCTCTTTTCTTCATCATTGCTTTGAGATTTTTTAGATGACAGAGGCAATAATAATGTAGCTCAGTTATAAAACAAAAACATTGTTATAAAAATTGGGAAATGTGATTATTTATGTCCATATAAAGGAATTTAATGGTGAAGCGCACTCTTTGCATAGTTCATTTTTATTTGTATTATATTACATTATATTGTATTGTATTGTATTGTATTATATTGTATTTTTATACTACTGAGTAGAGTATTCAAGTACGAGAGATGGGGAGATATTCTGCTGTCCAACAACAAATTTTCGGACTTATGGCTTGTCACATAAATAAGACTTCAACTTACAACTTTATCTTCAAAAATGATTGGCATCTGTTACGATAATAATGATGCGCTACGTTAAGTCACTCATAAGTCATTCGGCAATCAGCATTGAAATGCAGTATAGTACATTAGCAAATAGGCAATCAAAGAAAGGACGCCAAAGTTGCGCGGACAAACAATGATTGCCTTTTCTTGTTATTTAAATGTTTTTATGCATAGCTGAGGTTGCAGAGTCAAACCGTGGTTTTTTGAGATATACAGTTGTTATATGTATCAAAATTGTTTTTTTGAGATGTGTATCAAGTATTAAGTATTTTTTTAAAACTTTGGATGAAAATCTTTTTGAGCAGTGTGTTTCAGATGTTATATTTTATGAGATCAATTAATTATTTGTGTTCATGAAATTATTTCTTTACTTTTCAATAATTTATTTTAGGTGATGCACTTGAAGCATTTCAGGGATTTGGTAATCTTGAAATGACCTGGTTCAGTAGCATTGTAGGACGTTCAAACAATGCTAGGTGATGAAATGCTAATCACCGATTCTTTAATCCTACTAATTGAGCTTTATGTTTAGAATGTGTATATTTATTTTTTGAGAAAGAGGATGAGAAAGAAAATTCTTTAATTTTTTACAGTTGATTTTTACGTGCCACCACTAACGGTCGGATCATGCACGCCACTACTCAAGGGTCAGTTTCTTTCATAGTGATATGGCTATTGCACGGATAGGAAATTCATTTTATGTTTGCACTGAAATTAATCAAAATGATGCAAACATATATGTGTGCATTTTTTCAGTATAGGGACGACGACAGTATACAAGTGTACGTGAGAGTCCCAACCCATTACCCCACTTTGAAGCGTTTTAATTGCACTTTTTTAGTTCTCAACAGCACTCGAAACTATTCCTCTTTCTTGCTTTCATTGCTGTTTTGCACGCATCTGATCTGTCTAGTCGTTCACGTTCACGACATTCAATATTATAATGCGTTTATATTTCATTTCAGTTTTCTAAGATATTTCTGATTTCATTGTTTTTTGATTTTTGCAAGCTTTCAGTGAATATGTTTTATTAAGTAAAACATAATTTAGGTATACATTTGTGGATGAAATATTTTGGCAATTTATTTTTAAATTTTAATGCTTTTATACGTTAATATATAATTTATCGAATGCCAAGATTGTTTGATTGTGTCCAATACTAAAATGTTTCCGTTAAATGTATATATTTGTAATATCACGGTATATTCCACATCCTGCTCGTAAATTAGTTCAAGTAATCAAATTTAACAAGTATAGGCTTTCAGTTATGTTGGAACATGAAAAATCATTTGTCGTCATATATGAATAAATTAAATTTCAACAAATAATATCAGTTTAACAAACGGATGTTCGGAGTTATTACAAATTGCAACAGAAACGCTTGATGAATGAACCTTGTTAAAATATTTTTGTACTCAGGCTCTATTTCCATTTATAACAGTCTTTAAAGAAACCAGGTATTGTTTCAAAATGGACTAACATTGAATATTGACTTCAGTCAGTTACCTTCTATTCTTACAGCAACCTCTTCATAAAATATTGTTTAGCAAAAGAACATTCTGAAAATTATGGATGAATTTTATGCTAAAAATAAAGGCTAAAATATGGCTGTTAAAAAAAGCAAAACTTCTTTATTTGCATCTTTTAATACAGGAATCTGAAACATTTCTAAAACGTTATCTTACTACGAAAATACATATCAGTTATCCGTATTGAAATTAAAAAAAAATTCTTCATTATTTATTATAACTTTAATTTATATTCTTTAAATACATGAATGGTGAGCATCTGCTGGTACCATTCAAGAACAGTTTTAAACGTTCCATCCATGAGCCATCTCTTGTAAATTTTCTTCTGTGCAGAATATTAAAACAGATTAATGTTTGTTCATAAATTAAAAGACATTACGAAATATAAGAGTAGCACATTTCATTTATTCATTCATATTTCACATTTCAAATAGCATTTATTATTATAGATGAAAAATGACCAGATTTTGTTACATGCGCGTGCTGAAATTTTAGCTGCTGATAGTCAAGAAAAACGTTTGGCCCGGCTTCTGTACATTGCCGATTTCACTGTTTTGAATGGCGGGAACTGACCAGCAGTTTCCACGTTGGTTGATGCAATGCTGCTTTCTTCCCGGTATATTTGCGGCACCGGTTTCGTTTCTTCCCCGGCTCGGCGTTTAAGAGTGTTCCTCTTTTCAATTTTATACAATACAGAATCGTCAGCAGTGCATGTTTCTGCATGAGGCTCTGTTCTCGACACGGTGCTTACTTCGAGATTGGTGTAAACCGTACCCCTACATCCACTTCTCACCTACACGAGAAATCAGAATGCTGATTGGTAAAAATGGCATATAATAATGATAAAATATTACGTACATGACTGCAAACCCACTGTTTCTCTTCAAAATTTGTGTGTTTCAGGAAGTGAACTCTACCTTCGTAAACTAAATTATAGTTATTTCGATTATTTAAAACCAAATGTAAATTATCAGCCATGAAATAACACTAATCAAAGCGAAGTCAAGCGTAGAGAAGAGAAAAGTGGAAAATGGTGGAAATGGTAGTCGTTTCTGATTATATATATAAAAACCTGCTCCCACGGCTTGTAACTGAATTTGTTGCTTGTTCAGATTTGTTATCTAGATTTGATGTAAACTTCCGGGTGTAATGTCAAAATACTGAATAATCTGTTTGTAAAATCTGGATTGTTGTGCCAACGCTTTCAATTACTGCTTACAATGGCGCTGATGCT
>NW_003526940.1:2804877-2808042 GCF_000181795.1 Trichinella spiralis
TAAATAAAACAGAAAAAAAAACAATAACACTGGTAAAAAAAGAGCAAAGCTTTGTGAGGTTTAAAGTTCTTTGATTGCAAGCAGGAAAGATTTTCAAAATTCAGTCAAGCTAAATAAGGAAAGTATTTCTATGCTAACATTCAGCAATCATTGTTCCTAATTTTAGATGAATAGCTACAGCTGTGGGCAATTTATTACTTGTTGATTTTTCCATCGTATTACAATCGCCTTTAACTGGTCATCAAACAATTTCTGACACGAAAAAACTATGCATACATCTCGTATAATTGTCAGCTGAAATGTAATTTATCGACGAGTAATCATCTGCTGTTTGAAATTCCTATGAACACTTCTTATGTACTTTGGGTGATAAAAGTAGAACCCTCTGGTTGCGGATGCCAACAAAGAAAGAAATGGACTGCACCGAGCAGAAAAGCTTTTGAAGCTTCTTCATTTCACAGAGCATCATGTTCTTTGATGGAGGTAGATCCGATTTCCCCTCTGACTCCGCCTACTTCTTTGCAGTAAAATTTCATTGGTTGCTGCTCTGACGCGTGCCTGTAAATTTCATTTGTTGTCACTCCATTGCATTTTATTTGTCAAATATTATTTCATTCTATTTGTCAAATTTTACTTTATTCTATTTGTTAAATTTTATTTCTAACCTTTTGACTGTTTTATAATAATTCTGTTGTTCTCAGATTGAGGAAAGTAAGAGAATGAAATTACGATGAAAAAAAAACAATACAATACAATACAGACTGGAGCAAAATGGCGTTTTTTATTGTATTAATGTAAATATCACCTATGGAAGAATTTGGCGGTATTTTTGTTTCCATATTCATTGCAGTGTTCTGAATTTTACATACCAAATTACATTTTACATTTTACCTATAGTTAAATGCGTAGGTCATGGTTTTATTTATTTGAGAAGACATTAATCAAACTATTTTTACATAGCATGGAATCTCCTGATCTATCGTATTTATACCGCTTTATTCAGCAGTACAAAGTATAACAGTATAATACAAAACAACAAGAATACAATACAATGCAATACAATATAATACAATACAAAACAACAATATAACATAATATAATACAGTACAAAACAAACGAACAATATAATAAAACAAAACATCAAAAAATAGAAAAGCAATAAAAACTGTACAAGATTTAATAAAAATAATGCAGTTGTACAGAAAAGGCTGGCACTCAGTAATTCTCCGCCTCGGGTACTAGGTACGCCACAGCTCTTAAAAACTGCTCCAGTGTACGCGTACCGCCACTGTATTCTGCAGTCAACGCTGTTATGCGTTGCTGCAATTCTTCATATTTCTTATTTTTTATCTGTAAATCACTGGCGGTAACGCGTCCTGATATCACGTGTTGAATCAACGTTTCCGTTGAAACCTGCTCATCGATCAGCAACTGGAGCAGTTCATAAAAGCCGAGGTGTCGCTTCCCCGCAAGTCGGTTCATTTTGAAGTGCCAGTCTTCCAAATCATTGTTTGTGCGAATATTTACATTATATACATTCCACAGCGGGAGTCTGTCAGGGGACATCCATTCCGCTCTGAAGTAATTAAACAAGGCTGCTATTGAACCCGTAGCATCTCTGCCAAGCAGTTCCACGGCAACAGGTACATCATGAGGCGGCAAAAAAGCCGTTGCCAACAACATTTTGACTTTTTTCTTCGTTTCCGCTTCATGGATGTAGCTGGTTCACATCCCAAGCTCCGTCACCTTCCGCATAACTGCTTGGCAGAAATGGAAATAACAGCCTTGTATGTTGACCCCCGGAAATGTTCCCTGCAATGCAGGGATCAGGGCGGTCTCAAAATCGCAAATTACTTTTTGCGGATGTAGGACCACTCCCAACGCTGCCGCCTTTAAAATTAAATTATCGAAAATTTCACGATACATGTAGAGATCTTTATGGACGGTTAAACAATAAGCAAGTGGCACTAATTTACCCGCAATAAAAACATGTATGGTGAACATCTGCTGGTACCATTCTGGAACTATTTTGAAAGTTCCATCCATACACCAGACAAAATGTTCAGATAAAATTGATAGATTTTCTTCTGTACAATATATTAAAATGGAATTATATACATTATTGTACAATAAAAAACGACGATCAGACTTCGTCATCGGGGTGGAATCTCCAGCTGCTGACGAGTTGGAGAAAGTCTTGGAAATTTTTGTGCCCGTTTTCTGTACATTGCCGTTTTAACACTTTTATACGTTGGAAACTGACCAGCAGTTTCCAAATCAACAGATGCACTGCTTGCTTCTTCGTGGTATATCTGCGGGACGGTCTTCATTTCCTCCGCTGCCCGTCGCTTGAGAGCATTTTTTTCTCCATTTTATAAAGGATGTCATTGCCAGGGGGGCAATCATCTGCGTGAGGATTGCAATCCAAGACTGCGTCCACATCCAAGTTCGTGTAGATTGAACCCCGGCATCCTTTTTTAACCTACATGATGAACTGGAATTGAATGAACAGAAATGAGATATTAGATAAAATATTAAAATTACCTGACGGCAAACCCACTGTTTATCTTGCATGTTCGTATGTTTCAAATTGTAAACTCTTCCTTCATGTACTAAATTGCAATTACCTCTTTTATTTAAAACCAAATGCAAATTTTCAGCCATGAAATAAGACAAATCAGAGGAACGTCAAGCACAAAGAGCAGATAAGGGGTAAGATGGAGAGAACGCGGTTCGTAACTGATTATATATATGAACCATATATCCAATTGACCAGAGCTACTACACTTTAAGGGTAAACACTCAAAACGTATGTTTGAAGCGCAATACCCGAAAATGAACAACTAACGCAGAGCAGTAATGATAACGCCTTTCTTGAGTGAACATTTATTCAACAACAACCTAGCGAACTTACTCTTAGCGAACAGAGATTTATATATAAAATCACTTCCGGTTTTGAATAAGGTCAACTCCTTGCAGCAACTGCCGTCGGCAATTTTCCTTATCATATTTGCATAAGGTTACTATCGTGACGCGCCTTGCTATTTGTAGCTGTCGATTCAACGGATTTTACCAGTTCTGGATGCGACATATATATATATATATATATATATATATATGTGCTCTGTTTGTAAATAAATTTATTGCCTGTTGAAATTTATCAAG
>NW_003526940.1:2809578-2818530 GCF_000181795.1 Trichinella spiralis
ATATTTATACATCGGCGTGATAAAAGTAAAGCACTTGATGATGCTAACAGAATGAAAGCAATAAATGGAACCGACCAGAATAGCTGTTTTTTTTCAAAACTTGCTTTTTATCAAATTATTTGTTTCGCACCATTTAATGTGGCGCTGCGTCTATATGAACATCACCTCCTTTTTTATATCAATCAAAAAATTCAGTTTTTTCCATAAAAATTATGCGATATCATAAGGTTAAGAAAAATTATCAACCATGCTGCATGAATACATAAATTAAACAGCGAAACCTTGAATTAGAAATCTTACCACTGGTAGAAAACGAATATTTGACAAATGGAACTTCTTAAGAGTGACAACCATTCATTTAAATGTGAAAAAGCAGGCGAAGTTCCCTTTAGGAAAACAGTTCTACTCATTATTAAAATTATAAGAAAAACCTTGAATACAATATAAACTGAAAGCATAAAAATTCGGTAAGATAAAGGTTAATGCGACCATTCAAGTGGTGAGTTGTATTATATTTGTACTGCATTGCACTCTATCTGTATTGTATTGTATTGTTTTGTTTTTTTTATTTTTTTTTATTTTTTCATAGTAATTTCATTCTCTTACTTTCCTCAATCTGAGAACACAGAATTATTTGAAAACAGTCAAAAGGTTAGAAATAAAATTTGACAAATAGAATGAAATGAAATTTGACAAATAGAATGAAATAATGTTTGACAAATAAAATGAAAAGGAATGACAACAAATGAAATTTACAGGCACGCGTCAGAGCAGCAACCAATGAAATTTTACTGCGAAAAAGTAGGCGGAGTCAGTGGGGAAATCAGTACTAGACCCTTTGATGTCACCTTTGGTACGCCATTTGTGGATAAATTAGAATTTTGTTGGCGCCAGATTCCAGATTTTTGCAACATATTATCGATTTTCCAACATATTACCTGGAAGTGGACACTGAATCGAGATAACAAATTTGAACAAACGAAACATTCAGTTATAACCCTTAGGAAAGGGTTGACACCTATGATGTGACACGGGCTCCATGCTATAATCAGAATGGACGACATTTTGATGAACAGCATTTAAAGTCTCAGGTAGAAGAAAAATTTCTTTTCTTGTTCTGTTCCTTGTTCTCATTATGTCTGATAATTCTGAATTCTTGCCTCTTGTAACCAAACGTTCCGGAAAATTGTCCCTTTTTTGCTGATGATGCTCCAAAGTGTATGCTCATTGTGCAACATGTCCATTGTTATTAAGGATTAGTTTATTTTGGTATAGGATGAAGAAGGCTACGGTTGTTATCAGTCAGAAAGATCACATTGAAGGGTGCCCAGTTGATGAGCACATTGCTTATAAAATGGAAAGGAAGACAGCTTGAAAGAAAAGCTGCGCAGAAAAAGCGACACCCATCTTCGCTATTTATGATGATGAAGCGTCTGCTGATCTGTCCACCTCTTGCCAGTTCTCGGGTTTTAAATGTGCGAAATTTACAATGTAGTGCAACCCGGCAAATTCTGTTGTGCCTAATGATTGAGCTGATTTAATGCAGCCTTCCAAGTTGCAATTTTGTATTACATTTATTTTTCATCCGTTTCACTTTGTATCTAACTTCATCAAATTAACAAATAAATTTATAGAAAGCAAACTGTTGAACAAGTTCTTCGAAATGCTGAATAGTACACAAATAATATTGAGAACAGATCAGTTTAGCTTAAAGCAAAGCAAATTTCATAGGCTGACCGGAGAAAAATGTAACCAAAAGATAATTCCTTTTTAAGCTTATAATTATGAAATTCTTCATCGAGGATTCTATAAATCGCTTCATCGCGGGATCATCTGTTCAGTCGTCGGCGGTCGGCAGGATCCCCCGCTCTTTGGCGGTTCTCGCGCTTGTTTGTTGCATCTCATTCGAGCAGCGCATTCAGGGCCTATCCCGCTTTTCTCTTTAGAAAATCCTCTTTGCGATGTCCCTTCAGCAAGCAGACAATGCTAAGATGGAGCCTCTGCACACGATGCCATCTCTCCGGCACAGGGTGTCTCATGAACCGCGGACAATCGTCGGTCAAATGATCCCTGCCACACACGAAACACTCCGATCCATATTGCACGGGTCCAACGCGGTCCTGAACCATAATTCAGACTCTCTTTTCTCATACTCCGGCTTGTCCTTCTTCAGAGTAGCTTTCGTTCGAGTTGCGTCATCCGATTCTCTGATCCTGGCTTGATCTAACAAAAAGGCGAGAAACTCATCCGACGTGATCTCATCATACATCTTGCCCGTGACGAAGCCCTTTCAGTCGGTTACGGCCCCAGATCGAAGTTTCTTCTTTGTTATGAGCAAAAGTGGGTAAAAAGTGAGTGAAGGTAAAAGTGCCGTTCAGGCCACTAATCACATTTTTCCCATGAGCATTCAGCTGTATAAAGTGCCTATTCAGCACATCATGCACTCTCGTCAGCTGTGCAGCTCCGTCGTGCGTGTACGACTTTAATCCAACCAGGCTCAACTGCGGGAATATCCATGACTCTCCACGACGTCCTGCAGTCGGTGAAATCGATTCTTGAGTGGCGCACAAACCGTCACACCTTCAATTGCCTTCAACGCCGGACCAGACAAACATGATCTCAGATAGATGAGCTTTGTGATGTTGATTAGTTCTTCCCTTAGATGGACATGCCTCAACTTGGTCCCAAAACAATTTAACTGCAGTATGTCGTTATCGGACTTCGGCGGCGAATCCTCCTTCATCTGTGGTTTCTGTTGTGAGGCATCGCCCACTTCCTCCTCATTTAAGATAGTCGCAGCCTCGATACGCGTCATGGACACTTCTTTCACCAGTGACCACCATTCTTGAAGCAGCGCTTCAAGAACGTCTTTGTCTGGAAGAGCGTCTTCTGACGGAACCTGAGCTCTATGTGCCTCTGCATACTGCGCATACAGGACGCACGATCGGCTGATCACGCCTTACTATCGTCTCTGGTCGAGAATTTAGCGCCTTTTCGCAGTTTCTGCTTTAATCTCAAAACAAATCTTACTTCCGGCATCTCGGTTCGTGGCACCAAATTATGTTGAGAATAATCGGGTCTATGATTCTCAAGGTTAATCCAACCGTACGCGAGACAGTTGGGTATAGATAATTGAATCGTTGGCCCTTTTCCGGCTTAGAGGAGTTAGCTGTAATTCCAGAACAACGAAACACACGGAAGTTGAGCAATCAGACACAGTCGCACTCAAAACCGCAAAAGCAATCAATCTATCGCACGCCATCAACATATACATCAGGGGTGCGCAATCTGCAATGAACGATGCTAAATTGAAAAAATTTTCGGGAAAACAAAATATTTCTTCTTATGCACGTCATTCCATGCTTTTGGAATTGGCGTAAACGAGGTCGTAGGTTGATTTACATGGAAATGTATTACAGAACAGGAAATACTTAGAAAAAATGAAAGTATATGAGTAAAAAATATCAAAACATTCAAATCAGCTTTATTTACATTGAAAAGTCACTCTTTGATCTTCTTAATTTTGTATTTTGTAATTAAAAGATGATCAACAACAGCTTTTGAACTTCCAAAAAAGATTTTAAAATGCTTTCTCTGATTTGGAAATGAATTACAGAAAAAGAAATAATTAGAAAAATGAAAGTATATGAGCGCCGCGAATAATATGGCTATATGTAGTTAAAATTGCAGTACAGAGAACAATTAGCAAGAGACTGATTGACAAAACGGCGTACGCGCGCAAACAGAAACAACTTAGTTATTCAAATTGAATAACAATTGTTAGCGGCAAAATCGTTGTCGCTTGAAAGCTAGTGGACTGTAGTTTTTATTCGGCGGCAGATCAATCAACTATGATTATCTAGCCGCAATCCGAGCTATGTTCGTTTCCGAACGTGACAAAAAGCAAGACAAATAGGTGTAAACAGGCTTTTACTAAGCAAAGATGGAGTCTTAGAAACGGGACCAACGGTGTAGTGAGAAACCACAACACAAACAATAAATAACAACAAACACGCCCACGCAATACAGAACACAACACAACACGCTACGATTCCCACGCAACTAGTTTTTTCTCTCCGTCTATGACGTCATTCTACCGTAACCCACCGTAGCCCGCGCTCAAGTACAGGCCACCAGGGTTCATTGTAGAATAATTTCCAACAGACTCCCCCCTTTTAATGGGTGGAGCCCATTAATAAGCTTCGGCTGGTTCCAACAGGACCAGCGTGCGGATCGATTGGCACAAGGTGCCTGCCGCAGTCTTGACTTTTGCCAACCTTGTCAGCCCGTCATCGCCAGTGAGCAACTCAACGATTCGACCAAGGGGCCAACGGCGTCGTGGAGTATTGTAGTCAGCAACCAACACCACGTCGCCAACACGGGGTTGTTCGTGTAACTTTTTCCATTTTCCCCTGGAGCTCAGAGTAACCACGTACTCTCGTTTCCAGCGCTTCCAAAAGGCGTCCACGAGTTTTTGCTGATAGGACCAACGGCGTAGCAGGTGTCTCAAACTACTGCGCAGTGTTCCACGATCAGCACTGTTGCTCCGGTCAGGAAATGACGCCAGACTTCGTCCGATGAGGAAGTGGGCTGGAGTAAGGGCCATCTTCTCATCTACGTCGCTTCCCACGAAGGTCAATGGACGGTCGTTAACACGAGCTTCTACTTCGCACAATACCGTGCGCAACTCGTCAGGTGCTGCCAGACTTGCCTAACGTTGCCTTCAATGCGGTCTTCACAGATCGCACAAGGCGTTCCCAGTACCCCCCGCCCCAGGGGGCACGTTCCGTGATGAATATCCATTCAACACGTTCTGATGCGAGATGTCGTTGCACAGTTTCCCAATTTCGACCACTGAAAAGATGTTTCAAGAAGGCGTTCGCCTGATGAAAAGTTCTAAAATTGTCCGACTGGATGGTGTCAGGGCGTCCGCGACGTGCGACAAACCGTCGCAAAGCACGTAGGAAGCTCTCGATCGTCTGGTCTGGGACAAGTTCCAAGTGTATGGCTCAGACAACCATACATGTGAACAGGCATATGTAAGCCTTCTTGATCACAGATTTGGAACTTTCACTTCGGACCAGTAGGGGTCCAACAAAGTCGATCCCAACATTGCTGAACGGCCTCGCTGGATTCACTCTGATCGCAGGCAGATCACCCATCCGTTGTTGGAACGGACGCGCTGCCACTCGTCGGCAGATCCCACACGTGCGAAGAACACGTTTAACGGCACTGCGACCACGAAGAATCCAGAATCTTTCTCTCAATGCCGCGAGAGTTTGAGCAACACCGGCGTGCAACTGTCGATTGTGCTCCCGTCTGATTAGCAAATCCACGATCATCCCTTTTCGAGGGAGCAGAGCTGGGAATTTGGTTTCCTCTTCCAACTGAGCTCTGCCAAGACGTCCACCTACTCGCAAGACTCCGAACTCATCCAGAAAAGGGTTGAGACCGCTCAACATCTTCGTCATCGCTTTATCCAGAGACTCTTTCGAGCCGAAGGCGTGGATCTGTTCTTGCCGGATCCAAACTCTCTCAGCTTCCTTCAACTCGTCCGACGTTAATCCAGTTCCTGTTCTTCTTGAGCTTGAAGGCAGGGTCGTATTATGTCGAAAACGTCGGCACCATGCGGTCACTCGGATCAACCTCTCAAAACTGGAATACCTACCCAGGTTGATGACATTAACCGCATCCTGCGGCGGTGAGACTGTCACCAATACAGCAGTCGCTCGAAGTTCCTTTTCGAGCACCTCTAGGCTCTCAATCCTTTCTTCCTTTTCGGCTTCTGGCCATGTTTCAGGGGGACCTCGCAACCAGGTCGGGCCCTGCCACCACTTCAGTGAAGTAGAGAGATTCTTCACAGTACAACCTCGGCTCGCAAGGTCCGCCGGGTTATCTTCAGTGGGGATGTAACGCCACCACAGCGAAGGAGTGAGAGCTTGAATTTCGCGAACTCTATTCGCAACGAATGGTTTCCACCGATTCGCGTCTCCATTGATCCATCCCAATGCCACCTTGCTGTCACTCCAGCAATGGCAAGCCTCCACGTCCAATGCCAGCTCTTTTCTAACGTAACAGACCAGTCAGGCACAAAGAAGAGCAGCCATCAGCTCTAGCCGAGGAGTGCTCAACTTCTTCAGCGGAGCCACTCTGGATTTCACTGTCACGAAACTCACCTGGATGTCATCTGGGCTCTTCACCGCCCTCAAGTACACTACTGCAGCGTACGCCGCTTCAGAGGCGTCACCAAACCCATGGAGCTCTAAACGACTCGCTTCTGTCGGTGAGAACGGGAAATACGCCCTGGGCAAGGCGATGCAGGGCAACTCGTTAAGCTCTAACTTCCAAACTCGCCACTGCAATTCGACTTCTGCAGGCAGATTATCATCCCATGCCATACCAGTTTGCCACAGCGACTGGAACATCCGTTTCGCTCGGACCGTGAAAGGAGTTAGTCCGCCGAGCGGATCAAACACTGAAGCCGCTGTCCGGAGGAGGTTTCTCTTGGTCTCTTGGTCCTGGTTTGCGGCTAACTCCGGTGGTCGGAAAGTTAGTTCATCTTCCTGTGGATTCCAAGAGACGCCCAGGGTCTTCCACAAGCCGCTATACCCGTCCCTGAAGATCTCCTCAGTTGGCCGGTCAGCCAACGCTTCCGGGGCGTTACTCGCCCATTTCGCCAGATGGAATCCCCCACTGGCGAGCAACTCAGACGACCGATGAGCAAAATCCCTTGCTTCTTCTATGGAGTCACAACTAACCACCAAGTCGACTACATACATACCGGCCTTAATCTCATCGACGACAGTACCGAAACAGTCACGCTTCTCTCTTAAATGATGGTTCACCACCTGCATGGCTAAGTACGGAGAGCAAGCTAGACCGAAACACACCCGTGTCAGACGGTACGTCGCAATAGGACCACCCGGTCCGTCCTTCCTCCACAGAAAACGACAAATGTCACGGTCTTCTTCGCGCAATCCCACTTGCAGGAACATCTTCGCGATGTCCGATTGGAGGGCCACTCTAAAACGTCGGAATCGGAGTAGAATTCCTAGCAAATCAGCCTGCAGCTTCAGCCCCGAATCCAGCTGTTCATTCAGTGATGTTCCTTTGAAATTCACTGAAGCATCAAACACAATGCGATGCTTCATCGCCTCTGGACCCTGCTGACTGACTACGTGGTGAGGAAGGTACCACGTTCGTCCCTGGGGTCCTTCCGACGTGATTTCCTCTGCCCAACCATTCACAAGGTAGCTATGGAGTATGGAGGAGTGCACGTCCCTTCGTGATGGCTCTCGGGCCATCCGCCGCTCGAGTGTCTCGAGGCGTCGTTTCGCAACAGCGAAATTATCGGGCAGCCAACATCCGCTGTTTTTCCAGAGCAATCTCACTGAATAGCGAGTTCCATCATATGAAAGCCCTTCACGGAACCGCTTCTCCGGATCGACTTCGTCTGACTCGCATCTAAAAGGGACGCCCATCTCTTCAATCTCCCAGAAGCGTCGGAGCAAGTCCTCGACGCTCGGTTCCACAACAGCGTTGAACGCGGCAACAGTCTCCGGCGCTGGGTGAGGATTCACTGGACCGCAGATGATCCACCCTAGAACAGTTTCCACGGCCACCGGGTCGCCTGGCTTTCCTCTTCGGATCGCATCTCCTAGGAATCGATAGTAGTAGTCGATGCCGATTACGACGTGCACTTCGTCAGACGATTCGTCATCGAGGATCGGATCCAAGAATTGCAAGTGCTCCCACTCGCTCGTCAGGATCTGCGAAACTGGAATTCGGTGGCAGAGACTCGGCACGGTGAGCGCCTCCAGAGGATAGCGCTCTGCATTTTGGCTGCCGTCAAGTCGGCTCAGCCAAAGCTGCACCACCTGGGAACTGGGATGCTCATGGTTGCACCACCGAACCCTTCAACCTTCACTGGCTGAGCTCTCCCGACAACTCCCAATGCCGCCGCAACATCTTCCCGGATGAATGAGTACTCTGCGCCTGTATCCAACAGACACGTCACGGTTATTCCAGACCCCGTAGCACCGAAGGCTCTCGCCTTAATCGTCTGAAAGCGGTTGATCTTTCCCCGCTTTCCTGAGGCCAGGTTGGCGTGCATCATCGAGACGGATGATGACTTACACTCAACCGTGGGTGTCTCTTGCACTCTCTCTGTGGTCGTGGTACCGACCGACACGACCGCATTGCTGCCTTTCGAAGACGGACTCTTCCTGCGACGATCGCTCTTGCCCGCAGAGGAGAAATGCCCTGGTTTTTAAACAATAAAAACAAATCGATAGCGGGGTGCCATCTCCCGCTGCTTCTGGGGACAAGCCGGTTTCATCTCGCGCACTCCGCCATCGTGGGGTGGTTCTGAAAGAAAACGCCAAAGGGTTTCAACCCCGAATGGAAAAAGGGAACGGCCTTTGGGTTTTTCTTACCCTAACAAAAATTTCCTGGTTTTCCAAGAGCCTTCCCAATCGTTTATCTTTCCATCTCACCCTCTTGGTCTTCTCCTGGGATCCCGCAAACCCCCACCTTCTCCCGGCGAAACCCCCAAAAACAAAGGAGAATCCGCTACCCAACTACCCGTTTCCCCGGGGAATTTATCCCCTTGAATAAAAAAATGGATTTTGGAAAATTGTTTTCCCCCGACTTGCGGATTTAAACCCCCCCCCCCCAAAGGGCGCCCGTTACCCCGGATTCCTTTCTCAAAACCCGCCAGGGAAGTACACCCCCCCCATTGGGTTTTTTCACCAAATAGGGGGGAAGGATATTGTAGCTCCTTGGCCTCATGGGGGTGTGAGAAAAACACCAAAAAAAATTTTTTTTTTAATATTGTGCCACCTGTTGAAGGACGAGGTCAAAAAAGACCCCCTCTCTCATACCCCGCTGTCTGCACCGCCGCGCAATCTCTCTGGTATAGTTCCCTTCGTGTTGATATGGTACTGTTGCCGT
>NW_003526940.1:2818540-2820375 GCF_000181795.1 Trichinella spiralis
TCAACGAAAGCAGCGTGTTTTTAAAATTCCAGAAAGAGGATGTTGCTTCGGAGAAACTGACGATTGGATAGTGAAGTTACAGAGATAGATGTCTATCACATTGACGTAGGTCCTTCAATACAAGAAGAAACAGATAAAAACATATATATATATGTTTTGCCGAACGGGGACATGAAAGATTCTAAATCGATTTAGATGATGTCTATGAAGCGGAAGAAATCCAAGAAAACCAAGGAAACTGAAAAAGATATAGCCGCTAAAGAAGCATCGTCTTCTCAAATTCCAGAAACGGATATTACATCACCGAATCTGGCGCTGGCTAGTGAAGTTACAGCGATAAATGTCGATCAGCTGGACATTGTTCCATCAATACCTGAAGAAACAGACGAAAAACCAGTGATAACCGATATACCGAAAGGTGAAAAGAAAGATTCTAAAAAGATTAAGAAGAAGTCAAAGAAGCGGACGAAATCAAAGAAAACCAAGAAAACTGAAAAAGATACAGCCGCTAAAGAAGGAGCGTCTTCTCAAGTGACAGAAACGGATATTACATCACCGAAACTGACGCTGGCTAGTGAAGACACAGCGATAAATGTCGATCAGCAGAACATTGTTCCACCAATCCCAGAGGAAACAGCTGAAAAACCAGTGATAACGGGTGAACCGAAAGGTGAAAAGAAAGATTCTAAAAAGATTAAGAAAAAGTCAAAGAAGCGGACGAAATCGAAGAAAAGCAAGAAAGCTGTCGAAGATACAGCCGCTAAAGAAGCAGCGTCTTCTCAAGTGACAGAAACGGATAATAAATCACCGAAATTTACACTGGCTAGTGAAGTTACAGCGGTAGATGTAGAGCAGCCGGTCATTGTACCACGAACCGCAGAAGATGCAGTTAAAAAATTGGTGATAAATGATGAACCAAAAGGTGAAAAGAAAGATTCTAAAAAGATTAAGAAGAGATCAAAGAAGCGATCGAAGTCAAAGAAAAGCAATAAATCTGTCGAAGATAAGGTCGCTAAATAAGCCATGTCTTCTCAAATGCCAGAAACGGGTATTTAATCACCGAAAGGAATTTTGCCATCCAAAACCAATAAGAAATAAGCATGAACTTGGGGTTTTTCTAATGTTTGGTATTTATTATGAATAAATTTTGCGTTGTATACGTTTTTCTGTTTTTTTTGTTTCTCAAATTGTCAGTTATAAATGTATATCTTTCTTTGAAGAATTTGAATTCTTCCGTAAGCAGAGAGGAAAAAAAATAATAATAAAGTCGAATGAATTGGAAATTTCGCATTTTTACTTTGTTTTATTATTTGCACGGCACAACTGCCTGGTTTGTCTGAGATGTTGTAGATGACGATCGAACAGTGCCGTTCAATTTGACTACAGTGATTCAAATGTGGTGACAGACGTTGAATCAGGACGCGTTTTGTCGATAGCATACTGTAATTTATGGGTTAAGCGTTTGTAGTTTTGTTTCGAAATTGAAAAAAGAATTGCCTTGTTTCTTTATTTTCCTCTTTTCATATATTTTTTGTAAATTGATTTCTGTTTGAAAAAATAATTTTTCTTTTTCTGTAATAACAGTGATAATAATGCATTATCTGTAAGATTTAAAGTTCAAAATGTGATAATTGGCTTCTAATTTGGGTTTATTTGAACAGTTCTTAGTGCACAGAGCAGAGACGAGTTGCAAATCTAAATAGCGCAGCTTTGAGTGATAATTGATTTTTTGATTTTACGATGCAGCTTGGGGGATATAATTGATTTCTTTACAATTTACCCATTGATTGATGACCGAAATGGAACTCATTGAGCAGGAAATTCTTTTATCGATG
>NW_003526940.1:2820385-2821579 GCF_000181795.1 Trichinella spiralis
TCTGTCGAAGATAAGGTCGCTAAATAAGCCATGTCTTCTCAAATGCCAGAAAAGGGTATTTAATCACCGAAAGGAATTTTGCCATCCAAAACCAATAAGAAATAAGCATGAACTTGGGGTTTTTCTAATGTTTGGTATTTATTATGAATAAATTTTGCGTTGTATACGTTTTTCTGTTTTTTTTGTTTCTCAAATTGTCAGTTATAAATGTATATCTTTCTTTGAAGAATTTGAATTCTTCCGTAAGCAGAGAGGAAAAAAAATAATAATAAAGTCGAATGAATTGGAAATTTCGCATTTTTACTTTGTTTTATTATTTGCACGGCACAACTGCCTGGTTTGTCTGAGATGTTGTAGATGACGATCGAACAGTGCCGTTCAATTTGACTACAGTGATTCAAATGTGGTGACAGACGTTGAATCAGGACGCGTTTTGTCGATAGCATACTGTAATTTATGGGTTAATGGTCATGAATTGCCTTGTTTCTTTATTTTCCTCTTTTCATATATTTTTTGTAAATTGATTTCTGTTTGAAAAAATAATTTTTCTTTTTCTGTAATAACAGTGATAATAATGCATTATCTGTAAGATTTAAAGTTCAAAATGTGATAATTGGCTTCTAATTTGGGTTTATTTGAACAGTTCTTAGTGCACAGAGCGGAGACGAGTTGCAAATCTAAATTGCGCAGCTTTGAGTGATAATTGATTTTTGATTTGAGGATGCAGCTTGTGGATATAATTGATTTCTGTACAAATTTAGCCCATTGATTGATGAACAAGAATGAAACCATTTGAGCAGGAAATTCCTTTTAGCGATGGCAATTTTTTTTCAAAACAGAATATCAAATTTTAAAGTTGTATGCTTTTCCATTATTCATGTTGCCTTTTCACTATTTCAATATTAAACTGGCTATGAAAGCTTTTTTACAAATGAGCATCAGGGGTACGGCGGTGTATTAATTGGTTCGCTCAGTCAGAGTATGCTTTTTGTAGGCGCTGAATTGCAATGTTGTAGGTGAAATTGGAACTCTATTTGATTATATTTTTTCCAGGGTTTTGGGAAAAGTAGCACATTGCATTGTGAAATTGGAGAATTTTTTAAATAGTGCTATAATGAAGTGGTTTCATTCGAAATTTTTTCGGCTGCCGCTGAAATAGAAACTGCAAGCTGCATTGGTTTCCCGAAATTGCAA
>NW_003526940.1:2821589-2830016 GCF_000181795.1 Trichinella spiralis
AAGTCTTATAAGCGGACGAAATCACAGAACTTTCGAAAACTGAGAAGGATACAGCCGCTAAAGAAGGAGCGACTTCTCAAGTGACAAAAACGGATATTACATCACCGATCTTTACCCTGGCTACTGAAGACCCATCGGTGGAGGTAGATCATCAGAACATTGTTCCAACAATCCCAGAGGAAACAGCTGAAAAACCAGTGATAACGGGTGAACCGAAAGGTGAAAAGAAAGATTCTAAAAAGATTAAGAAAAAGTCAAAGAAGCGGACGAAATCGAAGAAAAGCAAGAAAGCTGTCGAAGATACAGCCGCTAAAGAAGCAGCGTCTTCTCAAGTGACAGAAACGGATAATAAATCACCGAAATTTACACTGGCTAGTGAAGTTACAGCGGTAGATGTAGAGCAGCCGGTCATTGTACCACGAACCGCAGAAGATGCAGTTAAAAAATTGGTGATAAATGATGAACCAAAAGGTGAAAAGAAAGATTCTAAAAAGATTAAGAAGAGATCAAAGAAGCGATCGAAGTCAAAGAAAAGCAATAAATCTGTCGAAGATAAGGTCGCTAAATAAGCCATGTCTTCTCAAATGCCAGAAACGGGTATTTAATCACCGAAAGGAATTTTGCCATCCAAAACCAATAAGAAATAAGCATGAACTTGGGGTTTTTCTAATGTTTGGTATTTATTATGAATAAATTTTGCGTTGTATACGTTTTTCTGTTTTTTTTGTTTCTCAAATTGTCAGTTATAAATGTATATCTTTCTTTGAAGAATTTGAATTCTTCCGTAAGCAGAGAGGAAAAAAAATAATAATAAAGTCGAATGAATTGGAAATTTCGCATTTTTACTTTGTTTTATTATTTGCACGGCACAACTGCCTGGTTTGTCTGAGATGTTGTAGATGACGATCGAACAGTGCCGTTCAATTTGACTACAGTGATTCAAATGTGGTGACAGACGTTGAATCAGGACGCGTTTTGTCGATAGCATACTGTAATTTATGGGTTAATGGTCATGAATTGCCTTGTTTCTTTATTTTCCTCTTTTCATATATTTTTTGTAAATTGATTTCTGTTTGAAAAAATAATTTTTCTTTTTCTGTAATAACAGTGATAATAATGCATTATCTGTAAGATTTAAAGTTCAAAATGTGATAATTGGCTTCTAATTTGGGTTTATTTGAACAGTTCTTAGTGCACAGAGCGGAGACGAGTTGCAAATCTAAATTGCGCAGCTTTGAGTGATAATTGATTTTTGATTTGAGGATGCAGCTTGTGGATATAATTGATTTCTGTACAAATTTAGCCCATTGATTGATGAACAAGAATGAAACCATTTGAGCAGGAAATTCCTTTTAGCGATGGCAATTTTTTTTCAAAACAGAATATCAAATTTTAAAGTTGTATGCTTTTCCATTATTCATGTTGCCTTTTCACTATTTCAATATTAAACTGGCTATGAAAGCTTTTTTACAAATGAGCATCAGGGGTACGGCGGTGTATTAATTGGTTCGCTCAGTCAGAGTATGCTTTTTGTAGGCGCTGAATTGCAATGTTGTAGGTGAAATTGGAACTCTATTTGATTATATTTTTTCCAGGGTTTTGGGAAAAGTAGCACATTGCATTGTGAAATTGGAGAATTTTTTAAATAGTGCTATAATGAAGTGGTTTCATTCGAAATTTTTTCGGCTGCCGCTGAAATAGAAACTGCAAGCTGCATTGGTTTCACCGGAAATTGTAATTTATTGCTCATTATTTTTTTGTTTGTATGAAAATTTGATTTCTCTATCTTGATGAATAGTATTTTCAAGAATTTGGTCTACTATTTATGGTAGTGCCCATTCACAGTGTTGCTCAGGAATAGCTGCTAATTTTATTTATTAAATCTTGTTATAAAATGTTTCATGAATGCTTGGAAGGGGAAGGCGATTGTTCAGGCAAGATTCTGAAGAAAAAAGCCTGATTTGTTGCAGCATATGCATTTGATGCAATTTGTTTCATTTTTTTACTGGCAGGCGGCACAAAATCAAATCACAAATTACATGCAGCTCTGCTTTAAATGATCAATATATTGTATGGTTTTATTTTGTGATTTGTCATTAAAGATAGAATTTTGCAATACTAAATTCTAAATACATAATTTATTTTAAACATTAACAACGGTAGCAAATATTTCAAGATTTTGTTGTGGGACTTTGCTGTTTGAGTCGATTTTGAAATGTTGAACTGTGAAAAGTTCAACATCGTGGCCAGCAATTTCTATATTCATACAGGTTCTCACGACATGCTCTAATATTTGTTGCAATGATTGTTGTCGCACTTGCAAATAATGCTGCAGCAATACCCCAAGATGCAACTCTTCCAGCAAGTATACTTTTCCTATTAGTTATCATAGGTGTTTTTTCTTCAAATTCTCCGTAAATTAAAACTGAAGATTATATAATTCACTTATCAGATATATTTTACAACAATCTACATTATGCGCATGAGCGCAAGTCATCATAAATTTTCTTACTACCTGATTTTTCTGTCTATAAATTGGTATTTAAAATTTTTTCATTGACTATTTATATGACTCGTGAAAAGAATTTAAAAAATAATTTTTCCATAAGTTTAATATTTTTGAAGTTATTCTTATGTATTTTCTAAAAATGTTTAATAATAATTTTTATGTATTTTAAAACAGACTTTTCAAAGAATTACTTGTTTTCCTCGTGTGAAATGTGACGAAGCAATTATAGAAGATATTCTCATCTTTCCAGAAACGTCTTCGAAATTTGACCGCTGACAGGAGCGACACCGGCTCTAGTCTAACCTTTTGGGATTTCACAGTGTGATAAATTTGTAGAAAAAAGTCCCACTTGCGCTTAATGAAATGCTTGCACCATTCATCTTATCAACAAATAAACTGAGAGAAGGATTTAAATGATGTTAATTAATATGACACACATTTATACCGTATAGCAAAATTAATAATAGTTACAGAATATTCCTCATCAATTGTTAAGTTTTATTTTACGCTGAGCTAGCAGAATGCCATCTGTTGTAATTCTTTTGCTTTGAAGAAGGTCATTATTATTTGTTTTGTTTTTATTTCTTTTTATTCCTACCTTTCTCTTTCTTGTATTATTATTACAACTTATAAATACGCGTTTAAAATAGAATATTCTTTAGACGCAAGTACATGCGCTTTATGAAAATGCGTTTGCTTTATGAAAATATATGATTGTTTATTTTATTTCCATTGATAGCACATTTTAGTAATAAATATTTGATATAGCATTAGATAGCAAGAGAAAGGAAAAATCTGTTTATAATGGTTTCAGCATTATTTTATTGAAAAAATAAATTTGTGAAAAATTTTGCATCTTATTAATTTCAACAATTTCTGTGCACCATCACACCAGTTGAATGTGTGAAAACTGTATTTGTAATTCAGTAATCGTTGTATTACACAGAAAATCTAATGTTTGAATTTATGACATTGCCAATCAGTTGAACTGCAAGTAATGGCAACTGCTTTATTTTGAGCTATAAGCGTCTAATATAATTATATCTGATATTGTTGCCAAAATTGAAATAATCTGCTTATTTGTTCAAAACTTAAATTATTTGCTTGCCATTTTACTGTTCATTTTATGTATAGCAGGAATTTCTTCATGCATTTGGAATATTAATTTTACCAAATCATATCATGTGCTTATCATACTATAATGTAGATGGTATTACATTCTATTGAATACAGTATTTGTTTTCCTCTACACTGACTCATCAGAAAAAGCTGATGAATCCAGTATCATATATCATCGTTCATTTGAAATTTTTTGCTCGTTGAAATTCTTAACTGGATGCTACTGTGTTATTCATAGATCTGTGTACCCGTTTTTTAGTTCTGCAGTAAACGAGCTGTGCATTGTATGGCGCGAAACATGCTTATGTTTCTGGTCATAAAGCTGGACGCAACTGCTAGCCGTACACAAAAACCGTAATTGAAGAAAAGCTATTCAACACTGCTAAATCTACTTTTCTTATTGCTGTGTTTAGCGCTAACTACCTTGTGTTCTTTTTCTTATAATTGCTTTAAGATTTTTTTATGAAATAATGATAAAGTTTAGTTTGTGACTACAAAATGTACCCAACAGGAATTGGTTACACCGTGAAGCGCTCAAATCATAATAATATATTTTGGATGTGTGCTGATGTTAACAGAACTCTCCCAACATACCACGTTGTTGTCATTTTAATATCAGAAGCGAGCCATTTCTTTTTGCGTTATGATTGACCGAGAGTTCAAATCAAGGGATTCAAGTTGATTTTGGGTTCAGAAATTTGAATTTTATTGATTTAGGCAAGAATGGATGACCGATGATAGACTGCCGCTTTGCAATGTACATAGTATAAATATTGGGACCAATGACCACTTTAAAAGCTGGCATAATCGGCTGAACAAAAAAGCGGGTGGAATCAAGCTGGGATTGTACAAGCTAATCTATTTTCCTAAAGAAAAACAAGGAGCAATGCAAACGGTAATTGGCCAGCTGCTTTCAAGAAATCCTGTCGCTGGCTCCATTAGACAAATAAGTAATAGGTACACTGAAAAGCAACGACAAGTTATACAGGTGAATACATCAGCGGCAGGCGTACATTGGAGCGGCTTCTTGTAGCTTTAATGTACCTCATGCCATAGCTGATTTAGTGCCACTTTCCAAGTGATGGTTTTGTATTATATTTTTTATATTATATGATATTATCATTGCCATTATTATCTGTTATTTGCTGTTGTTCATTTTTCTCTCTATTCGTCATTGTTTTATTATCTTCTATTTGCTGTTGTTCATTATTCACGTTATTCTCTGCTATTCACTATTAATATTGTTGTTGTTGAGCATTGAAAATTAAATTTCATTTAGAAAAATTGAGTTCAAAAAAGAATTAAACATTTGGCTACCATAACAATATGACATCAAATTTTTTTAATTCATATTACAAATACTAATCACCAAAAAGTACAAGGTAGAAAAATAAATATTTAAAAGAAAAGAAAGCTGAAAAGAATAAAAAAATTCCACTGTCAAATTGGTGCCGTCAAGAGATCAAATGTTACGTAATGAATTATGTAATTTAAAATTTGGACCAATGAAATAAAAAAAATTGTAGCCAATGAAAGCAGAACAATTTTAATCAATGAAAAGCTTAGGCAAGAGAGCCAATGCTATTACGCCATAACTATGCAATGAGAAGCTATCCAATGACAGCTCGATGTTTTGCCAACCAATAGAAAATTAACCTTGAAAATTTAACCGAGAGAGACTATCCCATTGCAAATTGTTTTTGAATCGACGCCAACCTTATTTTTTTTCTTTCGATCTTGGCTTCCCTTAAACTGTTAACGCATTGTATCCGTTACAACTGGTTCAGTTTTCTGATTTTTGAAATTCATGTTCTCACTCTTATCATTAAACCCCGGATTTTGCCATAAATGCCTTTTTCTGCCTCTTTGATGATTTTTCCATGATATTGCCTTTTTATGCCTTTTTTGATAATTTTTCCATGACATAGTTTTTTTTATTTGTGTTGTTTTGTTGTGTTGTGGCTTATCATTGCACCTTTGGTTATATTCCTAAGCCTTCATCTCCGCTTAGTAAAGTCAGTTTCCACCGATTTGTCTTGCCTTGTGTCACGTTCGAAAACGAACGTAGCTCGGATTGCGGTCAGGTAATCAATGTTGATTTGACCTGCCGCCGAATAAAAATTAATTACGGGCTAGTCTGAACTCATCTGCATCCCATTTGTTCCAAACTCCGCCCCCTTTTTGTGATTGGCTGTACGCTGATAGGTTGCACGCGATTGATCGGTAATTGGCTAATGACTTCTACGATATTATTAGCTAATCATTATGATAAGTGATTGGGTTAATAACTTTGCCATTTGATTAGCTATTAACCTTTGATCAAAGATTGGGTGATTGTTGTTTGTCTACTTTTTACCTTACATGGGTGCATTCCATTAAATTACTTTATATGGGCATAAAGAAACATTTACTACTTTTTAAAGAAGAAGCTTTTTAAGATATGGTGTTAGCTATCTTTTATTGCGTTAAAGAAATTATAACAATAACAAAGATAATATGCTTCAAACTAATGTTTAACTTCTTTACATTTGCATGTTCTTTGAGTGTGTTGTTAAGAAGAGCATTTAACAAAATGTCTTGCAATATTCGAATATGGCTTTAAATAGGTGGTTATCTTAGTCAATAACATTAATGATTCTTCAGTTTTACATTTCATTGTTCACATAATAACTTGCTTTTGTAATTTTATTTCTTCACATCTGTGCTAATCAGCAGACTACTTTGCACATAAACATTTCTGCCTTTCGCTACATGTATGTATACATAGTATACTACTATGCAAATGTATAGTATGCAGCATCATGTTACAGCAACAATCAATAAGGATCAACAACAACTAACAAGCAATGAAAATCAACAATAACCAACATAAATAAGATCAACAACAAACAAGCGTGAACTATAATACAAGATATACAATATATGACGAAGACAAACTATACAATCATGAGGAATAAAAAATATATACAACAATAATGAATGAAATATATACAACAATAATAAACAGTGCAAAAGTACTATAATCGTAGTGGTTCAGGAGTATGATACGATATTGCACTCAAAAATGCTCAACAGTAATTTCATTATGAACCAATTTACCCGTAAGCGCAGCTACCCGTCGCTGCTGGACTCCGTAAGCTGCGCTACGTCTTACGGAGCCCCTTCCATGCGCATAGCCATCATCTATTTGCCGCACCACCGTCTCAGTCTTACCCTGCTCATCAAGGATCAGTTGTAAAAACTGATAAAACCTCAGGTGGTGCTCTCGTGCTCTTTTGCTCATGCGGCTGTGCCAACCTTCCAGATGGTTGTTGGTCCGCACAGACACACCATGAACGTTCCAAATCGGAATTTTTGTTGCCGGAAGCCACTCTTGCTAAAAATATTGGAATAAGGCTTCCAGTTGACCCGACGTCCCAACATTTATGATTTTGAAACCCGCGGGTACAAGGTGCACCGGAAAAAATGCTAATGCCATCAGCATTTTTACCTTTTTTCTTACCTCCTAATTATTCATATAATCAGTTAAGCCAAGCCGGCCGACCTGCCGAAGCACAGCTTGGCAAAAATGGAAGAAACAACCCTGCACCCGGGTGTTGGGAAAGTTGCCTTGAATTGCCGGGATCAAGGCTGTTTCGAAATCGCACACAAATTTTGCCGGTTCAAGTTGAACGCCAAGTTCTTTCGCTTTAGAATGGAACACTTAAATATTCAGCTATACGTGGGCAGATCTTTCTCAACAGTCAAACAATATACGACGGGTAGCAGTTTACCCCTCAGGAACACATGAAGGGTAAACAACTGCTGGTACCAGGAGGGGACAATCTTAAACGTCCCATCCCTGCACCAGCAGTTACTCTGAGCCAGCAGCCTCACACCATCCTCGGCGGCAAAAATTAATATATCACTGGTCAGCGAATGCTACATTAAAAATTGCGCACCGGATTTCGTTGTTGTCTGCTCGCCAGTAAGCCGCAGATCCTGCCGCCTGGCCGGAAGTCGTGGGTATCTCTTCGAACGGGTATAATACATTGTGTTCCGGGTCTGCTCCCACGTTAGAAAATGAGCGGCAGCTTCTGCGCTGGTGGAGGCATTGCTTGCCAGTTCATCGTAAATTTCTAATACCGGCCTCGGATCCCCTGCAGCCAGCCTCTTCACTTCATTTAGCTGCTGCTGATGGTAGAATGCATGGGCATCTACTCGGCAGCCCTCTGCATGCTCACCGGTTCTGATGACTTTTGTGGCATCAATGTTAGTATAGAGTTTGCCAGGGCAACCTCTCGTTCCCTAAATTGGAAACCTAATTGCAAGCTCATGATACTACACAATAATACCAACGTGCTATAATAAAATAATTCTGTTTACTGATGCACATATCCAACATTTGTCATTGTGATTCGTCCGCTTGAGGGTGTAACAACTTCCCCTGTACACTAATTTTGTTGGTTCCTTTGAGTAGAGACAAACTGAATTTCATCACTCTCCATTAGTAAAAACTCTCAAATGTGAAGCACACAGCTAGACGGAAAACCAGGGAAATAAATTTAACAGTTTTGCACTCCGTTTTAAATAACCATTTTGCAACCACTAAATAGCTTATGCACCGTTCCGGTTGATTTGTCCAGCTCAGTTAGCTGCGTCATGCTTTATGCCCAGCAGCATTTTACTTCCTGCTTCATAGTGTACTTGGCATGGTCCCATTTGGTCCCACTTCTGCTCCCATTTGGTCCCACTGTTCATTTATTGGTTGTTGACCTCGCTATCTTAATAGACCGTAAAGTCTTTGTCGTATGGATTTC
>NW_003526940.1:2830623-2832035 GCF_000181795.1 Trichinella spiralis
CTAACAACAACAATAGTAAACAACATATCAGTGAACGACATTAACAAAGTGGTATCAGGGCGATTTCAAAATTACAAATTATTATTTGTGGATAAAGATTGACGCTAAGGACAGCCGCTCTGTTTATTGAAGCTTGAAAAATAAACTCTTATTTGCCAATATCTTTAACCGTACATAGCAACAGACTACTGGCACCAGCTTACTCGCCACAATTTCATGGATGGTAAAATGCTATTGATATCATTGGTACAACCTTCAATGTACCATCCGTACCCCAAGTTTTTACGGTTGCCATCAGTCAATATAGGCCAGGTGCTATTCTACCCGGTAGGTTTCAATGTGATCTTCTCGATCGATCCCAGCCGGAACTTTTAAATCTGTCCACACTGCACCCCCGCAGCCTTCTTTATCCCATACCAAAATAAAGTAATTGTTAATAAGTAGGAACACATGCTGTACATTCAGCGCATACTTTTGAACATCTCTAATATTTCTGTTTGCAAGCACGTTTTAATTTATATATCCTGCCTACAATACCACCGAATTGGATTAAATCCCGCAACGATTTGGTACAAGATGTAACTCAGGGTACTGAGTCATAACAAGGAACAGAATAGAAAATGATTCGAATAACTCTGGAACGGAAAGAACTGAACGCAAACGCAACACCAAAAGTGAAAATAAATTGTACAGTTTTGAATTTCATTTTAAATAACCATTTTGCAACAATACTTAGTTTTCATTTTATATTTTATCTACAATCGAAGATCAACTTCTGATATTCCTTGTAGCACTAATGCCTTTTGTTGATACTGACAGAATAAAATTAATCACACACAAATAGCGCACGAATGCTAACATCAAAGTATGCGATGTCCACTGCAGAGTGAATTTGAAGCAGCTTTAACTGCTATTCTGCTTCGTGCTGTCCTTCGCTTCCTTTTTGCTTTCAAAGTGTTTTACACTCATTTATCTCAGTTCATCAAATAAATTACGTTTCAGCTAGCAATTAAATGAAATTTATGCATTAAATGCTTTTCCGTTTGTCAGAAAATATTCTGATGATTAACTAATGGCGATTGTAATACAATGGAAAAATCAACAAGTGATGAATTGTCCACAGCTGCAGTTGTCAGCTTAAACTAGGCATGGCAACTGCTAATTTGTTAGCATCGAATTACATTTTTGATTCCCGTTTGACTGTTCTATGAAAATCTTTCTTGTTAGCAATCAAAGAATTTTATTTTCAACTTCAGAAAGTTTTGACTTTTTTCATCAGTGTTATTGTTAAAAGTCGTATATTTTATTTAAATAGAAAATTAAAAATCTGCAATATTACTTACAAGTCAAAGAACAAATTTATTTATATATTTCGTGTAAATTGTAAACTTTATATTTCACATCTGAAAAAA
>NW_003526940.1:2832301-2833272 GCF_000181795.1 Trichinella spiralis
ATAAATTAAATAGGGATTGTGTTTTTTCCTTAATCAGGAGCGGCAACAAAAAGTAAGGAACAGTCACCAACACCAACAATAACAACTTAATAGGGACAATATTAACAAAGGGGTATCAGGGAGATTTCAAATTCACAAATTATTGTTTGTGGATTAAGATTGACGTAGGATCTTTATCCGTACATAAACAATAGACAGCTGGCACCAGCTTTCCCGCCAAAAAGGTATGGATGGGAAACAGTTTTGGATATCATTGTGGTACAACCTTGAATGTACCTTCCAATGCCCAGGTTCGCCTGGTTGCCATCAGTCCAATATTAGAACCCGTAGCCAATACTAATATATGCCTCGATGCACTCTGCCACAGCAAAAAATCTTCACCGGCCATTGTTGTCCTGAATGCGTCAGGGATTTGCTGGTCCCGACAATGTTCAGGCAGTTTCAGGTATCGCTTTGACCGGTGGCTGTACATCGTGGACTTCATTCGCCGAAAAAAGCGGGAAAATGGCTAGATGCAGATGCCACGGGTGGACATCGGCCGGTAAACTTCTTCATCGTAAATGGCGAGGATGGATTTTNGTTTCTTCCGCGCTTCGTTTTTTACCANACCCGCCCTTTTTTTCCATTTTGTATGCTAAGTGCTCATCCACTGGGGCAGCTTTACGATGTGATNCCTTTTGCGTGGATCACATATGTCACATTNCAGGTTTGTCCATATGACACCCTTGCAGCCTTCTCTGCCCTATACCAAAGTAACCTAACCCTTAATAACGAAGGACACACACTGTAGATTTAGCGCATACTTTTGAGCAAGCCCNAATGTTTTTTCTGTTTGTTGGTGTATCTCTATCTGTATATGTCCTTNCCTTGAGAAACAAGNAGACGTACTTNCCGACCACGAATTGTTATAAAACGCAGCTCAGAAATATCAGCCANNNNGAAAANNNTNAANCANAACANAAAATGATTCA
>NW_003526940.1:2833625-2835508 GCF_000181795.1 Trichinella spiralis
TATCGCATTTGTTATAACGTCACTTTGATACAGTAAAATATAGAATAATGATAAAAATTATTTTCAAAAATACTGATAATGAAAAAGTATAGACTACACCACAAATAATATATTTAAATAAACAAAATTTCAATGAATGACGAAACTTCAAGCAGACAATAAAATTTTGGAATAATAAACATTTTCATTTTTTATGTTACGTCACTATTATTAAAGTTACGTAATCCTAAATGGAATGTTTGAACCAATGAAATGAAAAAATATTACAGCTAATCACAAGGGAAAGATTTGAATCAATGAGCAATTAGACAAGGAAAACCAATACGAAAAAGACTTTACGGTCTAATAAAATAGCGAGATTACGGACTAATAAAATAGCGAGGACAACGACCAATAAATGAACAGTGGGACCGAATGGGAATAAAATTGAGCCCAACTGGGACCATCCCGTCCACACAGCTGCAGTTTGAATTAAAACCAGGACAAGCAACTGCTAACTTTTGTTAGCATCGAAATACTTTTCTGATTTTGCTTTGTCGTTCTCTGAAAATGTTTCTCGTTTGCAAATGAATTTTATCTTTAATCTTTCCAATGTTTCTTTTGCTCCTGTTTACCAGAGTTATTGTTTTCCTTCGTATATTTTATTTAAATAAAAAATTAAAAATCTAAAATATTATTTACAAATCAAAAAAAAATTTAGTTTTATATGTTTGGTGTAAATTGTAAACTTTCTATTTTTACAACTGAACGAAACCGACTAGTGCGTTGGTGAGCACTTTAATTGCTATCTGTTTTCATTTCCATTTGCAACAATTCAATGTATATATTTCAATGATAACGAAATATTGAAACTTTCCGCATCAAAAGCAGCGTTTATGATGTAGCTGATCTGTTTGATGTTGCATTTCAAATTACATTTGAAGTTGGTTATAAGTGAGCATGGAATTTCAAAAGAATTTCCATGCACTTATCCATTATTTTATCGTTTAATTAACTACAGGGAATTTTTTTCGGCTAAAATCTTATGCACTTATTCAATGTACGCGACTGCCGCTATGGAATGTACATAATGTAAATATTAGGACAAATAACAACTTGGAAGGTTGGCATAATCGGCTCAACAGAAAAGCGGCTAAAAGTCATAACGGGTTTTATGAACTGCTTGAGCTCCTGATAGCGGAACAGGGTGTTATAGACACCCTGATTCAACAGGTGCTATCAGGAAACGTGACCATTGGTGACTTAAGACGGGTAAACAGGGTTTATGCTCAAAAGCAACGACGGGTTGCACAATATACGGGTGAATACACCAACGGTTGACGTACGCTGGAGCAGTTCCTAGCAGCTTTAATGTATTTAACGCCGGAGCCGATTTAGTGCCGCCTTCCAAGTGGTGGCTTGTATTATATTTTTATTCTATTTTGTTGTGTTGTATTGTACTATATTATATTTGTATTGTATTTTATTGTATTATACTCGTATTTTATTTCATTGTATTGTATTATTCTTTTTCGTCGTTTCTACTTTGTTAACATTGTTCACTGTTATGTTGTTTATTGCTGTTGTTGTTGACTGTTCTTTACTGTTGTTGTTGCTACTCTTGACTAGTAAAAAATCAAAATCACTATTTAACTTATTTTTGTATCGTATCGTTTTTTCTGAATTATTATTATCGCATTTGATATAACGTCACTGTGGTACAATAAAATATAGAATAATGATAAAAGTTATTATTGAAAACGTTGATCACTAAAAAGTATAAACTTCACTAATAATATATTGGAAAAACAAAATTTCAATGAATGATAAAACTTATAAATCTTGATGAAACACTTCCCACATAAGGAATAATTTCATTATTATGTTACGTCCACCACTATTAA
>NW_003526940.1:2837902-2838546 GCF_000181795.1 Trichinella spiralis
AGATTTGAATCAATGAGCAATTATACAAGGAAAACCAATACGACAAAGACTTTGCGGACTAATAAGATAGCGAGTTCAACGACCAATAATAAAATAGCGAGGACAACGACCAATAAATGAAAAGTGGGACCGAATGGGAACAGAAGTGGGACCAAGTGGGATCAAACCAAATTTGATGGCTTAAATTCCATTTTAAATAATCATTTTGAAACATTTAGTTTTCATTTCTCATTTTATCTACAATTAAAGATCAATTTCGATTGATATTTCTGTGGCACCTATGCCTTTGTTGATGTAGACAGAAGATTATTAATCACACACAAATGGCGCACATATGCTGATATCAAAGTATGCGATGTCCACTGAAAACTGAATTTGAAGCAGCTTCAAGCGCTTTTGTGATTGGTTGGTGCTGTTCATCGCTTTCTTTCTGCTTTTGAAGTGCTTCAGTTTTATTTATCCATGCCAATGAAAAAATACTGTTCAAAAGAAATGTGAGCCAACAGTTGCTTTCACTTGTCATATAAATTACCTTCTTAGCTAACAATTAAATGAGATTTATGCCTAATGTTTCTTTTTCTGTTTGTCAGATATTGTTTCTGATGAAAGGCTATTTTGAAGGCTAATTCAACTTACAAAGGGAA
>NW_003526940.1:2838556-2839818 GCF_000181795.1 Trichinella spiralis
TATGTTTATTCCATTTTTATTATCTTTGACTTTCCTAAATGTTTTATTTGAACCTTGAAATGAAATATATAACAGCTAATCATTTTGTAAAGATTTGGATCAATGACTTTTTATACAAGGAGACCGTACGACAAAGACTTTGCGGACTAGTAAGATACCGAGGTCGACGACCAATACCAAAATAGCGAGGAGACGACCAATAAATGACAAGTGGGACCGAATGGGAACAGAAGTGGGACCAAGTGGGATCAAACCAAATTTGATGGCTTAAATTCCATTTTAAATAATCATTTTGAAACATTTAGTTTTCATTTCTCATTTTATCTACAATTAAAGATCAATTTCGATTGATATTTCTGTGGCACCTATGCCTTTGTTGATGTAGACAGAAGATTATTAATCACACACAAATGGCGCACATATGCTGATATCAAAGTATGCGATGTCCACTGAAAACTGAATTTGAAGCAGCTTCAAGCGCTTTTGTGATTGGTTGGTGCTGTTCATCGCTTTCTTTCTGCTTTTGAAGTGCTTCAGTTTTATTTATCCATGCCAATGAAAAAATACTGTTCAAAAGAAATGTGAGCCAACAGTTGCTTTCACTTGTCATATAAATTACCTTCTTAGCTAACAATTAAATGAGATTTATGCCTAATGTTCTTTTCTGTTTGTCAGATATTGTTCTGATGAAGGCTAGTTGAAGGCTATTCAAGTACAAAGGGAAAACGTAAAATTGATAAATTGTCTACAGCTGCAGTTTTCAGCTAAAACTGAGTGTGGTGGTTGCTGAATGTTAGCATCGAAATACTTTTCTGATTTTGCCTAAATGTATAATGCATCGAATGCCTGAATGAATGCATCGACATGTATAAAAATACATATATGGATGTTTTGTAACAAAAGAAACTCTGTAAATATTAAAGTAAAATTCTTGATTTGCAAATAAGAAAGATTTAAATAGAACACTTCCAGTAAAATCAAGAAGTTAATCAGATGCTAACAATTTGGTAGTTGTAACTCCTTGGTTTAGCTTGAAAGCTGCAACTGTGAACCATTTGTTAATTGTGCATTTTCTCTTTGTATTAAAATCGTCTTTACCAACATACGTGATGTGATGAAAAAGGCGAAGAATGTTTGACAAAGGCATATGCGTTTAATCATGCGTGAAATTAAGTGAAATTGCGAGCTAACACGTAACGTTAGCATTAGTGCCATTTGTTACCCGGAAATTGGAAGTGTTGCTACCACATTCCCAGATTTTT
>NW_003526940.1:2840453-2865351 GCF_000181795.1 Trichinella spiralis
CTGTACTAGACCGTTGTTGGCTGTTTATTACTGTTGTTGTTGCTGCTGTTGGCTAGTGAAAAATGAAAATCACTATTTAGCTTATTTTTTGTATTGTTTTTTCTGAATTATTACCATCGCATTTGATGTAACATCACTTTGGTACAATAAAATATGGAATAATGATAAAAATTATTTTCGGGAATGCTGATCATGAAAAAGTATAAACTTCAACACAAATAATATATTTAAATAAACAGAATTTCAATGAATGACAAAGAATTTCAATAAATCACAATAAAAATTTGGAATTTAATCTTTCTTTCGCTCCTGTTCATAAGAGCTATTGTTTTTCTTCTTATGTTTCATTTAAATAAAAAATAAAATCTGAAACTTTGTTTAAAATAGAAATTTGTGGTTGTACATTTTGTGTAAATTGTATTAAATTTCTCTTTCAATATCTAAAGTAAATCCACTACTGGGTTGACTAAACATTCGTGTTGCAATTTTGTATTACTATGGTTCAACGTTACAGATCGAAAAATATCTGTTGCATTTCGTAATGGTTTTACCAAACAAAAGTGAAAGCAAAGAAAATTATTTTTTTTGCTCTGTCACCATCGTAAAAAGTCATTACATGTCAAATTATGAAAAGAAAAAATGACCTAGATAAACACGTTTATTTAATAACTCTTTGTTCAGTTATCTCTTCTTCAGGCTGTTCATTTGTTGCTTCTATATTTTAGTAGAATAATGCAATTAGATAATAAAGATATTTAATTTGTAAAAAACAAAACCGTCAATCCTATTTTTCATTTATTTCACTCCTCATGCGGCGGAATACTTCTATATATGGAAGCGGCGGAGACCATCGGGCAGTTATCGAGCGGACGAGTGTGGAGTGCAGTTGTGGCGACGATACGAGAGCGGATGATGGCGACACGAAGGAGAGAACGCGGGAGCGAAGACGAGTCGGTGAAAAGTAACAGCGGCGGACGAACTGGCGGAGACCTGGAGGCAGATCGAGCGGCCGCGCCCGGCGGGTCGTTACAATGGGGGCCTGTCCGGGAACCCGTACCAGTACCTTCACGCGGAGCATACTTCTACCCGCCTCCGGCATTTGGCCCGGGAATGGATGCCGAAGAGTGGGTGGAGAAGCTGGAAGACTTCCTCCGCGCCAGCGGGGTACCAACGATGGATCATGGAGCTGTCGGACGACACCTACTGACGGACCCGGTGCGCCGTGAGCTCTTCCCACCCGGACAAGTGAGGGACGACTCTTTCGAGGAGCTGAAGAAACGGCTGCTAAACGCGTATGGTCCCGAGGAGTCGCTGGCGATGTTGACCGACCGATTCCACGCTCTGCAACAACGCGAAGGCCAATCCATCCAGCAGTTCGCCCAGGAGGTGGCAGAGTTGGGACGCAGAGCGGATGTGTCAGAGCGCGACCTCGTGACGCGTTTTAGCGCTGGGGTAACGTCGAAAAAAGTCTACCGGGCGATCCGGCTGCAGGAACCGCCGACCCTCGCCGAAGCTCGAAAGCTGGCCACCAGGATACTCCAGGTGGAGGACGGCTACCAGGAGAAGCAACAGCCCCGCGCCGGCGTCGCGAAGACAGAGAAGTCGGAGATGGCCGAGAAGATGGACGCCATGATAAGGGAAATGGACAACCTGGCCAAAAGAATGGAACAGCTGGAACGGGCAGCGCCACGACCCCCCAGGACCGCACCCGGATGCTTCCGTTGTGGCAGCCTGGACCACCTCCGGCGAGACTGCCCCCAGCTCCGGACCCGAACCCGGCCAGCGCACGCCATGAACAATGGACACGGGGACCGCCGCCTTTTAGCGATGACAGAGCTCCAAGCTGGACATGCGCCGTCTGTAGCAGGTAAGCTAAACGGGCTGGAGATTTCCCTCCTTCTGGACAGCGGGGCGGTTGTCTCTGTAGTACCACTCTCGACCTGGCACAAGTCCACCGGGGGAGAACCTCTAGAAGCCGCCGGAGGCTCCATCCTGCTCGGCGACGGGCGACGAGTGCGCCTCTGCGGCCAGGGGACGTTGCCGCTGCAGTTGGGAAGCTGGAGAGGACGCCTCCACGTCGCCGTTGTGGAAAGCTTGGTCGCACCAAGGATCCTGGGTACCAACTTTCTCGACCGGTACGTTAAGCTAATTGACTGGCAAGCCGGGGAGATGACCATGACGGACGGCTCGAGTGTCCGGATCGTCCACGAACCATCCCACGCAACGCGGCCCGGCATCGGATGCACCTGGATCACGGCGAGCCCCCGGGAAGTATCACGAGAGGAGACCGTAGGGGAGAGACCAGGGAACAATAGCGGTGAGCTAGGAGCGTGTGAACGCGCTCTGGTGGACAGAGCGGAGTGTTCCGCGCAGAATCGGCGAACCCTACGCAGCCTAATCCGGAGGTACGGGAAGGCCATCTCATGCGGTGGGGGTGATCTCAGACGAACGAGCCTTGTCCAGCACTGCATCGAGACCGGAGGGGCCTAGCCAGTGAACCTTCCACCCCGTCGCCTCCCACAGGCCCAGCGGGAGACAGTGGACCGCTTGATCAGGGAAATGCTGCATGCCGGGGTAATCGAACCAGCCTCAGGCCCCTGGAGCTCACCGGTAGTGCTGTTCCGAAAGAAGGACGGATCCCCACGGTTCTGCGTTGACTATCGCAGGCTGAATGCCGTGACACGCGTCGACGCTCAACCCATCCCGCGCATAGACGATACGCTGGATGCGCTGGCGGGGGCCAAGTGGTTCAGCACTCTGGACTTAGCGTCCGGCTACTGGCAAGTCGAAGTCGCAGAAGAAGACCGGGAGAAGACAGCGTTCTCCACACCTCTGGGGCTCTTCCAATTCCGCGTTATGCCGTTCGGGCTGTGCAATGCCCCGGCGACGTTTCAGCGGCTGATGGAAAAAGCGCTGAGGGGATTAACGTGGAAGACGTGCCTCGTCTATCTCGACGACATCATCGTCTTCGGGAAGACAGAAGAGGAGCACCTAGAGCGCTTGGAAGGGGTGCTGTCCCGCCTGCAGTCAGTGGGGCTGAAGATCAAGCCCGAGAAGTGCCAACTAATGCGGCAGAGTGTACACTACCTGGGCCACGTCGTAACACAGCACGGGATTGGTACCGACCCAGAGAAGACAGCAGCCGTCCAAAAGTGGCCCACGCCTCGATGCGTGAGGGAGGTCCGGCAGTTTCTGGGGCTGGCGTCCTATTATAGGCGGTTCGTCAGGAATTTTGCAGGCGTGGCGAATCCTCTGCATGCCCTGACCAAGAAAGGGGAAAAGTGGCACTGGGGGCCGAAGGAGGAGGAGGCGTTCACCCTCCTGAAAAAGGCGCTGGTCAGCCCCCCGATCCTAGGCCACCCAGACTTCGACCGCACTTTCCTCCTCGATGTGGATGCCAGCGAAGACGCCGTCGGAGCAGTACTGTCTCAACAAGGGGGGCAGGACCCGCCATCGGTGATCGCGTACGCCAGCCGCTCGCTCTCACGGGCTGAACGGGGCTACTGCGCGACGCGAAGGGAGATGTTGGCGCTAGTCTGGGCTACTCAGCACTTCCGACCGTATCTGTACGGTAGGAGGTTCATTGCCCGCACAGATCACAACTCTTTGAGATGGCTGCGGAACTTTCGCGAACCGGAGGGGTAGGTAGCCCGCTGGCTAAAAAGGTTGGCCGAGTTCGATTTTGAGGTCGTCCATCGAGCCGGACGGAAGCACCAGAATGCGGATGCGCTGTCGCGGCGCGTCTGCAAGCAATGCGGACTGGAGGGAAGCCCTGCTGAGGTACCCGTGGGGGCTGTGAAGCTAGACGCGGCCAACCCTATCAAGCAGTGGCAAGAGAGTGACAAGGAGCTCCAGCAGATCCGCGAGTGGAGCACGCAGAGGACTTGGCCACGGGCGGCCCCAGAGGGTAGCCGGTTGCTGAGAAGCCTCTGGGCACAGCTCGACCGGATAGTCGTGCGCGAGGGGATCATATGCCGGAAGTGGGAGACGCCGGATACGGGCGAGACACGGCTGCTGCAGGTCATACCGAGGCAGAGGATCCCGGAGATCCTGGCCGCCGTCCACAACGGGCAGTCGGGGGCCCACTTGGGAGTGGCGAAGACGCTAGCAAAGCTGCGTCAACGATACTACTGGCCCCAGCAACGGGAAGACGTCGAGGACTGGTGTCGGGCGTGCCAGACGTGTGCAGCACGGGCAGTCCCGACAAAGAAGCCCCAGGCACCTATGCAACTCCAGCCGGTAGGATACCCTTTCCAACGGGTGGGCATGGACATAGTGGAGCCTCTAGAAGAAACGCGGAGCGGGAATCGGTACATCCTAGTGGTGTGTGACTACTTCTCGAAGTGGCCGGAGGCGTTCGCGCTGCCGAACGCAGAGGCGCGTACGGTGGCCGCGGTGCTGGTGAACGGCCTCTTCTGCCGCTACGGGGCACCAGAGACGCTCCACTCCGATCAGGGTAGGAACTTTGAGTCCGAACTCGTGAAGGAAGTGTGCCAGCTGTTCGGGGTGGCCAAAACCCGGACCACAGCTTACCACCCGCAGTCCGATGGTCTGGTAGAACGAATGAACCGCACCCTACTGGACCTTCTGGCGAAGGCATCCATCGACCACCCGGATGATTGGGATGCCCACCTCGATAGAGTCCTCCTTGCTTATCGGTCCAGCGTTCATCACACCACTGGCGCTACCCCCAGTCGAGTCATCTTCGGGCGAGAGATGCGCCTCCCAGTAGACCTGGTGTATGGCTTGCCTAAGAGCACACCAGAGGAATCAGTCGGGGAGTACACTCGGCGTCTACGACAGGACTTGGAGCAGCTCTACGAAGCGGTCCGGGGAAGGGCAGGCCGCGAGCAACGGCGCCAGAAATTCTGGAAGGACCGAAAAGCCCACGGACCTGTGTATGAGCCAGGCGACCAGGTGTGGATGCAAGTCCCGGAAAAGACCAAGCTGGGAGCGCACTGGGATGGCCCGTACGAAGTCCAGAAGAAACTGGACTGGAACACCTACCGAGTGAAGGGGATGAGGGATAAGAGGCAGAGACTAGTGGTTCATTTTGACCGGCTGAAGCCGTATCACGGCTCGCGGCAACCCTGGGAAGGACAGCAAGAACCACGGGGAAGGAGGAAGACCCAGAGACCCCCCTGGATGCGGGACTTTATACACGACCCGGGGGACGAGCACGGGACGTGCTCATAATAAAGGGGGGAGTAGTGTAACATCTATTGCTGCACGACGGCGTTGCTAATTGCAGGTCCTGCTGAGGCAGACGCCGAACCGCGGCAATAAACCCTCCCTTCCCGCCAGTTCAAAAGATACCGCCAGCGAGAACCGCGGTCGGCTTCTGGCGACCAACCCGCATGACCCGACGAGCCGGTGCTTAACTAGCCGTCGTTCAGCGTGGCGTTCGGTCACCGCCGGTCACTGATGGTCCGTTGGGGCAGCGGATCAAAGCCGCCGCGTAATAACCCGCTGATTTATAGAAGAGCCGCAAGCCGGGGTAGTGTCAGCAGGACAATGGAGGGATCGAATTTCAGTTGACCCACCCCGGTGCCCCCCTGCGGCGGAATACTTCTATATATGGAAGCGGCGGAGACCATCGGGCAGTTATCGAGCGGACGAGTGTGGAGTGCAGTTGTGGCGACGATACGAGAGCGGATGATGGCGACACGAAGGAGAGAACGCGGGAGCGAAGACGAGTCGGTGAAGAGTAACAGCGATGGACGAACTGGCGGAGACCTGGAGGCAGATCGAGCGGCCGCGCCCGGCGGGTCGTTACAATAAGAGCTATTGTTTTTCTTCTTATGTTTCATTTAAATAAAAAATAAAATCTGAAACTTTGTTTAAAATAGAAATTTGTGGTTATACATTTTGTGTAAATTGTATTAAATTTCTCTTTCAATATCTAAAGTAAATCCACTACTGGGTTGACTAAACATTCGAGTTGCAATTTTGTATTACTATGGTTCAACGTTACAGATCAAAAAATATCTGTTGCATTTCGTAATGATTTTACCAAACAAAAGTGAAAGCAAAGAAAATTATTTTTTTGCTCTGTCACCATCGTAAAAAGTCATTACATGTCAAATTATGAAAAGAAAAAATGACCTAGATGAACACGTTTATTTAATAACTCTTTGTTCAGTTATCTCTTCTTCAGGCTGTTCATTTGTTGCTTCTATATTTTTGTAGAATAATGCAATTAGATAATAAAGATATTTAATTTGTAAAAAACAAAACCGTCAATTCTATTTTTCATTTATTTCACTCCTCAATGCTTATCATTAGCTTGTGCTATTTTCTGTGTCGTAGGTTTGAGATGTGTTTTCGAATGATGGGAATAAATAATAATGAATTTCAGTTTGTATCTCAAAGAACCGACATAAGCCAATACACAAAGGGAGATGCCACACGCTCAAGTGCACAAATCATAATGACAAATACGGGTTGTGAATAAACATACAAACAATGGCTTAATGTAGCACATTATTATAGCAATATTACAGACAATGCATGTTTTCAATATAACGATTAGTTGGTTGCCGTGGCACAGTGTCTACAAGTTTAGAAATGGACATTTTCCATATTTATACGTTATTGTTGTATTGCCCATCTTGCTCATGATATATATTGTAATAAGTTCAGATTTGCTTGTTGTTGTAAAATGGAAATTTCTGTACTATACATTTGCTTAGTTCTGAAGCGCTTATGTCGAATAGCAGAAAAGTTTCTTCGAAAACAGTCTGTTCATCAGCATAGATGTGAAGAAATAAAATGCAAAAGCAAATTTACAAGAATAAAATTAAGCAATAAGATAATCTTTTGTTAACAGTGAAATGTAAAACGCAGAAGCTTTTTAAATGCATCATTTGCAAAGTCTAAAAACAAATGTACCCAGTTTCACGTCATAACTAAAAGTTTTTTCTTTAAAACATTGTAAATGCTTTTTTATGTCCATATAAGGTATTTTAACGGTAATGCACCCATATTTGGTAAAGATTTGATAAACAACAATCATCCAATCCTAAATCACAGCTGAATAGCTAATCAAATGGCACAGTTATTCACCCAATCACTTATCAGAATAATTAGCTAATAAAATAGCAGAAGTTAGTAGCCAATTACCGAACAATACCAATACAACCAATCAGCGACCAGCCAATCACAAAAATGGGTCGAATTATTGCGGATGAGTTCAGACCAAACCTTATTTTGATTTCTTTTGAAAAGATCTAATATGAACACTAGAACTTGCTATTTCAACTCATTTTTCAATTTTGAAAACGGACCTTTGCAGATTAAATTATTTGGAATTTGTTCTTGAAAGTTTTTATATACTGTAATGAAACTGCAAAGTTTACTGTGCAGTTAATAAATGATTTTTTGCGAGTATTTTTGTTGTTTATTCAATATATGTAAAGCGTTTGGTGAAGTTAAACGAATAATTTTTGACACTGTTTGTTTTAGTTTTCTCATTATCTAATTTTTCATGTATGACGAACTAAAGTTTTCAATATTTGACAAAGATTTTTTAAATATTTATAGTGATTTGTTGTTTTGAAATTTTAAAGAGATTTTGCTTTAGTTGAAAAGTGAGAAAATAACGTTTTATTGAATGCATGAATTCATTGAACTTTTGATATTGTTTAAATATATTTTTGTAATGTCTTGTTTGGTATCTAACCATTGAAAACATTGATATATATCTGAAAGTTAACATAGCAGTGTTTCTAATGGATATTTTTTATTGAATAGTGTTGTTTGTTCATAAGAAATTTATACTTTCAGACATAAAGTTGACAGTCATAATTGATTACTTGTTTTGACGTGTTTGCTGTGCATTTTTAATGATAATTTTGAAAGAATGGTCGTTTGTTTTATTGTATTTAGATTTTTGAAAAATTTTATTCAGTTTAAAAATTGCCGTCTTTTTTCAGCTGATGATGTGTATTATTAGTCTGTCAATTTGAGAAGCATTTCTTTTCTAAATATAGATTTCATTTATCCATTTCAAATTAGGTCATATAACAGTGTGCAAAATGGGCGACGTAGTAGTTACTGATAAATATGATGCTCTGCTGTTGAACATTGCACAAGACGCTGCAGCCGGTGTTGGAGGAGTGAGTGTGGTGGTTTGGTGGTGTTGATTTGTATTTTGGTTAATTTTGTTTTTAGTTTTTGGATGCAATTTTCAGTTTTTTGGCTCGTAAAACCGACTTCTATTCAAATTCGAACGAAAAAGCTCTTGAATCGGTAAATCAGTCAGTTTGGTATTGTATTTCTTTTTGTTTGCATGTTGTTTTTGAAGATGCTGTTGGAAGTTTGTCGACGATACAGAAAACTTTCTTTTGAATCGCAGAAGCAAGTGGAAGCAGCGAAAAAGTTGAAAGAAAGAGAAATTCGCCTGAAACGGGAACATCTGAATGAAGATAATGAGCCTAAAATTATAGAGGTGGAAGATGATGTTGTTGCAGATGAGGTGAGCTTTTATAAATGAAATTTGGAAATTGTTGAATTATAATATCAGAACTATTCGGTAAATGGACCGAATACTGTGGAGAGAGACTTGTCAATGAAAAATGCACCTATGATATGGATTATTTATTTTCAATGCAGGGCAAAGGTTTTGTTACTGAGCTGCCGCCGGATTCAAATGATGAAAAAGAAAAGGAAAATGAGAAAGAAGAAGAGGGAAAAGTTAAAATTAATGATGGTAATGGTGCAAATCTTGAAAACTACAGTTGGACTCAAACTTTGAAAGAAGTTGAGGTGAGATAGGGAGAGTATTGTTTATGGCTTTTTTCTTTTTTAAATGTACGATAAATGCAGGTTCGCATACCGACGAAAATGAAAGTAGCAGTGAAAGCACGAGATGTGATTGTAGAATTTTCAAATCAGGTAATGAAACTGAATTTGAAAAATGAAAAATCACTCATCGATGTTATGCTGTAATTTCCAGCATCTTAAAGTTGGTATTCGAGGTCAGACGCCCATAATTGATGGTGAACTGCATGGCAAAATTCGTCCAGATGATTGCACATGGATGTTAGATGATTCAAAGCTGATAATTTTAAACTTGGAGAAAGTATTGTCATTTTATTCATTTGTTCATTTTATTGGAGCTTTTTTTTTGAAATATTGTCTTGGGAAATTCAGTTTTACAACGAAAAGGGAGAATGAATTTCAAGCTACTGTTGACGTGACGTGTGGGTAAAAAATATTTGAGCTAAATTAAATTAATACTGCATAATGAAAAAAGATAAATGAAGTCGAACGCAATGAAATGCTATTTTTGAAAGTATTTTGTATTTCATAAAATTGAATCAATTTTTCAGTCGGATCAAATGAGCTGGTGGTCTCGATTGGTGACAACAGATCCGGAAATTGATACGAAAAAAGTGGTTCCCGAAAATTCAAAAGTATGGAAGAATATAGTGATTTGAAAAAATGTTTATTTCAAATCATAAAAAGTGAAAAACATTTTTCAGCTGGCAGACCTGGATAATGAAACTCGTCCTTTGGTGGAGAAGATGATGTACGATGATCGACAACGAAGAATGGGCTTACCAACAAGTGATGACCAAAAGAAACATGATATTTTGAAAAAGTAGTACAAAAAGTGAAAAAAATTTTTTTTACATTTGTAATTGTTATTGTAGATTTATGCAGCAACATCCAGAGATGGATTTTTCAAAAGCGAAATTTTGTTAACTGGGATGAAATGGTTCTCTCTTTTCCCAAATATATATATATATATCTGCTTAATATTTTGTATTTAATAAACAGCACATGTTCTTGTTGTATTCGATTTTTAATAATATAGAAAAAAAACAAAGTATGTAAAATATATATATTAATATTTGAAATTAATCATCACAATTGCTTTTTTTCTTTCAAAATCAATAGCTACGACCGAACAAAGTGTAAAATTGAGCCGGTTGGTTGCATTTGGGATGAACACATTTTTTTTCGCCTTTTTGCAGCAGCTTTGGCTGATTGAATGGGATGCACAAAGATTTTGCTCCCATTGACGGAGCTGTTGGATCCGTTGATTCATCTCTTGAAAAAGAAGATTCAGAGATCATTCTTCAGTCAATAATATATTTTCTGAAAAATTTTACCTAGTACTATCTTTTTTGATAAGATCTTCGCAGACTTCAGCACCGCAAAATGGCGCCATCACGAGACATCTCTTTTCCAAATGGTCGCAAAAGTCGTTCCACTTTTCAACAACTTTTGTGCAATTGTCCATTTCTGCTTTGGCACGACTGAACAAACTGTTCTGTATATTAGTCAACAGTTGCTTTATAACATCCGCTTTGAATCCTATCATCGAGACGGTCATCTTCGATCCGTCATCTCTGCGAACTAATGTCACTTGTTTCTCATTCAAATCCCTCGGACCTAATTCCATTCTCAACGGTACACCCTGAAAAAAGAAACATCACCGGCATAATTTCATTTCATTTCCCTTCCCCCCCCCCCTTTATTTTCACTGGCTAGCTAGCTAGCTGTACGTACTTTCAATTCCCAGTGATTGAACTTCCATCCTGGTGAATAATTGTCACGAAAATCACACATACTGCGAATTTCACCACTTCGCAATTCTTCATTCAAAAGTTGACACGTATCTTGGATATTTTTAACGACCGATTTGTCCAAAGAGCTGGTAATACCACAAGGAATAATGACAACCTGAACAACAACAGAAGCAACGTTCGAGTCCATTTTTGAAGACAAAAAAATTATTTTTTTACATACTTGAACTTTCGCAACTGCCGGTGGCAGCACCAGACCCTGGTTATCGCTGTGTATCATGGTGAAAACACCAATTGAACGCGTCGTCAAACCCCAACTGTTCTGATAGACGTTTTCCTTTTTCTGCGTTTCCGGATGCTCGTAGACTATGTCGAACATTTTGGAAAAATTCTGCCCCAGATGATGACTAGTGGCCGCCTGAAATTAATTAATTCATTAAATGACTCATTAATCAACCAGAACAATTTGAATAATAATATAAAAAGTTCGACAAACTTGAATCCCTCGTCCAGAAGTTGGAATGTAAGCTTCAATTGTAGTTGTAAAATCGGCACCGGCAAATTTTTCTTTATCAGTTTTTCGTCCCTTTATCACCGGCACAGCCAACAATTCTTCGTAAACTCTGGCGTACAAGTCGAGAATATCGTGAACCTTAAACGGATTTAAAAAAGAAATTTTTTTTAAATTCTCACACGCACGATAACTTTTCAGCTTCAACAAATGAGAAAAATATGCGCACAATTTAACGAACCTCTTTGACGGCGTCATCTTTGTTCGCATGGGCTGTGTGACCTTCTTGCCACAAAAATTCCCGACTACGCAAAAATGGCGTCGGATGTTTAAATTCCCATCTCTGAACGAAGTGAAAAAAAATATTACTATTGTTGTTATTATTGAAAAATCCAATCCAACAAATATACCACTATATTGCACCATTGATTAATTTTCAACGGTAGATCACGGTGCGATTGAATCCACTTAGAAAAACTTGAATACATGACGGTTTCGCTGGTTGGTCGAATAGCCACCGGCTCGGACATTTCGGATTGTCCAGATTTGGTCACCCAAGCGACCTGAGAAAAAATTAATAAAGTATGTTATACAAAAGTACAAAAATATTGCAAACTCCAACCTCGGGCGAAAAGCCTTTGACGTGAGATTTTTCACGTTCCAAAGCCGCTTGACTTACAAACATTGGAAAATAACAATTGGCCACGTCCATCAGTTTGATCTGACGATCAAGCCAAGCTTGAATTGCTTCCCAAATTGCAAAAGCCCAAGGTCGAATAATATAACAGCCGCTTATATCGTAATATTCGATCATTTCAGCTTTTGTAATCACTTGACTGTACCATTCGGAAAAATTCCCTTCTTTAGTAGTTTCCAATCCAAGTCTAAAAGAAGAATGAAAATTTTTCCAATTATTTCTCATTTCATTGTTAAACAATTGTCAAACCTGGTAATTTTTTTCACTTCATTTTGCTGCTTTTCAACTTTTACACTTCCTTTAGGAGGTTTTTTCACAACATCCGGTTTATTTTCTTCAACAAGCTGAACAACAAAATATACATATATATATATATGTGCGCAGTGAAATAATCAGTGAAATTCAACAACAAAATTCGTTTTATCCTCACCTGATCTATGGTAGTTTTTTTCTCTGTGCTATTCGACTGTGGTGGATTTAAAATTGCGTTCACCAAATCCGGAGTCCATTGTTTTCCTGACAACTGTTCAAAATTACTTTTCATAAGTTTCAACTTTTCAACCGATTTGCTAATAGATTTCTAAGATTTTGAAAAAAAAACTTTCAAACAAATAAAAAAACCACATTTGAATATTTATAAATTACTTTATCAACTCCAGAACTTTTCATTTGTCGAATATCATCGCCGACAGATTTGATTTCAAGAAGCAATTTGTCCAATTGTTCAACAGTAGAAGAAGTTCCACTTTCGACCGTTTCAACGGTCGCCGTTGTTGTTCTCTTCGATAATTCATTCACCAAATCGGGATTCCATTTTTGATTTGTCAATTTTTCAAAATCACTTTTCAACTGTTTCAAAATTTCCACTCGACTTTCAATCTCTTTCTAAATACAAAACACAAATTCAACAATCTCCATTTAATACAACCACCACCACCACTGCTACTAGTTAGTAGAGTATACTTTTTTAAGTCCATCACTTTTCATCCGACGTATCTCATCTCCAACTTCTTTGATTTTCAACAACATCTCAGCAGAAGACATGGCCGTTTTATCACACCCAGGCTGATTTGCCTGATCGGCATCATTCTTTGCCAACTGATCGACTTGATTCGAAATTTCATTCACCAAATTTGGAGTCCACTTTTTGCCCGTTACCAATTCATAATCTGCTTTCAACTGTTTCAACTTCTCAACTTCAACTTGCACAACAGCCTAAAAACATGTGAACAAAAAATTTTTCTTCAAAGAAATATTCAACTGTATAGGATACATATATATATATATTCTCTCCCACCCACCCCCGCTCTCCCTCTCTCTCTCTCTCGGTTTTTATTGCACCAACCTTTTCAACGCTTTCACTTTTCATCTTGCGAATTGCATCGCCCAAATGCTTGATTTCAAGCAACAACGAAACTTCCTTGTTGACCAGCAGATCATCGTTTTTCGCTTCCATTTTATCTTTTTTTTGCATTTCTTTCATTTTTACCACGGATTTTTTATCAACGTTACCAGCCTTGAACAATTTAAATCAATTCTTCTCAGTCAACTTATAATGAATTCGATAAAAACAAATCAGCATGCATAAATAAATAAATAAATAATCATACTTGTACTTGCAATGATTCAACTTTTTTAGAAGCTGGTTTCGTCGCCATCACCCCAGTGGGAAGGTCTTTCACATGGCCATCGGGTATGTTGAAAAGAATCAAAGGTGAAGGCAGACCAGTGTACGGACTGAATTGGTGTGAAATGGAAGAGAAAAGTTCAATTAACTTTCACAAAATATACCAACCTGGATGCACTGTACGGTTGGTCGCAAATGTAAAATCCTTTCCTCTGCAATTGTACAATATCACCCTTGTTTATTTGACACATTGCCCATTCGCCGACCATTTCAAAATCATGCTATAACAAATTGCAGCATTGTTGAAGAAAAAAAAATTATATAAATACAATCGAACCCTAGAATCACGACAGATGAACTTTTTGAAATCTTCATCTTTGCCCAGAATTGCTTTCGATATTACATTGTCGAAATGTGAAGCAATTATTGGAATGAGCTGTTTTTCTCGCTTGTCCTCTTCACACAGCCAAGTCAATTTGAGTGTGTTTTTAAAATTCTAAATTACAAAAAATTCTTTCCAATTTTTCATTTTCGAAATAAATAATCCAAATGAGCGAGCAAACAAAAAAACTTTCCTCTACTTTCTAGAACAAGCAGTGAAAAATTAGAAATTTTTACCCCTTGCTTACCGTATTCTCTAGACAAAGCTGCAACGCAGCTGACGTAACTTTGCCAGAAGTTCTTACAACTTTTTTCACAATCGCATTTCCCCAATTTATCAAAGTGATCGTGTCATTTTCTTTCAACAAATTCGCATCCTCTTGTTCAATGAAAATTTCATTTCCATAATAAACGATCTTTTCACCAGCAATATTGCTATTTTTCGGATGTTTCGGAACTGATTTTTCATGTGGATGCACTTCATCAATACGAACCGCAACTAAACTCTGCTTCAACAATGCAGTGTAACGCGGAGCTATTGGATCAATTACCTGAACAATAATTTAGAAAAAAACAAATTAATTACAACAATTCAACTGGATATCACTTTTTGAAAAAATTATTTTTTTATTAATTTCAAATTAAAATTCTTACTTTTCTATTAAAAGCCCACAGTTTGTTCCAATCCATCATAACAACAGACCTGGAAGATCCCTGAAAATTGAACTGTTTCACACTTTTGAACAGATAAATACTACATGTAAAAATAGAATGAAAGTATTGTACAATAATTTCACAAAAACGTTCTCTCTGCATTTCCCTTCTGAACAATGTGAAAAAAAATATTGAAAGGAAAAGTATTGGACAATACAATCACAATCGATTTATTACCTGAGCAACGATAAACTGTTTGAGACCTTCGACGGTCATTCCACGACGAAGAACCCCCCGAACAGTAGGCAAACGGGGATCATCCCTAAAATTACATTGCTTCATCAAACTGCATTACAAAAACAAACAAACAAAATCACTCATACCATCCTTCAACAATTCCTTCATTCACCAACCAGGTGAGCTTTCGTTTACTCATCACTGTATTCATCAAATTCAAACGACTGTATTCATAAATGTGAGGCTTTCTCAATTTCAAAGCATCTAAATCAAAATTACATCTAAGCATACAAATAGATCAATCACCAAAATTCATACTATTTATTTATTCACAATAATAACCAAAATTAAATATTTCAAATAATCGTATTCACTTGATTGCAACAAATAATTTTTGTAATTTCATCATTTCTAGCATTCAATTCAGTACAAATTAAAATTATTCTTACCCAAAATAAAAAAATATTGCTCATCACGATCATGGTATTCTGTAGTTCGAAGGGCGTGCGTGACATTTTCAATGCTATCGACAATTGGACACGCAAAGTCGTACGTCGGATAAACTCTTAAATTTTGTGAAAAAAATTAATTGAAAAATTAAAAGCATATATGATATATAAATATTGAAAAAAATGTTAATTCGAATTACGATCAACATTTGAATTAAACAACATCTTGCTCATACTTATATTTGCCTTTAGTTTGAATATGCTCCTCAGTTTTGCAACGATAAATTGTCGGATCGCGCATACAACCGTTGTCCGAATCCATATCAATTTTCAACCTTACACAACACCTCTGACCAACAGTTGTACCATTTTTCATCTCTTCCCACAGTTCCATATTTCTTTTTACACCTACACAATGATGAAATATTTTCCATGACAAATTGAAATTTGAAATAAACAAAAACAAAAACAAACTATTATTTCGACATCTTGATTCTTTTCTTTGTTCACGTTCTTGTTTCATCAGATCAGGTTCCGTATCATCCACATACGCTTTCGATTCTTCCAACAGCTGTTCACAATATTTCAAAATTTGTTCAAAATGATCAGAAGTACGACTCCAGTGATCAGGAGTAATTTGAAGCAATTTCAAATCATCCAAAATTACCTCAAATCCATATTAATATTTTCAAAAAAAATAATTAAATAACAAAAACAATTATTCTTCTTCACTTACTTCTTCAAATTCTTCCGTTTCTTTTGCAGGATTCGTATCATCAAAACGCATTATCAATTTCCCATTAAATATATCTCTGTAGTATTGATTGAGCATAGCTGCCTTGGCGTGACCAATATGCAAATATCTAAACAAACAACTCGAACAATGACGAAAAAAAATCAGAGCAGAAAAACAATAAAAATCCATTCACCCACCCGCTAGCTTCTGGTGGAAAACGAACAACAACTTCGTTTTGTTTGGCTCCTGGCAGTTCAACATATTTGCCTTCATCTTTCTGCAGAATAAAAAAAGAAATCAACTATTCCATGCATCAGAAAAGACAATGTCTTCATTTCACTTACTTTTGAATATCCAATATTTTCTGTTGTTTTACAATTTTTCTCAACTAACTGCCAAACTGCATCGGCAACATTATTTGAAACGATATTTCCGCTGTATTGAAGAACTGTTGGAAAATTCTGCAATTTTCCTTTAATTTCAGTTGCTACAATGGCACAATTATCAAATAATAAATAATTAAGCAAACAATTCGAAAGATTTACAATTCAACGAAGACCAGACTGCATAATCGGCAAATGTTTTTGACTCGCCAACCAACGTCAGTAAACTATTTGTAGATTTTCGTTCCAACAGATACTTTTCAAGAAATAGAAGCAACGCATTCTGTTCATTCGGTTGTACTTCACCAAGTTTCAGCGCATATTCCACCCATGAATCGATCTTCAAAAGACAAAAACAATAACTGGAACATTAATATAAAAGGGATTTTAAAAAAGATAATTTTTCATATTAATTTTACAAAGATATAAAGTACAATTTTTATATTTCAAAAACCTTCCATTATACGTATAACCAAAAGTTCCAGAAGGAAACAGAGACAGCAAGTCAAATTGTCTGTTTCACTTACTTCGCAGTCATTTAAGAAAAAGCTAAGCGTTTTCAACTGATGGTCAAATGTCTCAAATAAATATCTTGCCACAGCAATATCGCCAACGATGCAGAATCCATCACTACGACAAAATCATTTCAAAAAATTGAATTCAAATATATATATACATTTTTTTTATTTATGTACTTCTCAATTTTAGTAACTTTATCCCATTTTATACTGGCAGCTATCCTATTTTCAAATATTTTCAACACGACCAATGAGCCTAAAATTTCTTCAGTTACTTCATTAATGCATGATTAATAATGAAAAAGTATGGTACATACATATTGGATGCTCTTTATTTGACAATGTGACGGCAGTTTTCAATTTAGACATAGCTATTCTTCGTCAGTGTTTTCTAGAAATGACTGGAAAAGCAAAAATAATGAACAAACTGTCATATGTGTAAATAATATTACACTTTTAAAAACCTTATACTAGTTATTTACACTATTTTTATAACAAACTGTACAGTGTCTCATCACCTCACTTTAATATAGTGCCACACAAATACCAGTCAACTGTTATTTAATACTTATAAGTCAATCAAAACATGGATGCATATATAGAAAAATACTTAAAAAGTATTCCAAAATAAAATTAAAGCTTAAAAACATCAAAACAAAAAATATTTTAAATTTCTAAGATAAATATTCGAAATCAACAATATACACGTAGCAACCCATAAACCAATAACATTCTACAGTATCAATAAATGCAAAATAAAATGCAAGTACAGTAAAATCGATACTCTCCAAACATTTACATTTTGTGGAAATTCAAATCAACAGCATGTTAAGCATGTGAACTTAAAAGTAGCTTTTTCACAAATGCAATATTAAACTTAAAACTTTTTTACATTAATCCTACAAATTATTGAGGTGGTCCAAACCGGGGAAGTTTTTGCTTGCATTTTCCAATTAGTTGTTAGAAATTGTTTTCCCATTCGATGATAATGACGTAGGGTCTCATTGCATACTTATGGCGCCATGATATTAGTTCTCTTATCAAACTTTTCATTGGTTCAAATTATTCTATTTTGATTAGCTGCAATATTTTTCACTTCATTGGTACAAATGTTTTGAATACGTAACAATTGATTACGTAACATTAGTATATTTGATGTCACGTTTGTCAAATGCAGTTGTTCTTTCATTCGTCTAATAAATATTTATTTTTTAATTTGACATTTTTTAGTAATCAATGTTTGTAATACAATTAAATTATATTAGTTTTCATTTAAAAATTAATATAATTTATTTTATTTAATTAATTATTAAATTAGATTTTTGGAAGTTTTCTATATTTCATTATTATGGTAACTACATGAAGTTTAATAAAATGAGATGGCAGTAGGTCAACAAAAAAAGCAAAATAATTTTTTATTTTTCAACGCTCAACAACAACAATATCAGCAGTAAATAACATATGATAACAACAATAAGTAAAATAAACAAATATAAGTGATTAATAATAGCAAATAGAAACAATGAAAAATGAAAAAAGCAATGAATGAAATATAATACAAAACCACCACTTGGAAAGCGGCATTAAATCGTTTCTGGTATGGGGTACATTAAAGCTTCTAGATACTGCTCCAGCGTACGCCTGCCGCTGCATTGTTCACCGGTGTATATCACAACTCGTCATTGCTTTTCAGCATAAGTCGGTCCTGAATGCGTCAGGGATTTGCAGGTCCTGACGATGTACAGGCATTTTAGGAAACCGCTTCGACCGGTAGTTATACAGCATGGACTTTACCTGTTTAAAAACCAGAAAATGGTCAGATGTTGATGGCTCAGCGGAGGCTTCTTCGTCGTACATGGCGCAGATGAGTTTCGTTTCTTCCGCACTTCTCTTTTCAAAACCGCCATTTTTTCCATTTTGTACGCCAAGTGCGGATCCACCGGACATGCTTCTATGTGAAGGGTCTGCCTGAGCACAGATGTCACATCCAGGTTCGTGGATATGGAGTCTTTTCACCCTTTCTTGTCCTATACGGAAACAAACGAATTGTTAATGACAAGGAACATATTCAGTACATTCAGCACATACTTTTGAACACTGCCAATCCTTCCTCCGTTTACCGGAATATTTTAATTTAGAAAGCCCTGCCTTCATACACCAGGCACATACTACCCCAACAGTTTGTCACAAGACGTACGTAGCTTACATACATCAGCCATGACGAACAAAACCGAACAGAACGCCAATAGAAAACTTTCTACGAGCCAAACAAGTGAACAGCGAATAAATAAATGATTGTGGATGTGAACAAAGAGACAATAAATATGCATGCTTACATGCCGTCATGAACACTGCTTCGGCAGTCAGGAATTTTTACGATTCTACCGATGCTTTTTCAAATTAAGTCGTAATCTGAGTGAACCCCTGCTAGTGTGCAACTGCAGTGCACGCAGAACAATGGCAACGAAAGCGTGGGCGCAAAATGAATAACAAATTTATATTTTATGCCTGCCGATGAGGATGATTAGCAATGATCACATTTTGGCAGAACATATACAGTGCTAGGGGAAGGTAACGTTCACAGCCATGATGAGTAAACTTGAGATGAAAAATAATTGTCTTTGCTTTCAGTTTTGTTCAGTAAAATGATTTCGAAATCCAACAGATCCTTTTTGATCTGTAACGTTGAACATGTGGTCATCATGGTAACAGAACAGTTCAAACTTGAACGTTTAGTCAACCAGTAGTTGGTTTACTTTAAATATTATTTATACAATTTACACAAATATGCAAGCATAAAATACAAAATACAAACAAGCAAAAATTCCCCCGGTTTGGACCATCCCAAATTATCATTTTCATTGTAATCATAAATTACAAATAATTTTACATGCACTTATTCCGATTTATTAAAACATTAAATGTTTGCTGCATTAACTAATGAACAAAACTAATTTAAAATTGACGAAACATTTATTTAAAAAATTTTTTAAACATCTATAACATAATTTCCCATAACAGAAGAGAAAAACTAGTAAGGTTTAAATTTTCTAACTGCTTGCATATGTGCAATTCGCTTCTTATCTTCTTCAAACTTCCGCTGCAAGTCTTCAATCATCTTTCGCTTGGATTCACGAATTTCAAATCTGTAGAATGGAACTAAATCACCACATGACTTCTTTTTCTTTTGCTTCACTTTCGAGTCTTTAATGCAATTTTTGTATCCACGAGATACTGTCACCCAACCATCTTCATCGTTTTCCAAATCAGATTTCTTTTTCTTTTTCTCATTCACAACTCTTTCCTGATATTTTTCCAATAAATCGACCGCAGAGCAATAATCATCCTTAGTTAGAAAAGATGAAGCATAATCTTTTTTCCATTTTTTAAAGCCTATTATGCACTGATTCTTCCACATCAGAGAACAATTCTTTTGCTTAAATAACATAATTTTTCCATTTATATCAACAAACGACAGGCAAGCCACTTTACAACCAAAAGGAACCTGATCATTATACTTATCAAAATTGCACTTCGAGTAAAAGTTCACTGATTCAACAGCGCCAAAAGCATGGAACAACAGTTTTAAACTTTCTTCGTCCATATATGATGGGATATTTGTAATTACCACTGCTTTGTCCGATAAAGAATCAAACGCAGAAAAGTTAGAAAATTCTTTTATCTCATAAATATTTAATTCATAAACTAAAGAATCATTGAAAACAAATCCAAACCTGATAGTAATCATTTGAAAAATTAAAAAACAAAACAGTTTACGAATTATTACCGTAACTTAAAAAAACGCAGGTAAACTATCCTTCATTTCATTACTTAATCAATTTTCTGTCCTTTTTAATGCTATATTTCTTTATAAACAAAATTCTCATTTTAGAAATCAGTTTTACGCTATTTTAATGTCCTGAAAGTGTATGTTCTGACAGTAAAGATAAGTTTCTTAGATGAGCTTATTTCAGTAGGTCAAACAAACAATGTGCGTTGCAGACTGGTAAGTTCACTGTAAGCAAAAGTTGTTAGCTATCAGATGTCATATTGAACATGTTTAAAAAGCATAGGATAGCTTATTTGTCTATGAAAATTTGAGAAGTATCAGTTTCAGGTTAAAACGGTCAATCTCGGGAACAATTTTCACCGCATTTTCTTACTGGTCGTTGACAGCGTCCGATAGCGTTAATTGATGCTCATGCCGTTCTCTAAGACAACCACCATGCCTGATTGTGTTCGCGTTCGCTTAACAGGCCCGACAACAAAAGCCAGTCACACAACCGCATGGCAATTCAATAAGAAAGTGCGGTGAAAACTGATGAAAATTTTCATGAAACTGTTAATTCATACCTGAATTCAAGATTACGGTATTCTACCGTGTCTTTAGTGGTAGTGTTATTATCCGTGAGTTTGATCAGTCAGAGCATAAAAGTAAATATTGGACGCTCGTATGTGGAAAATGGCTGGACGGAGGGGGTTGGAAATCATCCTAGATATAGATAGATAGATTTGGTACCCGCCTAACCATGTGAAGTGAGGAATAGTTAAGTCGTCTTCGACAGTTCAGCACTTTAAGATGGAATGCATTGAGTGGCTGTCTGGAGACAGGGCTGATATCAAGAATTTGTATCAACTCCGCGTCCACAAGGAGGCACGGATATAGAACTGGAGCATTTCAGCTTGTCATCAAAGTGTGATCAGCATGTGTTGACTTGTTCGCATTGCTCGTCGATCAACACTTTACGTGCGATCAGTACTTCTTCCTCTTGTCTGCGCAGAGGAGATTCTCCAGAACATGTACGTCGACGGCCTTGTGCCCAGGTGTGACAGTCTTTATGCAGTCAAGAAGTTTTCTGATGATTATCATACTCTAATTGTAATAGTATTACTGATTTCAACAACCTTAGCATCAATAATCTACAGTAGAGTAAGCTATTTGCGTGAAGGTGCGTTGGCGTTGGCGTGTTAGCGAAGTTTGGTATTGTCGTTTGGGTATTTTCTCTTTGTGTGTGTTATCATTTTGTGTAGTTTATTCCTAAACGTTGCCCTCTTAAATAAATCGACTGTCTAGCTGATAAGGCTTAAACGTTACATAATGACTGTGTAACAACCATTGCTGTACGGCGGCGCTGCTCATTGCAGGTACGGCAGAGGTAGACGCAGAGCCGCGGCAGTAAAACCTCCCATCCCACCCACTTCAAAGACGCCGCCGGTGGCTTCTGGCGACAGACCCTCATAACCCGACAATTTGGTACCTAATTAGCCGTTGTTCAGCGGGTCGCTCGGTCATCCTTTGTACGGCGGGCCGTTCGGTCACTGATCCAAGGGCACGCCGGTCCCTGATGATCCGTTGGGGCAGCGGATCAAAGCCCCCGCGTAACAAGCCGCTGATTTATAGAAGGGCCGCAAGCCGGGAGACTGTCAGCAAGACAATAGGGGGATCAAATTTCAGTTGACCCACCCCGGTGCCCCCCTGCGGCGAAAGCCTTCTATATATTGGAGCGGCGAAAAGCGAGACGGATCTTGTCTGAACGAGAGCGGTGACCGACGTGGAGACGAGTAGTACGTGTGGAAGTGTGTCCTGAGAATGTCGACGAGAAGACGAGACCGAGAGTCCGAGAAAGAACAAGCATAGAGCGACGGCGGACGAACCGGCGCGAACCCAGAGGCAAATCAGCCGACCCCACCCGGCGGGTCGTTACAACTGAGATAGGTCCCAGCTGTGCAAAAATGGTTGAGCAATGAGACGTCAGCGCTCAACTCGGTTCGTGAAGAACATCGTCTCTAACTTGAAGAGTGTTGTGCAACCGAAAATTCTACATTTATTTGAACGTGACGGATTGCTCCTTCGGCCTGGCGAACTCGGCACGGTGACGATTGTCCGATGGATCAGCACAAGGCCTATAGAATGGAAAAAAGGGCCATATTAAAAAAGCAGAGTGCCGAAGAAGCGAAGACCATCCCGCAAATTTATGATGAAGAAGCCGCAGTCTCCTCCGCTGAGCCATCAACATCCGGCCAATTTCCTTTCTTTAGAGAAGTCAGGAGTGCAATGTATGAACAACGGGCGAAACGCTTCCCCAAACTTTCCAGAGATCGTCATGATCTTGTTCTTGCGCCTGAATTTACAAGAACGAGCGTTTCTGTTGACGTAGAGTGCGTCAAACCATATCCTGATTTTTTTGACGACCGATACATTAGACTACTGGCAGCCATGAAAACCTGGGCCATGGTTTAGTCACACCCTCTGTCGTTGAATTTCTATAATTAACCTATACACTCCACTACAAAAAGATCTTCAAGTTTGAGCGAAAGATTTCTTAGCATTTTCCTTTGCTGTTGTCTTTGCGACCAGTGCTTTCCGTTCTGAGTTATGCAAATCATTTTATATTCTTTATCTTGTTATGGCTGATGATTCGGACTTACGTCTTGTACCAAATCGTCGCGGTGGTATGTCCCTTGTGCATGAAGGCAGAGCATATAAATTAAAACGTGCCGGCAGACGAATATTGGAGGTGCTCGAAAGTATGTGCTAAATGTACAGTGTGTGTCCTTCGTTATTAAGGGTTAGTTTATTTTGGTATAGGATAAAGAGGGCTGTGGTGGTGCCGTATGGACCAACCTTGATGTGACTACAGTTATCAAGCGGAATGATCACATCGAAAGCTGCCCGGTGGATGAACATTTGGCCTACAAAATGGAAAAGAAGGCGTTTTTGAAAAAGCGAAGCGCGGAAGAAACAAAACCCATCCCGACCATTTATGACGAGGAAGCTTCCGCCGAGCCATCAACATCTGGCTATTTTTCGCTGTATAAACGGGTAAAGTCCTCGATGTACAGGCACCGGGCAAAGCGATACCCAAAACTGCCCAATCATCGTCGGTACCTGCAAATCCTGGTCCCGTTCAAGACAACGAAGGCCGGTGAAGATGTTTTATTGTGGCAGTGTGCGTCAGAGCATATTCTGATCTTTTCTACGGCCGATAAGATTAGATTACTGGCAGCCATGAAAACCTGGGCCATGGATGGCACATTCAAGGTTGTACCACAGTGGTATCAATAACTGTTTACCATCCATGTCTTTGTGGCGGGTAAACTGGTGCTAGCAGTCTACCGTTTATGTACGGGTAAAGATATTGGAACATACGGATATATATTTCAAGCTTTACTAAACAAAGCGGCAGTCCTCAGGGTCAATCTCAATCCACAAACTATAATTTGTGATTTTCAAACGGCCCTGATACCCGTGATTCAGGGCTATTTCCCGAATACGAAGTACAGGGCTGCTAATTCCACTTCTGCCAGGCGGTACATAAGAAAGTCGGTAAGCTGGGACTGAAAACATGATATCGCCAGCATGAGAAAACAAGAAGAAAAATCAGAATGCTCCTGGCCACCGCTTTCCTCCCTGTACCGGAAGTTGATATGAGTGTGTTAAACCATTGTATTGTATTGTATTATTTAGTTTCTTGCTTTTTCGTTGTTTTAACTTTGTTAATGCCGTTCACTGTTGTTTTTTATTGTTGTTGTTGTTGTTCTTGGCTGTTCTTTACTGTTGTTGCTGCTGCTGTTGACTAGTGAAAAATAAAAATCACTATTTAACTTTGTATTATATTTCTTGTATTATATGATATTATCAATGCCGTTATTATCTGTTATTTGCTGTTGTTCATTATTCATAGGCTATTCTCTGTTATTTACTATTGATATTGTTGTTGTTGAGCATTCAGAAGTAAATTTCATTTAGAAAAATTGACTTCAAAAAATAATTAAACTTCATTTGGCTACCATAACTGTAAAACATAGAAAGTTTTTAAAATCACATTTCCAAATACTAATCACTAAATATATAAGTGGAAAAGTAAATATTCAAAAGAAAAAACAGCTAAAAACAATGAAAAAAAAATTCACCGTGATATTCTTGATCAAATGCTACGTAATGCAATTAAAGATTTGGACCAATGAAATTGTAGCTAATCAAAGCAGAAAAATTTCAATCAATGAAAAGTTTAGGCGACACAACCAATGTTGTTACGCCATAACTATGCAGTCAGAAGCTATCCAATGAAAACACGACTTTTTGCCAACCAGTAGAAAGAAAATTAGCTCTGAAAATTTCACCGATTGATTCAAATCTTTTTCCTGTGATTAGCTGTAATATTTTTTT
>NW_003526940.1:2867010-2937403 GCF_000181795.1 Trichinella spiralis
ACTGTTTTATCTGAGTTCATCAGATAAATTATGTTTCAGCTAGCAATTAAATGAAATTTATGCATTGAATGCTTTTCCGTTTGTCAGAAAATATTCTGATGATTAGCTAAAGGCGATTGTAATACAATGGTAAAATCAACAGGTGATGAATTGTTCACAGCTGCAGTTGTCAGCTAAAACTAGGTATGGCAACTGCTAACTATTAGCATTTAAATACTTTTCGAATTTCATGCTAACTGTTCCATGAAAATCTTTCTTGTTAGCAATCAAAGAATTTTATTTTCAACTTCGGAAAGTTTTGACTTTTTTCATCAGTGTTATTGTTTAAAGTCGTATATTTTATTTAAATAGAAAATTAAAAATCTGCAATATTACTTACAAGTCAAAGAACAAATTTATTTATATATTTCGTGTAAATTGTAAACTTTCTATTTCAACATCTGAACAAACCGAGTAGTGCGTTGGTGAACACTTAAATTGCTATATATTTTCATTTCCATTTTCAATCTTTCAATGTATATTAGAAAGATAACGAAATCTTTAAACATTCCGCATCAAAAGCTGCGCCTATGATGTAGCTGATCTGTTTGATGTTGCATTTCAAATTACATTTGAACTTGGTTGTAAGTGACCATGGAATTCGGCAAGAATTTTCATGCACTTATCCATTATTTTATCGTTTAATTAACTACAGGAAGTTTTTTTCGGCCAAAATCTTATGCACTTAACCAAGTTCGACTGTATTTTATATGAAATGTATGAACGTCTAACAGGATTTTTCATAGAAACAGAAAAACTAATCGACATTTATTAAAATACATATATGGATGTTTCGTAATGAAAGAAATTTTGTGAATATTAAAGTAAAATTCTTGGATTGCAAACAAGAAAGATTTAAATACAGTGATATTTTTAGATATTTGATCTGACATGACCTAAATTCCAACTCCAATAGCATACATTATTAAGCTGTCATTCTTTCAACGTTTGTGATTGATTTATTGGAACTGTTGCCGTTGTTTACTGGCAAAAGAAACAACCGTTGTTGTTATTGAACCAGAGAACAACAGTCAGTTAGTCGCGTTTCAATTCGTGGTAGAGAATAGTTGCTGTGATCATTTTTTCGCTCGTATGTTGCCTGTTTGATTGTATGTTCAATAAAATATACTTAAGATTATCATATACGAAAAGCGAGATATTGTGAAATTCAGATTTAACCGCGAAAGAAGACAGTTAGTTGTAGAACCTAATTGTCTGTAATAAACTGTAGTACGATTACCCTGCAAGTCTACTACAAGATCTTTTCAGCTTAATACTCCATTCACATTGAAAACACCTATTCTAATAAAAGAAGCATTTATTTATAAGACGAATTTATGTGAAAACATACAAATTGAAAAAATATTTGAAAACACCAATTACATGAATGTTATTTTGAAATTTTCATATGGCAAAATTAAATACCATGACAAATACACAGATGTTCAGAAATTAATTATAAATTCTCATCGTACAACGACGCATTCACTGAAATATACCATTATTGTTCTTCGTCTTTTCGAAAAAGTACAATTAGCGTGTGCCAAATCATTGACATGAACTTTTCATAATCAAAATCAAACAATTTGGATTAATACATAATTATCATGCGTTATTGAACTTTTCGAATAAAAAAAACTGATTCAAATGGATAAATGAGTAATTATTAATTTTCATAATTACAATTTTATCACTTTTATAAATACATTTATATGTTATTTAAGTAAATAATGTAGATGTTTAATATCTTTAAACAAAAACTTTTAAAGATCGGAAAAAATTTTAAATTTAAAACTGAAATTAGCTTATTTTAAAGTTTGAAACAATACGGATAACTATATGAAACACTAATTAGTTTGCTTTGCTTGCTTCAACCTGACTGCTTGTTGGTTGTTGATTGCTTGAAAAATGGCCCAAATTTTTCAAAATATTCGCAATGATATTTGGAACGTCATCGATGATGAAAGCAGATTGGTTGGAAAACTGTTTGCTAAATTTGAACAAAAAACTGGCAAAAGTCGTTACCAAGCTGCGGTAATGTTAGCTATTGTAATTTGTGTGCTTTTGATTGTTAGCCCTGGTGCAGGATTGTTGTGCAATTTCATATGCATTGGTTATCCAGCAATGAAGACATTAATTGAGATGCAATCAAGTGAAAACGTCAACTGTAAGCAGTGGATGACTTATTGGGTGATTTTTGGCTTCTCTCGACTTGTTGATTATTTTGCTGAATGCATATCCTTTGTTATACCAATCTATTGGCCGTTGAAATGCATTTTCTTTGTTTGGCTTTTCACTCCTAGCTGCCTTGGAGCTGCAACATTGTATGAAAAGTTTTTCCAATCCCGCTACAGTGAATTTATATCTGGCTGTACTACTGCTGTAGAAATGACTGCAGAATAACCATCATCATCACTCTTTTCTACTATTCATCCGCTTATTTATTATTATTTTTATTATATTCTTATGTTTCATACTAAATTATCTTAAAAAATTTTTGATTACTCTCAACTCAATATAATGTATAAAATCTGAAACTGTTATTTGAATGTGAAAATGATACTGCTGTTATTTTATTAAATAATTAATTTCAATAATCGCTGTTTTGCACTAATTTCTGACAAAATATGAATTGAACATGTTATTTATAAAATGGCTGCAAAAAAATCTTTAACCCAGCTTAAGGTAAATTTTGAAAAGTGACAGTTGAAATATCAAATTGCACTTTCAGAATAAAATTGTTAAATTATTATTTCCATTTAATTCTCATTTGTATGATCATAGCATTATAATTGATTGTCAAAGTTATAAATCAAATGCTTAAATGTTACAACACTGGCAGCTGCATAAAGCAGAACAGCAACGAAAATTATTTCAATTATCATAACTTCAAATTCTAAACATTCACTTTGATCTTTATTACCGTGCATGTCATCAGCTTCGACACGCTTCTTAGAAATTTGCCGACGCAGTAGTATAAATGTAATAAATCAAATGCTTGACGGATGCAACCTTCGTGCAGGAATAACAAATCACATCTCATCTCAAATATACATCTCAAAGTAACCTTTCAGTCCTGGCATTGGCTTTTCATGTATTTGATATTACTATTCATTCTTTTCATGTTTGTCAGTAATATAGAATTTCTCATAAAAATTATACCAATTCAGTATTTAAATTATCTTTGTAATATTCACTGTGATTTACATCACTAGATTCTTCTGCTGGTCTGCCAGCTAAATACTTTTGTCAAATGCGCCTAACGCCAATATTCCTTCTCTTTATGATTATTTTCATAAATTTAATACGCCACTGTTTAAAATTCTTTTCATTTAATGACAACTAATTTTCATTTTCTACTATACACATTTTATTATACAAATTGCTGTTTCTGATTCTATTAAAAAAATGAAGTTAATTATATTTAAAAGTATGTAAGTATGTCCCTTGTGTATGAAGGCAGGGTGTACAAATTAAAATATACCGGCAAACGGAGGAAATGTTGGGGGTGTTCAAAAGTATGTGCTGAACATACTGAATGTGCTCCTTGCCATTAAAAATTTGTTTGAAGTGAATCGAAATATATACTGGTAATTGCGACGGGTTCCAACATTAGACTGCTGGCAGCCATGCGAACCTGGGGCATGGATGGTACTTTCAAGGTTGTACCACAATGGTATCAACAACTGTTTACCATCCATGCCTTTGTGGCGGGTAAGCTGCTGCCAGCAGTCTACTGTTTATGTACGGGTAAAGATATTGGAACATACGGGTTTATTTTCCAAGCTTTAATAAACAAAGCGGCAGTCCTCAGGGTCAATCTCAATCCACAAACAATAATTTGTGATTTTGAAACAGCCCTGATGCCCGCGATTAAGGGCTACTTCCCTAATAAGCGGGTACAGGGCTGCTGCTTCCACTTCTGCCAGGCGGTACATAGGAAAGCGCTATGTAAAAATAGTCTGATTAATGTCTTCTCAAATAAATAAAACCATGACCTACGCATTTAACTATATGTAAAATTCAGAACATTGCAATGAATATGGAAACAAAAATACCGCCAAATTCTTCCATAGGTGATATTTACATTGACACAATATAAAAAACGCCATTTTGCTCCAGTCTGTATTGTATTGCATACTTTTTTTATTTTTTCATTGAAATTTCATTATCTTACTTTCCTCAATCTGAGAACAACAGAATTATTATAAAACAGTCAAAAGGTTAGAAATAAAATTGACAAAATTGTTAGAAATTGACAAATAGAATGAAATAAAATTTGACAAATAGAATGAAATAATATTTGACAAATAAAATGCAGAGGAGTGACAACAAATGAAAATTAGAGGCGCGCGTTAAAGCAGCAACCAATGAAATTTTACTGCGAAAAAGTAGGCGGAGTCGTTGGGGAAATCGGTTCTACCCCCACCTAGTTTTTCATGTAATGAAAATATTACTATTCATCGGTTTCATGTTTGTCAGTAATATAGAATTTCTCATAAAAATTATGCCAATTCTGTATTAAAATTATCTATCTAATATTCACTGTGATTCACATCACTAGGTTCTTCTGTAAGTCTACCACTTAAATCCTTTTTTCAAATGCGTCTAACGCTAATATTCTTTTCTTTATGATTAGTTTCATAAATTTCATACGCCACTGGCTAAAATTCTTTTCAGCTAATGGCAACTAATTTTCATTTTCTAATATACAGATTTTATTATATGAATTGGTGTTTTCGACTGTACTATTTTTCCTCATTTATTTCACTGATTTTCCTCATTTATTTATGTATGAACAAGCACGTAGGCGTCACAAATTTATTTCAACAATTTAGTTACTTTGCTGCTGCTCCCACGCAGTGACAACGATGATCCTTGAAATACTACTCATATTCATGGTGGCTAGTATTGGACTAATAGCGGTAGTACTGGACGGAAAAATTATAGTGCTCTTAAACATTATTAAGCATCAAGAATAACAAAATATTTCAAAACTGTCCGCTCATTTCACATTAAAACCCTGATAACAATTTTCTCCAACTCTTTACTTATACATAAATATTTGTTTCCGATCTCTTTTATTTATCATGCAAACAAACATCTTCACCTCAATATTATACATTTAATATGAATGGTATAATGAATTTATAACTGATCATAATGAGTATAATGCACAGATATTGAACCATCCTCATTACATGATGCATACTGATTTTCTTTATCACAACGTGTGAAACGAAGAGCTATGATCTAGAAACAAATTAAGAAATACAAAATTTAAGAAACACATTAAAAAATTACGTTGTTGTGTGATGAAGTTTCTGAGTGGACCGTACAAATTGTTTTAGCGTTCATCGTATTATATATAGTAAAGGAAGTTTTGTACAGTTGTTGTTGTTGTACGGCAATTCAGCCGGTAGTCAAATTGCCATCTTTACAGTAATGCAATCATAGTACTCGGAATTCTACAACACCGATAGAGCAATGACGAATATTAATTGTATTTATCATAATTATAATTTAAACGTTTGTGATTGCAAAAAATTAAACATTAAAATCAAGAGCAAGAGTAATTTATTAAAAGTTACTTTTAAGTTTTTTAAGTTTTACTATTTAAAAAATGCAAGTAGAATTCATACTGTATTTGTGCGTAATGGTTTTCATTTTTGTTGTCCTAATTGTCCCATCGATTGTAGCTGTGTATTTTTTAAAATTTCATCAAGAATTTATGTTTTGTTTTATTAAATTAACGTATATTTCGTTAATTCATACTGTTTAATATTTTACAAAGGTATGTCATCGTCGGAAGATTTATCATCAGTCTCCACGTTAGATGAAAATGCAGTAATATTTCCTACGCCAGTTAAAGTGAAGAAAGAATTAGCAACTGATTCAGAATTTGAAGAAAAAGAAGCAGCAAATTTACGCTCGGAGCAAACCTGGCAAGAGACAACCAATGACCCAACTTTCCGTCGGCCACGACGAAGAAAAGCTTTCTTGCATGGTCGAAGGAAGTCACGTAAACTTCTTAAAAGTCCATCTTCCGAGTTTGTCACTAAGGCAAAACTGAAAAAATGTGCTCCTGAATATGCATTTGATATTGCTGACTGGAGTGTTTTTGATGATTTTACGCTTATTAATTCCATGATACACGTGCGTACTTTGGTGTTTCCAGTGCTGTTTATCTGAATTCGCTTATATTTTGTATTTTAGCTAATGAACGTTAGAAATGTGGCTTTGGGAGTTCAGTTTAATCGAAATGTATCTGAAAAAGAGCTGCTCTGGCGATGGGAATCAATCCTGTTCAACAAATCTGTTTCTGAGTATGTATATTCAAAATTATTATGTAATTTTTTGCGTTTTTGTTGCCGTTTATAAAAGTGTTTTGGTCTTGTAATTTGCAGTACAGATTTCTGTATGCTATTTTTGTTTTTATTTTTAAAGGAATCTCACTGAAAAACTGACGACTTTAACGTATATGCCGATTCGAGAAATGCAGCAAAAGATGCCACTGAATAACTACGAGATGCGTTTACTTTATTCTGTTGCTTATGTAAGTAAATTTTTAGACAGAAATGTTTATTAAATTTGATAAATTTTAGTATTCGCTACCGAGTGTTGAAGTTTTTGAAAATTTAATAAATGAGAATACGGATGTTTTTTACAAAACTAGAACTGCCCAAGAGTTGCGAGGTATGTGGTTGGAGTTGTATGCTTTGAAACTTTTGCTTGGTCAGCCGGAAAAGTCCTGTTCCGAAGGCGAATCTGTTTTGTACAGTGAAGACAGTATGTTGTACTTCATAAAGAATTTTGCTTTGAAACTTTGCCTATAATGTTTATTGTTAGGTTTATCGAATAATGAATGTAATTTGTTTGCGTATCCCAATCCAACTGAGGAAGATTATTCTGTACTAAGCGAAATGATTGACTTGAAAATGGATGTGCTGTATGCGAAAATGCTAAAATGTGAGGGGAAAATAGCAGCATTGCATAAAATCCTTCGGGGAAAAGATGGTTGGTTTACATTATTTGTTGTTTTTTTTTAATTAGTGGCTCGAATATTTACTGTATTATTTATATTAGGTTTACATTGTGTGTATTATGTGAAATTTGATGTTTGATTTTTTGTCAGCCACATTGGACATGATTGACGGAGGTTTAAGACCGGTGGGCAGTTTGGTTGGAAAGCGGTTTTCGTTTATGATCCGAAGTCCGAAGATTACTATTGGCTTCAGTGACGAAAACCAAAAAATGGACGTCGATTTGACATTGCAACGTAAAATGAAATTTGTTTTTTGTTTGCATTTTGATAAAATATTCATTTGTAGTGGGCCATCGTCCGACAGGGTTGATTAAAGCTCTTTGTGCAACGCTGCGCATTGACACTTTCACGAACGTATATCTTCGCAGTTATGTAAATGATTATGTAATTGTAAACGGAAAAAAAATTAAACAAATGCGTCGAATAAGACTGACCCATGGCTCGCTTATTCAAGTGCGTACAAATTATGAGATGAAATTTTTTTTATTGAAGTATTTTGTTTTCAGATATATGATGTTGATTTGGAGCTTGAATTGGAAGAAGATTTGCGTCGTGAAATCAAAAAGCAGTTAATTAGAAAAATGTTGAATGATCGATCTTTCAGTGAAACGTTTGACTCGAAACCATTACTGAGTGATGACGACTGACATTAGTTATTTCAGAAATTCATTATAAATTATTATTCAAGTTATGGTAAAATACTTTGAAGATTAGCAGATTTTTTATTATTATTGTATTTTCTGTATGAAGTAAATATAACGACAAAGTATAGCAACACATTTTTGAATGGTGATGATTTTGACTTGGCTGTTTCTCAATCTTATTTTCATTCATAAAAAAACATTATTTGTGATTTTATTTAAAAGCAGTGGAAGAATCAGTTCGATTTTACTGTAATTTTTCAATTCTATGCAATTCAATTTGCAACACAAATTTTTAAATATTAACAGTGATTGACAACTTATCAAGAACAAATGGATAGTGAGCTTGCAACGAACATGATGTACGTAGTTCTTGGAAACTCGAGTCCAATAAAATGAATAGACTTTATAGAGGGGGGGGGGACGAATTTTATAACGTTTGTTTTTGAACGCTTTTCAGTTGCGAAAGTTGAATCGCGTTGATTACTAGCGAGATCCACTGTGAAACCACCGAATGCATGGTTGTCTAGGGAAGTGCCACGAACTTTGATCTACAAATAAGATAAAATATGTATATAGAATTTTATACAATTTTGGAAATAAATTTAAGAGTAAAAATAAAATTCATCAGATCTTATCAGCAATATATCACGTTAAACTTATAATGTTTAAGTTTATTTTCAGTTGTCGTTTTTCATCACAGCTCAATCAAGAATCCATCACAAAGTGTAAATAGAAATGTTACAAACCTTTCAAGTGTAAACATAATCGTCAATGAATAAAATAAAACCAAGTCATATCACGTTCATTACGTTTTAATGCATTACAAAAACCGTACAGGAACATGATTCGCAAGAGTTATTACTTTAGCAATGAAAATTATTGCAGTATAAAATTGCCAGGAAAATGAATTCCAATAAAAAGTATTACTCATATTAATTTTTGTTCAAATTCATTGTAGGTTTTAACATTGTAATTAAAAATTAAAGTTGTACAATTTTGCCTAAATGCAAAGTAAAATTTATTATTCTTTATTTCACATATATTTTTTATCTAATATTTAGATGAAAATTAAAAGTACTATTATTTAAGTACTTTGTAGGATAATGATTTATTTGTGTGATTTACTGTCCAAAAATGCGTCGTAATTGATATGGTAAGAAATGAACCTATTTAATTTATAATTTAAAAAAAGTAGAAAATTAAAGTTTTTACTTTGATATTTGATTAAACATTTTTTCATTTGATAATTTTATGGAAAGATTATTTTAATGAACGTCATTGTCTTGACAATAATTTTTTTTGAAAAGGTTTACTGTATTTTATTTGAAATTTTAGTTCCTGATATTTTTTGTTTTCCAACCGAAGATGCGTCAGACTTCTATGTTGTATTTTGTTTCAAATGAAACAGGAAATGCAAAGGAATCTTTAAAATTCGTCAAATCCGAATCGTCATCTTTTTTAGTCGACAGTCAGCAGCATTCAAAACCCAGATCAAGAACTGTAGGATCTTTGAATTGTGATGAAGATCAAATGATACTCGACGCTGGGCAAAAGGAATTTGGAAATAAGTATTGCACAGTTTGTGGTATGCATTATAACCCGGATAATGGAAACGATTTTCTTTCTCACGAAAAATATCATCGTCAGATTGTGAAGCCCACTTTTATCATGAATAAGTCTCAAGAAAGAATGGTTGCAAAAATAGTACAATTTCCGGATAGTTTCATTGGAAAGGTTAATCTTTGTAAAGGTGAATCGGCAGTCAAATCTTGGATTGCTAGAATTGTACAATTTGCTTGTAATGAAATTGGATCTTCTTTTGATGAACTGTTTTCCAAAGAGTATAAGTATCAACTTTACATTTTCGTGAATGAAGGAAGAAGATTGGAAATTGCTGGTACGTATAATGAATTGAAATTTCCAATCCAACTCAGTTTCATCGTATTCTATTATTTCAGGCTTGCTGCTGGTTGAACATCAACATACGGCATTTCCACGCGTACAGTTCATGATCGAGGAAAGAGAACGTTGCAGAGTTTTAATGGGTGTTGTTATGATTTGGATCGCACCGTCGTGCAGACGGAAAAAAATTGCAACGCGTTTGTTGGATTTTGCTCGAAATAACTTTCTTCTCGGTACGAATATTCAAACAAGTCAAATCGCTTTTACCGACCTCACTCCTGCTGGTTTAAAATTCGCTGAAAACTATTGCCATTCAAATATATTATTGTATCACAGAGTATGACTGGTCAATTTTTTTTATTTTTATATTTTATTTTGCATTTCATATGAAGTGCTGTTTTACAGTTTTAACGGTATTTTTAGAAATGCTTTGCAATTAATTTTTAAAACTTTATAATTTTTAAAAGGCATAATTTTGATTTGTTTTCTTTACATAAATATAACAGTTCAAAAGTTATTATTGTTTTGTGAAGTTTTCATTCATGTGCGTGTTGTATTAAAGAAAAAGAAATTTGTAATTGGAATAGTGATAATCAAGTTCGAATTTGAAAGTTTCAATTGCCGCGAAATTGTCGGTGTGGAAAAAATTGGTAAATTTGTTTATTTAGTTGTTAATAATTTGACACAGTGCAGTGATTGATTGGTAAAGTGAATTGTTCACGAATCATTTTTAAAAGGGCAATTTTGAAGTTAATGAAGCCAATGAACAAATGGGGCGTATTAAATTTGTATGTTGAAATGAAAAAAAAAATTTTCTTCTCATTTCAGTGGGAAAATTAATTTCTGATTGAACAAACATATTTGAAAAAGAAATTACCATTTACATGAGAAAATAAAATTCTCAAAAAAAGCAAATAAGTATTTGAAATGAATTTTTTTTCAAATGCAACGACTGATGAATAGAATTAAAAATTGTGATGAAAAAAAAAAGCATTTTTAAATTTTAATTTGACCAAGTTGATCCGTTTGAATTGTGCGGTGCAGGTGACCAGGATTGGTTATTCGTTGGAATAGATTGGAAAAGAGAAGTTTTCATTTTTCTCATTCTCATTCAATTATCGACTTTTGCATTTTTATTATGTTATCTTTGTTGCTAGTAAGCCGACTTCTGCATGCTCGCTCTGTGTGTGTGTGTGTGTCATTTGTCAAAAAGCGTAAGCGGAAAAGAGAGAAAAATTGAAATAAAAAAAACAAAAGTAGAAGAAGAAAAAATAGAAATAACAAAATTCTCTACGTTGACGCGTTTATTTTGCGCGTTTGATTGATTTGGATGAAATGGTGATCAATTTTCTTCGTCTTTTTTTTTCATATGCTAATCTTATTCTTTGTTATTAGTATTAGTATTAGTATTTTTCTATTTTTATAATTTTCAATAATTTCAGTTCGATTTTAATGTTTGTTATAGCCAATATTTCTTCTCTTGTTCACGGATGTGTGAATCAGCAGCACGAATGCAGTCGACGTTCATAATTTACAACAGTGAATTTGTGTTTCGCCATTTGGAACGATTTCAATTTTTTAAATAACAATAATAATAATAATAATTTTTCCATTGTTCATTTCAGCTATTACTTTTCATTGAACAGCAAAATGACGACATACAGATAATTTTGTAAGTAGAAATTTTAAAATTCAACCCCTTAACAACAACGAACGTTGTTCGTTCCGCTTGTTCGATTAGCTTAATTGTGCGAATAAATTTTTCAATTCAAATTGACCACAATTGTGCGTGATTTAAAAAAAATATACATGTATATGTAAATAAATATATATGTATGTATATATATTGTTTTTTTTTAATTTATGAAATTGAAAAGAAAAAACTAAAAGTGTAAAAGAAGAAATTTCTAAGAGATCATAAAGAGAGAAAAAATGAAAATAAATTAATTATTTAAGGTTGAAGAAAGAAAGAGAAGAAAAGAAAAGAATGAATAGAGATGAATGAAGAATGAAAATGGTGAAAATAGCAGAAAGAACAAACGTTAACATTTTGACAGCTAATTTTATATTTTTCTATTTCAATTTTTTCTGCTATGTGTGTGTGCTAGTTGTGTGTGTTTGCATTGTTTTTCAGTTGCATAAGTTTGAATTTTTTCTTCTGCTCGATTATTAGTATAATTATAATTATTGTTGTTGTTGTTGTGATGCTTTATTATGGCAATTGTCGATCAGAACTAAAACGTTAAACGTTCCGTTAAAGTCATCAAGTTTTAAATAAATAACATCATTGTGCTGTCGTCTGTTTGATGAAACCAAACGACGACGACCAAGCATAACGTATGGCGTGTTGTTGTTAGCTAAAAAGTTTGTGTGTGTCGTAGTCGCCGCTTTTTCTCCATGCTTAATTTTTGTTACATTTCAAACAGTATCCCACTGCATCGCATTTAGCATTGGACAGGCTGCATCATTGGTCCGCGTGCATTTGTTATTTCTAACCAATGTTATATATATTATACAAACTTGCTCAATCTCTACTTGCTTATCACTATTTTGATATTTGTTTAAAATTGGCACTTTTCATCGACAACAACAACGTCTTCTTCAATGTTTTATTGGTTTTGTTCTGCTTCTGCGCGTTTTCCATTTTTACGTTGACGAAAAGTATTTTTCAGCAAAAGCAATTTACAAGTCGACTGAAGCGAGTCAAATCTTCTCTTGCTTACCAATTTCTATCAACTATTACTGGTGAAGCTAATTTTTTAATTCCATTACACCCACATCCACCCACTCCCTCTCCACGCACACACGCACACACATACATATTTTTTCATACTGTTATCTGATTTTTTAAATTTTTTAGTAAGTGAATTTTTTCATCTTTATTTTTAAGCTATATTTGTTTGTAATTATGTTAATTTCTTTTTCAGATGGAACGACGACATTCATTTTCTGTTCACTCAGGTTTGTAATTTTTATTATTCGGATTTAATTATTTATTATTATTTTTTTGATTTTAGATTTTGAAGACGAAATGAATAATAGTAATAATAATAATAATATTCAGCCAGATTGTTGTACATTAGAATCTGATATAAGTGATGCAGATGAGATGATGCTTGATGATGAAAGACAACAAACAAACAATAGCAAATCGTTTGCAATGTCGAAATCAAATCCAACACCAACATCGCCTGAGAATGTGATGGAAGAAAGATTGATACAGTTGATGAATATTGGCAACAACGGTTCTTCGATCAACGCTACGGCCACGGGTGCGGTCGAGGCCCAGTTGATCGAATATCGCGGTCAGAAGGTGGCCGCTTTTCGCACCGACATGGGCACGTTGATCTGCTTACCCCAAGCTTACGAACTGTTTTTGAAGCATTTGGTCGGCGGCTTGCACACCGTCTATACCAAACTCAAGCGCCTGGATGTCACCCCGATCGTATGCAACGTGGAACAAGTACGCGCGCTCAGATCCATCGGAGCCATACAGCCCGGCGTCAACCGGTGCAAACTGATCTCATGTCACGACTTTGACACGCTACTCAAAGACTGCGCCACATCCAAGTATGCAAATTATTTTTGACAAAATTACAATTTAATCAATTTATTCATTTAATTTTTTTTTCATAAATTCAAAATGTACAAAAGCAAACGCAAATTGACTTTTCATTTCATCAATGATTTCTTCTTCTCTCTTGTTATATTATTCCATTACATTGTTACATTACCATTTGAAAATGTTCTATACAAGCAGATACATCCGAGAAATGGAAACATACATAAAATGTAACAAACAACGATTCTTATCAAAGTACTCTTCAATTCAAAAAAGAATGGCATATGACATTTGTTTAAATTTATTGGACAAGTTGGAAAATTAATATTTTCATTTTAATCGAATTAACATTTTACAATTTTATAATAATATATAAATAGACGTGTGTGTGTGTGTGTGTGCGTGTTGGTGTATGGAGGGGTGGGGAAATTGTAGAATATTTATGAAATTTTGCTTTTTTGTCTTCTGCAACTTTCAACAGATTATTACATTTTTGTAAGCAAAAAAGAAAAGTAAATAAATTAAACAAACAATTGATAATATATAACAATAATCATATTTCGGAATAGTGCGTCAAGTTTCAATTTTATTTATTTCCAACTATTATTATGGTTTGGAAAAATTATCAGATTTTCATTTTTATTTTATTCATTCTTGTAAAACAAACATTTTTCTTTAACTACTGCTTTCCAGATTTGTTCCATTCCATTATAATATTTTTCTACTCATAAATAATTTCACTCATGAATTCCAAGCTGAACATCTGCCATGAAAATGATAAATATTTAATATTCAATTATTGATTTTTTTTCTGAAAAAGAAATGAATCTATTGGACCAATAGCAAAAGCTTTGTTCTTTTCAAAAATGCCAATGGAAGAAAAATTTTCAAATCATGATGAAAGAATTTTTTTTCTTTTAAATTTAATTTATTAAAAAAATTTTTCTTTAAATTTTGTTCATTATTTGTATTTGATTAATAATGATAGAAATTATTTTCGAAATGAAGAAAAAACCAATTTCAAATCATGGTAATATTGAAATTATGAAAATTGTATGTGTAAATATCGCTTGCATAATCAATCAACTGTGCAGGAGCAGAAAATTTTTTTGAGAAAAAATTACAACTGTATTTTTTTACCTTTTTCACACATGAACACAGTGAAAAGAGCAAATGTGTAATTTGTGTTTGGCATTCACAATGGTGGGGGGATTATTTGTATTAGTTTGCCTTTTTATTATTGCTGTAGTATCATTTTAAAAGTTCAATTGAAACGACATTTTAATGGCTTTTGAGAAATTTTTTATTTTTATTTGGCAAAATCATTTTTCTTTTTTTATTAAATTATTTTTAACTTTTCAATAAAGAATACAAATCATTCCATTGTGTCGCTCGCAAGTGACAAACTATTTATTCATCGACTATAAAATTTTTATTTATTTAATCAATTGATTAGTGGTATAATTAACAAAAATGATCATTTCATTCTTAATCTATATTTGTTTGTTTGTTTGTTTGTTTGTTTTAATATTTGAAATTTTTAAATATTTACTTTTCGTGTAAATGGGAAAAATGTTTTTTCATTTGCATCTTTGCAACTTGCAGATTTTGTATTCTTTTTTCTTCCTATTGAAAATTGAAAAATTTACAGATTCTATCTTTATAAATAATGCAACAATTTTTCAAAAAATCAAAACTTATCACTTTGGGAAAATAAATATTTTTTTTCAAGTTCAACAATATACAACATTTAATTTTTATCAAAACATTTTCACAGGTTATTTTACATTTTTCTACATTACTTTGCATAATGTAGCTTTTTACAAATGTACATATTGATGTTTTTGTCAATAATATATATATATATATATATAATGTAATTGGAAAATAAATCCAGTAGGAATTTTACTTGACGATATAATATGATATGCTTGGCAATGATGGAAAATAATTTTGAAAAGCACAATTGTATTTTAAAAATGTTCTGACAAATTGTATGTAATTCATAACTTGTTTAATTGACATATTATTAATTTTTTATACACCTTTCAACATTATCAAATAAGAAAAATTTATCATCACTTTGCACACACACACACGAACAAATATTAATAAAATTGCAGAAATACAAAAATCTGTTGAAATATTTGTTCTTCTTTGTTGGTTTAATTTTCTGATTTAGTTCTCGTCCTGGTCGACCGCCAAAACGAAGCAATTCTGATGCCTTGTATCATCAGTCACTTTTGCCTGATTCATTGAGTTCAGAAAATTCTTACACCACTATCAACCAACAAGCAAACGCTTTGAATGAAAAGCAGATGAAATTTTCCGGTAATTTAAATAATAGTTTATTAAAAAGAAATATTTTGACCAACATTATCATCATACAAGAATTGGATATTGTTTGATTTAAATTTATCCATTTTTATTCAGACAAGAAATTACCATGTTTGAATTTGGGACCTCTAGTCGAATGCTCTACCACTGAGTTATACCCTTCGACGACCTCTCAATTGTTTTTAAATTTTATTTCGAATGAATTTTCTCATCAATTCTACTGTATTTTTTTAAATTGATATAATATTATCCATATAAATTGCGTTTATTTCTATTTTTAATTTGTTGCTTTGTTCTATTCTGAAAATGTAACAAGCTGAATTTTCTCTTCAAATGACTTTAGATAAAAATAGTCATGGAATGAATAATTCCTTGGAAAATAGAAACGGCCCGCATGGTCAAATGACAAGCATACTTGGTGTTGCATCTTCACAAATCAACAACAGCCTTTTCCCATTTCTGCCGATGACACCTCAACAAATATTTCTGACTCAAATGTTGGGCAACAACATGGCGCAAAATCCATTTTCTGTCGCTTCAACGGCCGCAGCAGCGGCCGCCAACGCACGCTCTTGGACAGACATTGAAGCACTAATTTTGGGAAAATCCAATTCAGAAAGAACGTAAATCTCTCATACTTCTTTTTTTAAATAACATTTATATGCTAATTTCTTCATATTTTATCTCGGAGCACAGATTTAGGAAAACAACAAATCAAGAAAGCCAACTGGTCGATGATGGTGAGACATCTAAATTTTTAACAGCAGGTGATTTGAACAATTCTTCTCCTATTGTCGTCGCATTCTTCCGCATTTTAATTGTGGATCAAAATATTAACAACGATAAGGATGAATAATAAAAAATGATAAAGATGTTGTACATTGTAGTTTGTAGTTTAGACCTAGCCCAACGACAATCCACTGCTACAGAAGAAGAATGTTTCTCTGTTAACAATAATTATACGATAGAAAATCTGTTGATCAGTGCATCTGGAATGATGGAGCTGGCTTTAGCCACAATACGCAGAGTTGATAGTCAACAACAGAAAGATAAAAGTTAGTTCTTATGAGTTGTACAAGAAAATTCATTTGAAATTAATTACTCTTAAATATTTCACATTATTCATTTCATATTATATGAATATATTTCATTTGTTGCACTTTTAAATTTCACGTTCAATATTTAAAATTTTACTAATTAATTTACTTATTTTTCATCATTTTTTTACTTTGATTTTACTCATTTTAAAATTAAGGAAAATTGAATTTTTAGTGGAAATGCTTAAAGCATTGGAAACAGAAAAAAGAAATCGAGCTCATCTTGAAAATCTACTGAAAGAAAAAGAACAATCTGAAAGTGTGTTATCTTGTTTTTATTTAATCTTTTATCTTATATTTAAAAAATTTAATAAACTATTTTATTTTTTTTAGAATTTTAAATTGTTTTTGTAATTCAATTTCTAATTTTTTGAATTTTAAATTGAAGTATGAGAAAGCATTTCAAAATTAGCCTATTCTTAATGCAAAATATCTTACGAAATTATACGGTGAATTTAAAATTTTATTTAAATTTTTATAGCATTTTGAAATGATAATGATTTTAATTATTTTTGTTTATTTAAATTTACATATGTTTGCAAATTATCTTTCAGAAATTAATGCAAAATGTGTAAAAGAAATGAAAGCAACGATTGCTGATTTGCAACTTCGTTTGTCCGTCTGCACGCAGGCTTCCAATGATTCAAGCATTGCTCAAACATCTCCAATCAGTAGAAAAGGAGAAAATCATCAATCACATGTTCATCTTAACTTTATTCAACCATCTAGCGATATGGACACTTGTTCCATTTCCAATGGTTCAGATTCGTCATCTTAACGGGTTCCTTGTATTCATCTAGTTAAATAGTATTTCAAAAGTTATTCCAGGTGCAAAAAAGTGACTTTCTGTTTCAATTTTTCCTATTGAAAATTTATTCTATCTCATAGCTTCAAAATATATCCGACACATATTTCTTGGAAAATAATGAAGCAACCGTTGGTGTTTTCCTTATTTTTGTACTTATATTTTGCTTTTGGTGTTATTGGTGAACTGATATTCTTCATTCGCAGAATTCATTGTAACTACTGAGAAATCAATAAACCTACCATTCATTTACTTTAATACGAGTATTGTTGTTTTTACTTTTTCAATTAAATTATATCATTTTAAAACCACTTTTTTTTATTAAGTTCATATTTCCTATCATTATTTATAAGCTTTATAAAGCTCAACATATTACAACTAGAAAAAAAATTTACCAATAAATAACGTAATAGTGCATCCTGATACGCCAAACAGTGTTATTATAACCCTAGCATAATACGGATTTATTCATATTATAAAAATTTATACAAAATTTGTGATTGAAAAATTATACTGTTACAAAATATTATATACTTACTTTATATAATAAATATTATCACTTGACCACCATGGGGGTATAGCTCAGTGGTAGAGCATTCGACTGCAGATCGAGAGGTCCCCGGTTCAAACCCGGGTGCCCCCTGAAATTTTACCAAACTAATTTTCAAAGACTTGTGTATATTTATAATAATTTCCATTATTAAAAGTTCTAATTTTAAAGAAACTTCTTGCAAAACTAAAATTTTCCATTCTTTAAATCGCAAAGTAAATATTTGTGTATTTATTTTCAAGACGTCAACAATTTTGCCTGATTTTCAGTTTACTGTATCAACCGTACACTATTGTTGTGCGGATATTGTTGTTAAAAAATAGAAATTTTCGCACTCATTTATCTTTTGCATGGTACTGGTACCAAGCGGATACTCATTTCACAGCAACCGATATGAGCAGTTTAAGCACTAAGCACCGCCGCTAAAATACAATCCACTGTAGGAAATAACGTGTTCTTCACATTTTTGCTCTACCAACCCAATTCAGTTTATTGATTGCAGTTTGTCGTGGTTTTGAAGATGACATTGGAAACGAAAATAACACTGAAGCAGAGTCGTCAGATGTCAACTCTGAACCTGACCCAGACCCAACATATGGCGATTGGCAATGTAACACTTCAAACAGTCGTTGTCGCTTGACGTAGATCGATGTGATGTTTATCTTCCTTTGAAGAGTCGATTTAGGCCCGCTCCCTGACAGCTCTGACCGAGCGAGACTTTTTCTCAAAAAGCTCTCCGAGAATGAACTAATAGTATAAGCATAAAAAAGAAGACATTGGACGCTCTTATGTGGAAAATGGCTGGAAAAGAGGCGGTTAGAAACCAGACCCGTCCGTATGGACAGATTGGTACCCGCCCAACCATGTGAAGTGTGGAATAGTCAAGTCGTCTTCGACAGTTCAGCACTTTAAGATGGAATGCACTGAATGGCTGTCTGGAGACAGGGCTGATATCAAGAAAATGTATCAGCTCCGCATCCACAAGCAAGGCACAGATATAGAACTGGAGCAGTTCAGCTTGTCATCAAAGGGTGATCAGAATGTGTTGACTTGTTCGCATTCGTATCAACAACTGTTCACCATCCATGTCTTTGCGGACGGTAAACTGGTGCCCGTAGTCTATTGTTTATGTACGGATAAACATATTGGCACATACAGGTTTATATTCCAAGCTTTAATAAGCAGAGCGGTAGCTCTTGAGATCGACCTCAATCAAGAGGCTATCATCTGTGATTTTGAAACAGCCCTGATACCTCCGATTCGGTGGTACTTTCTGAATGCGCTACTTACAGTGCTGCTACTTCCATTTCTTCCAAACAGTACATAGGAAAGTTGGTGATCTGGGATTGAAAACACGCTATCGAAGCGATGAAGAAACAAAAAGAAAAATGATTATGCTCCTGGCTACTGCTTTCCTCAATGTACCGCAAGTTGACACAGGTGTTAGCCTGCTTGAAGCAGGCACTACGGGTAATTTATTAACTTTATTTCAATATTTTCGGCAGGAGTGGGTGACCAATGAGCGACTGCCGCTTTGGAATGTACGTAATGTAAATATCAGAACCAATAACCACTTGGAAAGTTGGCATAATGGGCTCAACAAAAAAGCAGGTGGAATTAAACTGATATTGTTCAGTATGATCCATTTTCTTAAAGAAGAAAAAGGCGTGATGGAAACGCTAATCAACCAGGTCCTTTTAAGAATCCTGCCGCTGGTTCCATTAGACAAAAAAACAATAAGTACGCTGAAAAGCAACGACGGGTTATGATATATACGGGTGAATACACCAACGACAGGCGTACCTTGGAGCTGTTTCTTGAAGCTTCGATGTACCTCAAGCCAGTGCCGATTTAATGCCGCTTTCCCAATGGTGGTTTTGCATTACATTTTTTGTATTATATTTTATTATCATTGTTGTTATTATCTGTTATTTGCTGTTGTTCATTACTCATAGGCTATTCTCTGTTATTTACTATTGATATTGTTGTTGTTGAGCATTGAAAAGTAAATTTCATTTAGAAAAATTGACTTCAAAAAATAATTAAACTTCATTTGGCCACCATAACTGTAAAACATAGAAAGTTTTTAAAATCACATTTCCAAATACTAATCACTAAATGTACAAAGTAGAAAAGTAAATATTTAAAAGAAGAAACAGTTAAAAACAATGAAAAAATTCCACTGTGAAATTCTAGATCAAATGTTACATAATGTAATTAAAAATTTAGACCAATGAAATAAAAAATAATTGTAGCTAATCGAAGCAGAAAAATTTTAATCATTGAAGAGTTCAGACGACACAACCAATGCCATTACGTCATAACTGCATTATACTAGTTCTTAAAAAATAATTTTAACATCATGTACAGGGATTAAAACTTCTAGTGTCTACATATGTAGACAGGTGTCCGGATGAGGGTTAAACCAACAAAGTAGCTGTCGATGAAATTAATAAAATATGGTAGTTCGGTTCTTCAGGTGGAACTGTTTCAAATCAATCCAGATATGTCCATGTGAATAAGTTCTGAAGCATCCTTGCTTCCGTTTGAAACTTGTTTAACGCAGCATTTTAATTGTAAAAAGTGGAAAGCTCTACTTATTTACATTTTCTATGCGTGGTTTCATGTGAGTTTGCTTAAATTATCTTTCCTAAAGCAAATTATCATAACAATTATAATTAATATCAACGTTGGTTAAATAAAATTTTGAATAAGCTGAACTTGATGAAGCTTCAACAAGTAATGGCGCATTTTTTATCAAACTGCTTTATTGAATGTTCTAGAATGGAACTCAACTGATGAAGAAATGATGAAGTTGCTTCTTTTCACTTGGTTGAATGAACTGATGATGGTTTTTTATATTAAGATTTGAAATTTTTGTCAATTTTGAAATGTTTTGATAATTCATGATAAAGTTATTGATTTGTGTAAATTTGCAATTTTTTCGATTAAATTTAATCGAAGATAAAGCAGAATTTTTCAGAAAACATTATGGCCTGGTTTGAATTTGAAAACAGATTTGTGAAGAATATAATTGCAAAATAGATCTAGCTTCTAAGGAATTTTTCTAGCAAGAAATTAAGCTCTGTTGCAATGTAAAGATTTTCAGGCTTCTTTGACAACGTATGTTATTATTAGAATGTTTTTTCTTCTTGAACTGTAAGTTCTGTTCTGTTACAGCAATTTCGTCATTACCCGTCAGTTCATCGCCAGCAGGCAATCCAAACTCACAGTAAATAATAGTGAAAAGCTTTTGTTTACAAGGGCCTTTGAAAAAGATAATAAATAGCAAGCCAAAATATCATTTCCCGGAAGTTAAGCTGAATTGTAGAAGTAAAATGTGCCCTTTAATGAATAGTGAAATAAAAATTGTATCCCATTTTGCAACTTCAACTTGTTAATTTGAAACTTTGAATAAAGAGCGTTTTGCTAAAAATAAAAATCTAATTAAATAAAAATCTGCTGGGAATAAAAAAAGCTGCTGGGTGTTATATATGTATGATCTTTACTAAGCAAGTCAAACAGAATAGGAATAAGTTGAGAAATAGAAAAAGATAAGAAAGTTACCAGAAAAACTATTTAAATGAAAATCTATATTTTTTCGGACTCTGGACTTGTCGCTTCAGATAATTTGAAAAACAATTTTGAAAATAAATTCAGCATCCCATTGATAAGAATTTTTTCCTTTTTTTGGAATTAAAATTTTAATTCAAATGACAACAAGAAGAGAATGTTTTAATTTTGCAAAATGAAAATTGATTCTCACAATAACACAACACTACAGTATCCGTGAAAGCAAAACTTTGAGCAAACATTTCCAAATATTTACCCTGTTTTTTGTTTGTGTTTCCTTCTTTTCTTACATTGTATGGTAAAATTTTCCAGTAAAAGTTGTTATTCTTTGCTGAAAATGTGCAATAATTTGTGCTGATTGGCAAGAACAAATTGTGACTTGTGCTAATGTTCAAATTCAAACATCTTTTGCAGCAGTATCGCTAATTGAATACTTTTTTTCTAGGGAAAAGTGGAACCAGATTAGCCTGATCAGTTTATATCATTGTTATGTAATGTAAGAAAAACAATATAAACAATGTCATTTTCATATTGATTATTAAAAATTATATAACTATAGAAAAAAATCATTATTCAAATATCAGTATCAAATTTGAAAGTTTATATCATTTGTATTCAGCTGATGTTAAGTATAATTTATTTTATTGGTGAATTTTTCATTCCATTTCTGAAAAAAATGTCATCTAAGGATGTCTAAGGATCTTAAATGTCGAAAAAAACAGTAGAAAATTTATGATTTTTTGTTACTTTTTTTGCTACCAGTATTGGTGTAACAAAACATGTTTGACGTTGATCACGACTATGTAAATGTTGTGACAAACGTGGAAAATGGGTAAATGCTAACATTATTAGTCAAGCTCGTTTGGCGACTATGATTTGTCAAATGTGGATACTGACGGCATACGCCTTTCACCGAGTGCAGTTTTAATGGCATTTAGTAAATGATATATGACAAATGATGTAAAATAAATTTAATGATGTAAATGCAAGTAAATACACTGCTTACTTTGAATCGATTCCTTTGGACTCCTTTGCAGTCCGTTTTGTACAATATCCATCAGTTCTTCTGATAGCATGATATTCAAATCGACGCCACCCATATGAAGGTTGTAGTTTCTGACAATAACTAGCACTGAAATTTCCACAGCTATTCTCTGCTTTTTGCTCCATCGTTGTTTTCTACGCACTGGATTGACACCAAAATGCGTTGATGTCATTGTCACCATTTTTCTTTTCAGTTCGAAAATCCATAGCTCCTCTTCCGTTTGCTTTGTTTGCTCGCATTGTTTACGACAGATGAGAAGGTTTTTTTTGTTCAACAGAAAAACAGAAATAAAAAAATGCAATCATTTAATGTAAACCAAATTTAAAACCAATAACTTGATGTTGTGAACACTTCATACACGGTCACAGTGAAATTGATTTAACCATTTTATAATGACAGAAAAAGTCGCAGAGTTACATGAAACACTTATTGTTTATTAAATTTTATTAATAATTTTATTAAAATATAGTCAGATTAATGTTAATTTAATAAATTTTGTCAAAATGTGAGAATTATTTTACAAATTATGAGTTGATATGAGAAAAAAGAATTCAAACACCCATTATTGTTTGTCTTGTTTTGCTTCACTCTTCACATCATTGGTCACGTCTTCGGTAGATTCTTCTTCTTCGGATTCTTCTTCATTATCATTTGACTGGACTGTTTTGCTTGCTTGTGCAGCAGCATTGGTTTCTGCATCCTGGCGACATTGTTTTTTTTGTCCATTAATTTGTTGTTCGGTTGATTTTTTTCCTTTAGATAAACTCTTTCTAATTCTTTTGATCGTTTCATTTTCGAACGGTATTTTGTAGTTCACGACAATACATCTGCGGGCGTAGATATCCGGCAAATAACTCTCCCCATCCCACAAAAGGCTGGGCTCTGAGAATGATAAGTCCTCAGGTTTCACCGCGAGCAGTACTGTCAGACGATCCGCCCGTATGGTGAAATTATACTCATCCACCTTTGGGAAATGTATTTTCACCACTGCAGATTTACGCTTTTCGATGAAGCCGTACGTTGGGTGGACGTTGATTGCAGACGGTCTGGTGCTTTTCAAATGGAACCCGATGATAACGTCAGTGGGGTTTGTGATTTCAAATTCAAAATGGCGCCATTGTGTACACGACAGCCAAACTTTTACTTCACGTAAAGGAAGGGAGATTTTTGCCAGCGCTTTGTTGCTCTCTTCTTTTATCGACATTTTCTCTGAATTTGTATTGTTCAAACAACCACACCGCTAAGTTGATTGCTCCAAAATGAACTGTGAGCAGTTGAACCGCTGGACTATACACATTGGTTCATGTGTAACTTTAAACTTTTAAATATTTTAAATTGGGTCGTTTTAAAGTAATTTCTATATTTGTTTAAAAATTTACTTAAACAAATGTTAGCACAAGTTGCTCGTTTTGAAAAGTGTTCAATTTCAAATCTTTAATGTAATTTACTCAATAATAATAATATAATAATAATAATAATAATAATAATAGTAATATAATCAATTTTTTGAAACTTGTAAGCATGTTTATTGGTTTTCTTTTGTTCCAGCTTACGCTTCAAACAAAGACAGATATATATTTGAAAGTTTTAATATACTATAATAATATATTTTCAATAACAATTAGCCGAAAACATTTGCCGTAGGTGCTGAAATTGCTGCGTCTATAACCGAAATGAATCCCTATCCAGTGAAATTGAAACTTGAAAAGTGAAATTTGTCGAATGTTATTTTTTTGCACTCAGAATTTTTTCTTTTTAGATTTATTATCCGTGCATTTTGCAAATAAAAAAAACGCTACGTCGGCTATTCGTGTCACAATCTGTTGATCAGATGGCACTGACTTTTGACGCCAAAGGAATCGAAACTGTTCGTCGCGATACTTGCCCTGCCGTTTCTAAAGTATAAGCAGTTGATTTTGTTCGGCTGTAAATTGTTACTAGTGAAAACGTCTTTCCACAGATATTGGAAAAATCTTTGGAAACCACATCCGCAGCCTCTCTTTTCAAGCTAGCAGCGTCTGATATCCAATGAAAAGCAGTGCAATCAATCGATCACCTGCATGCAGCTGCTGCTCTTGAGTTTCACCAACTTACAATCCTACAGTTTACATAATTTTGAAAAAATCACTCTGAAGTCTTTAAATATCTGTGCATTACCATCTCCTTTGTCTACGCAGACAATTGTTGCTGTCCATTCTACTGGCGTTACAAGGTGATGGGTCCAAAGGTTCTAAAAGTCCTTCTTTCGTTTCTGCTGATTTTACCAAATTCCATTCGAGCTATAAAAACGCTCACTTTTGGTTGATACCACAGTTCGAAAGTCTTTTTGATCTCTTCATTCGCATATGTCTTTCGAGAATATATATCTTCACAAGGCCGAGGATTGCTTAGCTGTAACATATGCAAGTAAAAGCTCAAACTGTGTCGTGTAATTTATGATTTTCATTACCTCGATCTTTTACATAGCGCATTCGCTCAAAGTGACATATGAACTTTTCCCAAGTTCAAGAGATAAAATTCACTGGTTAACAGAAAAATCTCTCCACGCTGGGTGCTACTGTATGTTTTTCACGTGTCATTTTGAAGACTTACCACAAACTGAAATTCTGTTTCATCACGACGGCTACTGACTACTCATCGTCAAATAGATAAGATCTTTGTAGGTTTGCATGTATGATCTTTACTAAGCAAACCAAATAGACAACGACACACTCAATGGGTAACACACACCACACACACACAGATACTACTGGCTTACACGCATACGAACAAACTTACAGTACATCTCAATATAAGGTTTGGATGAAAATACTTGTACTTGTAATCTTTGATCTTAAAACTCTTGCATGGTAAACAACTTGCGCAAAACAAAATCATGCCGTAGGGCATCTGAAACTCGTGATATAATTTCTGAATCATCATCAATTTCCATAAGAAATTGCCAAAGTCAGAAGTTTCAAAAGCAAAATTCATAGTAGAAGGGTTCACAAAAGCAGAGGAATGAAATGGAATTATGCAATGTTGGCTAAAGGCAAGCATTAATGAAAAACTAGTTCACCTGACAATAAAAATCGACCGTCACAAAACTGAGTTTAAATTTCGCGAACATTTAAGTATTAAACAGAAAGAAAAGAATTGCACGTCACGGACCACAGGCTTATGCTTTAAACAAAAAGCTAGAAATGCAAAAGAGAAACAGGAAATTGGCTTGAGCGAAGAATATGCAAATCACAATTAGCATAAAAATAATGCTTCAACTCAACAGCGTCTTTTTGCACATGTACGCTCATATAACGAAATTTTGTTCTCTAAAGAATGCAAACTGAACGATTAGTCCTGGAAACGACATATCAGCGGAAATAAAAAGCACTGAAACGACAAACTTTGAAAATTTCAGATGGTTGAGGAAGAAGCATAAAGCTAAAGAATATTTAAATTGTTCCTGATTTGCGCCCAAAGCTGTTGTCAAACATGGTCACGTTTTTGATATAATACTCAAAAAAAAGAAGACTTTTGAAAAATCCAAAACTGCGTAATAGTTAAACGATAATTATTGAACGTAGAAAATGTCAACTATGTACAAGTGAATCTGAAGTTGAAGTTAAAGTGAAGCTGATGTTTGATGAAAGCAAAATATTCCAAACTGAAATTTAGAACCAAATCCAATGGATTTCGACGCGTAAATGAAAAAACAATTATTGCTTGCAAAGCAAACAAAATCTGTGGAATGAAAATTAGAAATCAGAAATTGCCAATCGATGATAAATGTGCGCTAAGAGGAAGTTTATGCCAACCTCATTGCTTAACTTATCATACACCATGAAAACATGCCCCACAAACTCAGTAAGAGTAAATGCCTTAATTAAACAAAATACATGATGATAGAAATTTATAGATTCGATTTCACAGTCATCATCTCTTTGAATACTTTTCCAACGGCATGGCTACCCTCACGACGCAGATAAATTGGAGCTGACATAGAATAATACGCATATGGAAGACGTACAATCCAATATTTCGAGGATTCAAGTTGAATATCATCTACGCCGGTGTCAAAAATGATTGACTGGGCACTTTGAATTTGTATACGAGGTCGAATCTGGACTACAACTGGCGCTTTAGGAGTGACCACATGAATTCTCATCAACTGTCCCAAATAGAACGGTCCATTGGAACTAAATTAATAAACTTATTATTCGTCTTCAAAAAATCGAAAACAAAACAAATGAAAAATAATATAATTACTTAAATGCTTAAAAGTTTATTAACAAAAAATGTAATAAAAGTAAAAATGCATCATACTGTTTGTTTGTTTTGGACAATAAAGCAGAAAAACAAAAGCACTTTACATACCGACAACTGCAAGGGAACATTAACGGCATGTCATTGTATAAAATTGCTTCTGCATCCTCCTGCAAATGTACTTTTAACAAATTACCAATACGGAGTGTGAGATGAAAAGTCAACATACAGTTGGTCCATACGGTCCGCTGTGTTTCAAAATTTTATCCGGAGATTCCATCATAAAACGATGTCCACGAGAGCATTCATATTCGAAACCGACAAAAACTTTCACATGCACTATACCTTCACCTAAATGATAAACTTTCACAGGTAAAGTTGATAAATTAATAAGCCGAACAATTTATGTACCATTTCTTATTGCAGATGGTTTTTTGCTAAAATATGACATTCGTTTTGAATAACTAGCTGTTGTGTTCATCCACTGTTGCCATTTTTTCACATCTACAGTAACATTCACATCCCACGGCAATAAGTAATTGCTACCTCTGGTAAAATTAGGTTGATCTCGAATTCCTGATAAAACATTAGTTTAACATGAAAATAAATAATCGTTTAGTCATCTTCAACCACAGCATAACTTTTTTTCTTTTACCCTTCTGCCTTCTCTTTCTGATCCGTTGAATAGAAACAGTTAAATTGAATTTGCATAACAATAGTTAACAACAATTAAATCAATAAAATTAAAGTAGTATAAATTTAAAAAAATCCATTTACAATTAACGTAAAAATGGGAATTTTAACAAATCAATTAATTTACAATGAACCACTAATTTTCACCACTAGAATAAGTTGATCGATCAGAAAAAAGGCTAGGAAAAATTAGCTTGGGTAAAGATGATAGGACACAAAAGAACTCATACCGTGAGCGTGTGTATACAAACTGGAAGAACCAATACAAGTGACAGCCCAAGATGGAAATACTGGAAGAGCATCTGGTGGACAGCGATTAGATGGCAAACCCCAGTAATAATTTTTGCCTGCCGTCGAACCGAGCAATTTTCTTTCAACATATGCGGCATCGAAATCAAACTTCACTTGCGTATGACGTAGACAACTTTCTGATGCATCATCATCCGTTTCATCGTCAATTTCTGCATCATCTTCATCTTCCACTGTATAATTGTCATCATTTTCATCCAGCGTTTCTTCTGCCAATTCGTGGCTGTCTTCTATGGAAAAAGCTTCTTCAGCCTCTAATGAATCAGTAGACGCTATTGTTGTTGTTGAATTCAGTCTCATTCCATGGTCACGACCAACAGACTCCTCTTCCAAAGAGTGCCTCTCTTCAGAGCTGCTTGATAAAAATTTTTCCTCTTTTTCAAAACTAAAAGCTGGTAAATTATCACGGTCTGGAAGTAACATGTCCATTTCCATATTCTTATCTAAAAGTATTAATTTAAAAATAAAATGTTACATTAAATTATGGGGAAAACATTATTACCGTCCGCTTCGTTAGATGACGACGAATCACCACTTGAAGTCAGTGGTTCTTGCAATATTTCTGATGAACAACAAATCGGCGACTCAATACAATCGGCTTCAGGTAATTCTCCATCATAAACCGTAAATTCAAACTTTTCCAAATGCGAACAACATCTGAACAGTCCATTTTCTTCATAAAATCCATAATTTGCAGATAACAAATCAAACGGATCGGCACGAGCTGATTGCTTATGTCCACAATTGCACGTACTGATATAATTTAGACTTCCAATATGGGGCATAATTGGCAATGAACTACTTTCTTCTAATTCGCAAGTTCTGTGCCGCTAAAATAGATAATGAAAATTGAAAAATTTGAATAAATTTAAAATTCCAAAGCAGAACAAATATTAAACACAAACTGGATTCATGCAAATGTTTCCTGTAACGCTGATTGCTTCGCACTGTTGTCGGCCAGCTTTCCACGTTTCTTCACAAGATGCTTTCAACGCTTCGATGGTCTCTTCCAAAAATAGTCCTCGAGCTTCTTGCTTTAAAACAAGAATAGCTTGCGCCAACTAAAATTTCAAATAAACAACAAAAATATTCCACTGAAAATGCTTACAAACTACCTTGCTCAAGTGTTCTGATTTTGGATAAAATTCTGGCAAACCTTTTTCATATGCATCCTTTGCTAATGGAAGAGCTCTGTCGCACAGTCTGTAAAATTTTTGTATAAATATAACAAAAATGTCGAGTAAAATTGTCGATTAATTATAAAATACTCTCTAGACAAAACAGTATCAACATCCAAATGTTCAGCAAGCTTTTTACTTAACGTGCAAGTTGCACGGTTAGTGATCATATTTTCGTACAATTTCGATGCAAACTGGATAAAAAGTTCCAAATTAGGTACCTAAACCAAAAATCATGCTAAAAATAAAATATTTCGGCACTTTCACCACGTCACTGCTCCTTGAATACCATTTCACGTGACTTAATAAATGCTCTCAACTGAAAATCGTCTAAAAAAGCAAACCTGAAATACAAAAGTCGAATCTATACTGTCATCATTATCAAAATCATTTGCCACCGCATCAACATGATTTAACAAAAATTTTCGAAAACCATCGTATGCTGGGCGCAAATCATCATTCTGAGCTAAAGTAAAGCATAACAGAACAAAAAACATTTGACAGTATTATCAAAATTCATACACTTAAGATATTCTAAAGTTATAAGCCGTGACATTTTTAGCCATGAATTCATATTTCGTGCAATGTCCCAAAGCGGATCGCACGGTTCTTCGGAAGAAGGAAGAATTAGCACAAATCTTTCCTTCTCAGGAAAACTAAATGCCATATCTTTCTTTATATACGTTGTATGTGCCAGACGGACATTATCAAAAACATCAAGAATCATCGCTTCAGCATTCATCTCCATTGTGTTGTATGTAACCTTGTAAAACAGCATACATAATCATAACATATGCTAATTAGAAATGAAATTCAATTACTTGCTTTGCTTCAAATTTACCATCAGGTCTCATAAACTTAGGTGCTCGAGCAGAACAGAACAGCAATCTAGGAATAGCTAGGCGACTACTATAAATAAAATCTTCGCAAGCACCAGCGAGGTTTTTCAAAATTTCCGAAGTATCATTCTTCCAAATTTGTCTAAAAATCAGTTATAAAAAAAATATACATCCCTATACACTCCATTACCTGTACCAATTGGCGTTGCGAAATAATCGTAGAAAATTCATATCAAAATCACATGTCGGATGATATAACTTCAAAAATTTAAGCAATGTTAAAACTATTTCCTCACAAAACATTAGCAATTTTATGCTCAGATAAAATATGCCGTCATGCAAAAAGTTATTCAACTTTTCAATGAAGCATTCATAATTTAAAACAATTTCCCTATAAATATGAAAATGAATGTTGTTAAATCAATGTTGATTTTCATGCTCGAATTATTCATGCAGTGCAGTGCAATGCAAAACAAAACAACTATGTGCTACAATTATGTATATTATTAAAATTTATACAAGATAACAATTTTTATCAAGCATTTCTTACCAAAATAACATGAGAAACCATTAACAGATATGCTACAAATGTAGTGTATTCTAATTCCATGTCAAATAACGAGGAATTGAAATTCTATAAAAGTTACAATATAAATTAAATTTACTAGTAAATGAGAAAAAACACAACATTTTCTATTTGCAGAGAAAATCTGTTAAGATCATTCGGGCCAACCAACCGCAGAAGAAGAATAGATGAATCACGATCAAACGCGGCTTCAATACAACAGCTCTTGTACTTCTTCGTGCATGTAAATAAATCTTTCCGAAAAGCATGATTAATAAATTTAGAAATGTCCCAATTATCATTCAGACTACTCTTTCCAATGATGCCAATCACATAAATTGGGTTCTCTTTAGGAATTAATCTAAAAAATTTCAATTAAATTTCACACAGTAAAATATATAATTTATACAATATCAAAAAATGTAAATTCAATAATATTTAATTATGAAATTAACTGTAAAATCTATATTTAACATACTTGTTACGAGAAATTTCATTAAACCAATCTTTCAAATCCATCTCTTTACTGTTTTCAAATGGAAAATTAATATCGTACCACCCAGGCCTGTTCTTCCAATGCAATCTATAAATTAATTTGAAAAAAACTATAATGATAAACAGCATGCCAAAATTGTGGTAAACAAATGAGATAATTTAATCAATTAAATCAGCAGCATATATGTAAAAAATTAACTGAAATACATTACAAAAAGAAATAAACTAAAAGTTAAATTTTCAAATGTTATAAAACAGACAATATGTGGATAATTAAATCCACATTAAATGAAACTATCGTTATAAATACTAAATCAAAATTCTATTACCGGTTTGAATAAAAAAATCAAAATTCTAAAATTATAATAAGCTTAATATAAATAAATTGCATCTAAAGAAGAAAAGAAAATCTGTTACCGTTCTTAAACTGCTTACATATTTTAAACATACTTTAAATATAATTAAATTTATACCATGATATAATTAAAGTTAAATGATTTTTTCAAACATAAATTAAATTTAAAATTAAAAAATTACATATCAACATATTTTCGATAAATAAACTTTAATCGTCACTTTTACAAAAATTAAGTACAGTAAGCAAAATAATGAAGTTAGTAAATGAACTAAATTTATCTCATTAAAAGGTAAGATATTTCTATGCAATTGCTTGACAAGAATTACTTAATAAATAAAATATTTTTTTAATTAAAAATATGATATAACAGGAAAGTATAATATTATTGCAGTGTCATACAGTTCAGTGTTTTTTGTCTATTCATATTTCTAATTTTAATTATGGAAATGATCATTAATTTTAAAATTAAAAATATTATGGCATGATAATAATTTTATTTTACAATTAATTTGTATATTAAATAAACACTTGCACATCAACAATTAGTCTTCTGTCTATCAGGTTACTGTATTAAAGAATGGAATTATTTTAGCTTTTCAAGCAGTGAAGACAGCACAAAAATAATATTTGCTGCATTGTCTTTTTAGAAACTTTGAATTAGTTATCACAGGCTTGGAATCTTTGAGATTGTTTATTATACTGTTTAAAGTAGGAAAGAGGCCATTTATTATTGTTTAGTATGATTTTTTTGTATTTAAGGTAGATTATGCTTGCTGAAGAAAACTTTTACTTGCATTTATTGCGTCTGCTATATTTTATAATTTGATTATGCAATTATCACCTTTGGTACTTTTCTTGATGATGAACATAATGTGACAGAAAATATTTTGAAGAAATGAGACTGTGTGGGTCAAATGAGGTATTTAAGTTTTTCAAGTATTTTGAATCAGTGGGTGATTATTTTATTGTATTGAATTTTGCAGTGATATACAGCTGAAAGAAATGGAAAAGCTTTGTGGATGTCTTCATTTGAAAAACATGACGTTTCAAGTGACGATGGTTTATAGCAGTTTACGAAGGTATGTGTTATTTGCTTTTATTTACACATATTTTTTTCATTTATTGATGTGATGAATGCTTATGACACCTCTTATGTTAGCCGAAAGCAATGAATACACATAAATTCTGAATTTAAGTTAAGAAGAAAATGCATCTTTGTTTACATGATATGAGCAGTTTATTATTTTACGTTAATTTTAGGTTTTTTACGGCTGAAGAAGAAAACTAGATGGGCTTCTTCACGGTATCTTGTCCACATAAACGTTTTTTTGTAAAACTGCGATGAAATGAATCTTGTTAAGTCGTTTGCATTTGTTTTTCATAACATTTGGCGTAACATATTTAATCAGATTGATGTTAGCGTAAATTTTAATGGATAGCATTCTATGATTATGACGAGCAGTTATAAATAGCAAGCATATTAGATTTTCTTGTATTGAAAGTCAGATTTCGTTCAAGAATTTCTTTTATGTGCAAGAAAGGTAAGGCTTTAAATTGATAATATATTAATATATAATAATGCAATGACACTTTTAACTCTAACTAAAGCCATTTTCTGAAATCATTCATAATTTTAAAATGAATTCACAGCATTATTTTCTATTCCAAATTGTAAAACAGCAAATGATCGGCACAGATTTATTTAGGTATTACTTTTATCACTTAAGTACTTTCTTTTGGTATATTTATTACTGAAAATCATGTACCGAGAATTTCTATGCTTTTTGCAACTTTTGGGATGTGCTCGTCTTAAGAAAATGAATAAAAATGTCAAGTTTTTAAAATAAACTGTTATCAACAGTGAGTACTTTGTGATTTTTTATTTTCATAATCTGCTTTTTGAATGTATCACTGGTTTGCACTATTCCACCAACTTAATACACTTGCTTTGCAACGCATTTCCATTTGCCATGACTGTAGCCATGCATACTTCAGTCATCTGCATGGCAAATTCACAGTAAAATGGCCTTTGCTCAACTTGGTTGGCCACAATTTTTTGCTAGTATTACAAGTTGTAAATTAAACGCTATTATATTTGAAAAACACGAGGCAGAACTCATAGGCAACTGGATCCACAGCAACCGTTGTGCACATTTCCAAAAATTGTTTTCTAAATGTTGAATTTTTACAAATTTCATGCTGATGCTTTGAGGCAAAAAATTTGAATATGCTACGAAAAATCAATTAAAACTGTCAGTTGTGAGCAATGGAAGGTAATTGAATTGAAAAATTACTATTCATTCAAAGAACTGTACAAAAAATAAGCACTTTTAAATGAAACATTATAAATAAAAAAGATTATTGCTATTAAATCGTCAATGAAAATTTTCATAACGTCTACGTCCTACGTCAACACAAAATTCTTTTCTTAACGATAGAAAAAGTGGCCCAAACCTTTCGTATTAATATTCCCTTCTTTTTTCTTTATTCTAATAATTTCGAAACCTATTCGTTGGGCATCTCTTGTCAACAATTTATCTTAAAGTATTTTAACTACCATAGCAGAATTTTTGATATTAAATTTACAAAAATATTCTGATAAAGTAAGCGTGCGACATTATTATTTAATTATGTAAATTATACTTACTGCACTGTGACACATATAATACAATATTTATTGCGTTTTTTGTTTAAAAGTCTTAGAGAAACTTAATGTTTATATGGGTATAATAGTACTTTTAAATTTTGAATTTTGCTTATTCAGGTTTAAGCCTTTTGCTATAACTTGCAAATTTTCATTGCCAAACAGCAAATGGAAGATAAATCAATTTACATGTTTTTGATTTCTCATTAATTTAATTAAATAACGTGATGTTTTATTTGTAACCTGAAATTGCTTTGTTATATATGAATCACTTTTTTGGTGGACAATATTTTTTTGATATTTTCAGCTGCACTGATATGACTTTGATTTGAAACACATTTTGAGTCGTAAATAACATGATGCTTGGAACATCTATACAGTAGTTGAATGCTTATACAACGATCATTTATTATCACAAAAATGAACATATTAAACAACTGTTGCGCTTTGCTTAAATGATAACAATTTTTCAAATCTGATCAATGTACATATTAAGTGAAATAAAAGATAATTTGCAAATGTAGTAGTGGGGGAGGTTTTTCATCAGTTGCGACGAAAAACAAAGCTCGGTGGAGTAGACACCGCTGGTGTGAGCTGAGGAGGTTTATCTGAATTAGCCAAAATTGCCCGTCCAACAGTGAATGAATTAGCTGTAGCAGAAAAGCTGGAAGAAGAAGATTTCAAATGGGTTTTATGCCTCCACGATGTGCTAATAGGAGGTGATACTACACTGCCTCGATGATATGATCCATTGAATACTATGGTACCAATATATGATCCAAATTTGTCTTGAAATTGCCACAAGGAAGCCAGCGACAAACGACGTTCATGAATGTAATTTCGCAGAGTGAGAATCAGTGATTCGCCTAATTTTCGTTGGCCATATTTGTCCATCACTGTCATTGTTGGATCAGTAGAACGCAATTTCTGCGCTATTGCATTCAAACTGGGCAACAAAGTTCGTTCTATTTCTTCAACACCAAGCTCAACTAGCGTTGCAACTGCACCATAAATATTATGAAAAGATGAATGAGGATCATTAATCACCCGACCCAACAATTTTTCCACCCGTGTTCGAAGATGTTTATTTTTGCTGACAACTTTTGCAATATTCTTAGCGGAAAAATCACGTAATCGCCAATGCTCATTCGCTTCTGGTTTTGCGGAAAGCCTAGTGTAAAGTGCACAATTCAACATTGACGGAAGCAATCGATGCAAATACAAGTCGCAGTTGAACGATGGATTCTTTAAAATAGCATCAATCATTCGCATTAAATAAATGCATACCACAAATGAGCTTCCAAGAGCGTTAACAAGAATACCGCGATGAATGAACGAAACAAAATGTGGCAGCAGACATTTCAACGATGTATCATTAGCAAGACCGGCCAAAGCTAGCTTACGTCGTTCTTCATCATGGCACACGCAAGCTTCGGTCACTGTGAAAAAATACGACTGCATTTCTTTGGATATTGAATTTGGTCGACAGAGCATTGGATAGACGCATTCTAATCGTTGCTGTTTCCGCTCTTCCAATGCATTCTGTTGTTGTTCGATCTCAACTTTCTTTTCAGCAAGCATCAAATCTACTCTCGCTTTTTCAGTTTCTTCGTTCTCATTCAAAAGCCAATAAGCAAATAAACGCGATTCTAACGGCGGACGCAAATTACAATCTTTCAAAAATGTGCTCAATTCTAATTCTTCATCCACGTCGACATACAGGCCATCTTTTCCCGCAATACGGGCCGGCAAATAGGCACCGTTTCCAAAAAAGTTGATTGGCTGTGCACCACGATTGCGCAATATGCGTGTAATGTCCGACGTTGTTAAACGACGCCCACAGCGAAGCTGTAGCAAATGTCGAGCTTCAGAAATCACCGAGACCAATTCCATAGCTGCGCATTCAGCAATCAGAGTGACAGCACTTTCAGCAACATTCTGATATTCTCCGTATTCTTCCAATGTTTTTACAAACGCTTTCGCAAAATTTGAAACCATAGTGTAAAAATAATCTAGAAAATTTTAAACTTCATTAAGTTACAACATTTGTTTAAAAAATAAAATAAATACACGCATTTTTATCCCATTAAAATATTCAACTTTGTAAATTCGACTTATGATACAATTAGTGTTCTGAAACAATTACTCAAAAAGTGCAATGTTAAATCCTAGCGTATATATACAATTGCACCTTTGCAGATATAATTCCATATAACTGAATTCTAACAGAAAAATTACAATAAATCTGTCAAAACCAATATTAAGTTCACTTATTCAATTAAATTATTCAATTCACTCATTTATTCACTTAATTAAATCTATTGAGCAAAAGTAACGATTACAGAAAAATCAGCTAAAGAAAACTTATTGAACTTATTTTTGAATATATCAATAGCTAACATCGCTCAAATTGAAATCTAATTACTTCAAAAACAATTTCCAGTTAGATGAAATACAAAAATATCATGAATAAGAATATTCCAATAAATGTTATGAAGATCAGTATTTCAATAAAACATTCATTTCATTCACCCAGATAAAAATAAAAAGCCAATTTTCAACAGTGCAAATGTTTAATTGCTAATGAAATGTCCTAAAAAAGTGAACATTATATAAAAATTACAAAGTACGAAAGGATTTGCCTCATGAAATGCAATGTTAATTATAAATGAATAACAAAAAATTAATATAAAATACTAACATTATTCTATGCTAAGATAACCGTAAACTAAAAATGGAAAAATATAAATGAGTGACATTGAATTGTGATCATAAATGAACAGTAATAAATTGAGGTGATATCATAGAAGGCGCTACAATTTCATCACATACAAAAATATAAATGAAATTTAAAAAGAAAAAATCAGCTTTAAATATGAAAATAAAATGAACCTTACTATAAATGCAAAAAGTATAACCACCAAATTTTGACTTCAAAAAATTACATTTACAAAATTACAGTATGAATAAACATACAGTATTTTGACAGAAAGGCATAAATTATTAATAGCAAAATATTTATGGAAATGTTCTAGGAAATTATAGCTACTGTAAATTCAATTGCTTGTAATATGTTAAAGAAAACTATAATATTTTATGCAGAATTATGAAATAAAAAAATTAGTCTTCATTCAGCATGCAAGAATTTACAAATCATTTAAGTACATGTAACAGCCCTTGCTATACGGCGGCGTTGCTCATCGCAGGTCCGGCTGAGGCAGACGCGGAGCCGCAGCAATAAAACCTCCCATCCCGCCTAGTTCAAAGACGCTGCCGACGAGGACAACTGGTGGCTTCTGGCGACAGACCCTCATGGCCCGACACGTCGGTACCTAATTAGCCATTGTTTGGCGGGTCGTTCGGTCATTGATCCAAGGGCACGCCGGTCGCTGATGATCCATTGGGGCAGCGGATCAAAGCCCCTGCGTAACGTGCCGCTGATTTATAGAAGGGCCGCAAGCCGGGGGACTGTCAGCAAGACAATAGGGGATCAAATTTCAGTTGACCCACCCCGGTGCCCCCCTGCGGCGCGAGCCTTCTATATATTGGAGCGGTGAAGACCGAGAGGGATCTTCTATCTTTTCGGAGCGAGAGCGGTGACCGACGTGAAGACGAGTGGTACAAGTAAAGGTGTGTTCAGAGAATGTCGGCGAGAAGACGAAACCTAGCGAGCGAGAAAGAACAAGTACAGAGCAACGGCGGACAAACTGGCGCGGACCTGGAGGCAGATCCAGTGGCCGCACCCGGCGGGTCGTTACAATTGGGGCCTGTTCAGGAAATGACGTTGAAGGGAGCCGCAACTGCTTGGGACAGTTCCTTGCAGGAGCTTAAACGTCACCTGCTGGATGCCTACGACCAGAGCGAGTCTTCGATCCGGTTAGAAATGCGTTTCAGTGGCCTGCGGCAACGAAAGGATCAGCCTGTCCGAAACTTCGCACGCGAAGTGGCCGAAGTGGGATGCAAAGCCGATAAATCAGAGAGCGAATTGATCAGCAATTTCATCCTCGGCCTGGCGTCCAAAGAACTCCATCGAGAGCTTTGCCTGCGGGAGCAGGCGACTCTAACAAAGGCACGCCAGTTGGCGGAAGGAGTGACTGAGATCGAGGAAGGCTGGCGGAGAACAGTCGACGATGCTGCCTCGGGGAATGGCGGCCTAGCCAAGACTGTGAAAGCTTTGACCCGGCGCATGGACAAGTTGGAGGTGACGCGAGAGCGATCGTTCCCTTTTGCAACCCATACGGAGAGCAATGGAGTGCTTTGAGTGCGGTAGCCCGGCCACCTCCGACGCGACTGCCCCTACAAAAGACGCCGAACCCAACGACAGCCAACGGACGCGAAGAGCGGCGGACCTGGGAACCGCAGGGTGTTGACCATGGCCAGACTGCAAGCAGGAGACACGCCACATGTAAACAGTAAGCTGAACGGAACTAGGGTCTCCTTACTGCTAGACACCGGGGCGGTGGTCTCATGCATGCTCAGAATGCATTTTTTAATAAATATTCCATGTAATGTTGTCAAACGTATGCTATATTTTGAAAAGGATTTGAAACATTCCTATACAAAGTACTTGCAGTGCATTAGCAAAATACAGTTCCAATTGTAGCAGAAGATGATATTTATTGAAAACCCCATAGTTTATTGTTTAATTCATCCTCAATTTGGTTACCAGCTATTGTCATAGACTGCGACTTGTACCTTTGTCTCACTAGAAGCGGAAGAATAATCCAAAAGCTCATTGTGCTGCCTGATGTAGATATATCTGAACCTGAAACGGACAGTGTTGATGATCAGAGATCGTCCTTTGTGGTTGAAAGTTCAGAGAAGTTAACATCTGATGAAGAAACTGAGACTTTCAAGAAGACAGAATTTAGGTGGAAGAAAAAAAGAATGCTTCCTATAGATGCCACATTTAAGGGTATGTGGTGCTTGGTCACTTACTTCTAGATAATAAATCTTTGCATTTGCAGAAACAGCATCTGATTCTTCATGCGTTTTGCAAGAACCAGTTGAATATTTTAGACAGTACTTCCATCCAACACTTTTAAACATATTGTTGAGCAATCTCACGTCTATGCGGCCCAGTGTAGCTGGAATTTTCAGATAACTGAGTCTGAATTGGAAATATTTCTCAGAACGCTATTGAAAATGGGACTTGTTCCAATGCTGCGGTATTCGATGTACTGGTCTACGGAGCTGCGGTGTGATGCTATCGCGGATGCGATGAGTCGAAACAGGTTTCAGGAGGTACTACGGTACCTTCATTTTAATGCCAACAGTGAAACGGTACTTGACCGAGAAAGCCCACGGTATGATCGACTGTTTAAAATACGACCTTTGGTTGAGAGCATCCGTCAATCATGCCTGCCTGCGTTTGGAACAGGAAGAATACCAGTCGATTGACGAAGAAATCATTCCATATAAAGGAAGAAATAAGCTGAAACAGTACATCCCAAAGAAGCCAAAGAAATGGGGCATCAAAGTTAACACGCGGACAGGAGTGTCAGGATTGTTGTACGACTTCTGCTTTTATGAAGGTAAAGTGCCAAGAGTAAAGAACCCCAATGGCTGCCTCAGTTTTGATGTTGTAATGAAGCTCTGTGAAACGGTTCCAAAACATCAAAATTTTAAAATATTTTTCGATAATTATTTCACCCACCTCGACCTGCAACTAAAACTATTAAAAAAGGCATCACACCATTGGAACGATTCGGAGAAACAGACTGAAAAACGCGCCACTGAAAACGGAGAAAGAGTTGAAAAAGGCTGGTCGGGGTGCCTTCCACGTCTCTGCACCACTGCAGAAAACAACTTGCGCATCGTTCGATGGCACGACAGTGCAGTGGTGGATTTATCTTCCACTTACGGCCTGTGTGTAAAGTAAAACAGTGGAATAAGAAAGAGAAAACCTTGGTCGACGTGTCCTGCCCGGCAATTGTAAAAGAGTACAACAAGTACATGGACAGCGTAGATTTGGCGGGCATGTTGCGAGCACTGTACCGAATAGACTGCCGCAGTAGAAAATGGTACAGAAGAATATTTTTTGGACAATCCACGTGGCAGTAGTAAACGGGTGGCTGCAATACAAAAGAGACCTTAAAACAAGTGAAGCCGCCAGTGGCAGCCAGAAAGATTTAATGCAGTTCATGCTGGATGTTGCAGAAACCTTGACAAAAGTGAATAAAGCATATCCCAGAAAATCCCATGGTCGCATGTCTCAAAGAGCCAATGTAAAAACCAGCAGAAGGCGGGCAAGAAGACCAGAGCCAAGAACAGCTGCCAGATTAGACCAGGTTGCACACTGGCCAGAAATTATAAAGCAAAAGAACCGATGCCGCAGCTGCCGAAAAGCATCAAGAGTGCAATGTGTCAAATGCAACATTCATCTTTGTTTGACACAACAAAGAAACTGTTTTCAGATTTACCATAATAATTAGTCCAGCATAATATTTTTAGAAATAAAAGTACTGTTTGCTGACTTTAAAACATTGCACATTTTATACCCTTTAAAGGCCATTGTTGCCATATGGCGGCATAACTGAAACTGCCGATAATTTCATAAAAACAAATTATTATTTGTAAATAACGCTTAAATCAGCTATTTGAGTTAATTACAAAGTCAAAAAAATTGACCCTGAAAGGGTTAATTGCCTTTCATTTGCCTGTAGGAATCTGATTGCAAATAAATGCAATGTTACAAGTTACACTGGGCAAATATTTCCTTTTACTATTTTCGAAGTTGTAGATAAAGTCGATAGGAATAAGAAGTTTTGATAAATGTTAATATTTTAACAATTTTCTAGCCAGAAATTTTAAACAAATGTTAAATATGACAAAACGCTTAGTTTTTAGTTTATATATACGCATATACATTTGCGTATTTAGATGTTTTATTGATTAATTATATTTTTTGTGGTCTTGGTAATTCATTATTATTATTATTAAAAGTCAAGTAAGTTTTTTGATTTAGAGATCCATTCGTTGCTATATCTCCACTTCTATAGATTTGAAAGAAGCTACCCGAGTGACTGAAACCAGTGATCACTTGCTTGAGTGTTCAGAAGATCTTAATCTTCTGCATTTGCTTCAGCAACGGGATGCGCTGAAGCGAGGAAAGAAACAAAGCAAGTGCTGCAAATTTAGAATCAGCAAGCGAGCAATGCTTCCACCAGCTTAGAAGCAGTCGATGATTTCCATGACTATAAGCAACACGGCAAGAACTGCAGCTCACTGCCTAGCAAACGATGATGAAATCCGGCAAGCAATTTTCAATGTATTATTGGCCGATGGATGAATGATATTGCAGTCGGCCCTCAACATCCTCGGGTTTAGCATTTTGGATATGTGACGATGTGGATGTTAGATAATATTGCAACAAGTAGAGTAAATAAAAACTCTAATTCTTTATCCAGCGTGTCGATGACTACTAATGACAAGATAAAAAGATAAAAAACTGATGGAGGTTGCATTTTTCACTTTTATCAAGCTGTGCTTTGGCAGGTCAGTGAGCTTGGCTACTACATGTATAATTAAGAATATAAAAAAAGTGCTAATGGCTTTTTGTCAGGGCACCTTGTATCTTTGGTTTGGTTTCAGAATTTTAAATGTTGGGACTTCGGGTGAAGTTAGAGGCTGGGTCGACTATTTCTGAAGTGAATGGTCTTTGGCTAGCCCAATTCGGCTTTGAAACGTGCATAGTGCGACTGTGCGAACTATCAACCATCCGAAAGGTTAGCACAGCTACATCAATGAAAAAGCGGCTAAAATCCGCCTGGGATGTTTTCTCTTTCTCAGCCTACTCCTTGATGAGCAGGGCACAACGGAGACGGTGGTAAGAAATTGACTCAGGCAAGGCTAAGGGTGAAAAGCATGTAATACGTAGCGCAGCTTACACAGTCCTAGAATAACGGGTAGCCGGACTTACCAGTGAACTTGAAGCGATTAGTAGAAACGTAGATCTTTTAATTACTTTTTCATATTTAACACCCGACCCTATAGATTTATAATCACATTTTCCATATTCAAGTGTCAGTATTGCTTTGCATATATCTTTGTACATTGTGCATGTTGTGTTATAGTTCAGATTTGTTTCTTGTTGTGAAATAAAACTTTACGTGTTACATCTGTTCGTATGTGAATGGCATACTTGCACCTCAGATAAACGTAAGTTTGAAAGAATAAATACAAACACACGTTCAATGCCTACTTAATATGAACAGTATAAAAAGTAGGACATTTAAAGGTTAAGCATTCTACATGAATAATTAACTTAATTCTTCAAATAGCAGTTCAAAATGAAACATACATGGAAAAATAATTTAAAATTAAAAAACTGATAACTTAATAACGAAAAGAAAAGTAAATTTAAAAAATTAAAATTCGTCCACTAATCGTTGGCCTATGCAGAATAGTTAATGAACACTTCGTTTACTTATTTATTTATTTTCATCTTTGTTTATTGACACATTATGTCAACATTTAGTAAACAGCTATTAATTAATCATAGAGCAACGTCAAATTGCCGATGAACTGCCTGAAAACATATTCCTATCTGAAACGTGGAGGAACCAACTAAGAGAAAAATTCAACGGCCAATGAAAAACGGGCAGGGACCAACGACATGTAAACTATATAGACAGCCAAACACGCTTGACAGTAATCTTTAACGTTTTCTTTAAAAAATATTTTACTTTAGTTTTTTAAAAATGAAAACGATTTTATTGTTAGTATTACTTGCTAATTACATTAATCTCAGAGTTGAACTTTAGACAAAAATTTGGAATGAATAATAAAACAAACAGTATATAAAAAAATTAAATGAAATGTTCACTGTAAATTTGCTCATCGATTAATCTAAGTATGCTCTTTATTTAGCATCATTGTTGACAAGAGAATCTCTCAGATTTTGCAGAAGAAAATATTTCAACACATTTTCACTGACAAAAACAAAATATTTATTTTCAACTGGCACACAGTGTAACTTATATAAATGATATATATGATAAATATATTTTCTAAGAAAATCGTTCTAATTTTCAGTAATTTTCAACATATTGTTAAAAATGAAGAATACCATAAATAATGAACAATATGACAATTACTGGTAATGCGACATACCAAGAGTAAAGGAATAATGCACCTGCAGGAACACACATCAGTGGAACAATTTTGTAAACCACAGAATATCCATTTTGGCTACCCAAATGAAAATTATTTGAAGATTTCCTTGGCAACTTTCTGAGAACTTTTAACGTATCTTTGTCAACTTCTTTCCATCTCAATTCAGTACTTCCATCAAAGTTTACACTTCCAATGTGCTTCTCTTTTTTATCAAATACAACTACAACATGTGTTACAAGCCATGCTTGGTCAGTATCCATTGGCTCAGTGGGCAATTTAATCGGTACCTGAAATTTTCTTTTTTGCATTTTATATTTCAGAATATTTCAAAGTAATTTTTTACCTTGTGCACATCTGCATAGATTTCAGCAAGTTTTTCCTTTATTTTACCTTCGCTTAAACCAATGCTTTGGAAGTATTTGTTTAATTCATCCTCAATTTGGTTACCCAAAGGTTTATTTTTAAAGTCATTTACAAAATACTAAATCAAAAATAGTGTAAGAAAAATATAATGTTTGATATTTATTTATATGCACGTATGAAAAATATATAAATACGTTTATGCATATTATGCTAGGTCGTTTTATCAGCAATAAAATTAATACAAGAAAGTATGTTTTTAGAATAGGTTTCGTAATGAAATTGCAATTTATATACAAACAGAACTCTACCAAACTATTACAATTATATTAATTAGAAAGTAATTTAGAGCATCTAACAGTTTAAAATGATAAAATCTAATGTTAATTATTGCAATGAAATTTATATGAAAAAAGTAATGCACCTGTGGCAGTTGCCAAGAGCCAGATGATTTCATTACGGTAAGTATTTCCGTTTTTCCTTTATGTTTTCTATAATGTATAAATTTTATATTAGGTAAACTATTTCAAAGATTAATTTAGCGCAATAATTCAGCATCCTAATGTAAAGACAATTATTATTTTATCTTGTGGCTGCACACACTTATAAAAATGTTAACATAACAACATAAACTTTTACTTCATATGAATTAAATGCAAATAAATACTTTTTAAATTGAAAATTTGTATCAACTACCTTACAACAAGAGGCATAACCTTTTCATTTTGACCAAAACGCCGTAAACTTCCAATGCCTTTCATACCAGTACGTCCTCGTGGATTTTCGAAACTATCAAACACTGTTCTAAATAATTTTTGTTAGATGTAAATTAACCATCAAATCATTTTGAATAGTTACCTTGAATCATAATCTACTGGTTTATACAAAAATAAATCTTTTTTCCAACTCATAATAGAGCTCGGTACATATAAGCTGTATTTCTAAAAATACAAATTTCAGCTTTTATTCTATACTATACATAAAGTGAATTGAATTACATCTCCATGTGGATATTTGGAAATTTCGCATAAAGAGTATTTTTTGGAAACAGTTGCCTAAATATTTGAATATTATTTGACAAGGTAAAAAGTTTAATCGAAACTTGGTACTAAAATTGTAAAACAGCTGTTATATATAATATATATAAAATGTTACTTGTGCAAATTCTTGTTGTTTTACAAATACTATTTTAAAACATACTTTTAACTGTTTATCACACACAGCCGCCAGAATGCTCGATAGAGTGTGTTTGGTGCCTTTTACCAATAATAGACAAGGCAGAGATTTTGATTTCTTCATTTTACAATTACTGTCATCAGAAGCCATGCCTGACATCTAAATTGACATTTTTTATTCATTTGCAATCTAAATTGCATCAAATATAAAAAAATTTAATTTATACAAATAACGTTGCAAATCATCTGGTGCAAAACGTATCTTTAATAAATGTCATGTTATCTTCAGAAATGCGCATTATGCATTCTTTAAAATAAAAGCACACTTTTTACTTAAAACTGTAAAATATTATTTATACGTAATGCAACTTACTTCTTAATATTATTTATTTATTTCTTTTTAAATATATTGAAATAATGAAACAATACAATTTTTTCTACAAATCTTAGAATACATATAAAATTTTAGAAATAAATCTGATTTTAAATATACACTTTTTGATTACCTGTGAAATGGAACATGTCGTTTCTTTTATTTTAATACTAAATGCCAAAGTAGATGCATCACAAAGTTCGGCTGCAAGCACCTTCTTAACAGTATAATATGGTTCATTGGGTTGTTGAACTTGTATTAATTCATTCAAAGGACGTTTCAATAGCTTGATAAGAATATCTTCTTCAGCGTTAGATAATTTTTTGCCTTTCTGAGCTACCATTGAACTGAAATTCAAATTTCCAGCACTTTCCATCAATTTAACAAGTTCTACACTTTCTTTATCGCATGTTTCATCTGACTCTGCATCAGCAGATTCCAAAAGTTTATCTTTTGTCACCGTGCTTGTTATACTTGTAAGATGGACGGCGTCTTCAAGTGCAAGTTGCAGTGATTTCTTTAAATTAAAAATGATATTACATGAAAATCAATAAATAAACATAAAACTGAAGAGTGATTTATTTTATAATCAAAAAATGATGACTCAAGTAATTTGTGCATTTCTTAATTATCTTTATTTATGCTAATATGCATAGTTGCTGTTCATTTGCTTTACACATATTTCTTTTTTATACACTTTGATTTATTTTTATGTAAAATTTATGCACTTTATAAACTGATTGAATCGTTAATTTTTGAAAAATAAATAGACCATGATATTATATTTTATTAAATTATTGCTCAAAAAATTATTGAAGTCTTTTAAATATTGTATATATTGGCATATATTTGTATTTACATTTTAAGAATAAAATAACATGAAATTTATTCAATTTGAAGTACAATTTAATTTTACATAATTTTTACATGAAAAACCGTTTACCTTTTTTATTTCAATGGTGGCAGAGAAATTTGTCATCTAAATTGAAAAAGTTGATGTAGTACGTTTATTCCATGTTCAAGTAAAAAGAGAAAAAAGTTTTCTGTAAAGTATAACTCAAGTAAATAAGCAATCACTTTACAAAATTACCAGTCTGAAAGTTATGAAAATACAGCTAACTATACGATAAAATATGTGTTGTAGAGAAAAAATTTTAATAGCAAGTCATCGTACCAGCATCATGGAGATTACAAATATGAACGAGCACTTCATTTTTGGACAAGTGAATATTTTGAGGGTTTCAGTTTAACAGATTATGAATAAAAGAATGTCCATTTCTTATATATATTATATATGAAAATCGATTGCTGAACAAACAGTAAAGGTAAAAAGCCTATTTAATTAACATGCTAAATGTAAAATATTACGTTTATGCGTTTTCATTACGTTGCACGCTTATTTTATAGTGACAAATAAATTAGCTTGCTTTTCGATATAAATTTAAAAAATTTTTAGTACTAATTATTTGTATTCATTAATTTAATTGCACAATATTGTTTTTGCTATTTAAAAGCAGCATTTAAAATAAAACAAGGTTGATAAATATTGATCGGAATTTCCTGCATTTTATTTTGTGTTTCATTTTCTCATACTCATCTTCTTTTCTCATTTCCTGCACTGCATAAACACCTGAAATAACTGGAATTTGTAATAGCTTCATGTTTGCATGTATTTATGTTTGTCTTGCTTCATATTTCATAAAACAAGAAAAGGAACTCGCTGAGCATTTAAAGCATTAAATTTTTTTTCCTTATTATGATCATCAATACGTTTTTGAAATGCTTTTAGGTATTAAGTGAGCGTGCATACGCAAAAAAACCTAGAAAACTCTACTTCAGCATAAGTTTCACAGAGTATTAGTAAACAACAACAGAAATAACAATAATAGGAGTTACTATTAACGGAGCAACGGATAAAATATTTATAAAAAGCAGCAGTTGTAAAGGTTGCATAAAAATGCATATTTCACATTTAAAAAATTTTGGAATTAATTATGTCTCATCCTATTTCTCAGCATCAACATATTTTTTTTAAATATTAATGTTAATATAAACAGCTAATGCTGAAAACTGCCAATTAAAGAACTTTCTGATTTTGCACAAATTTCTTCCTCCAGTAACCAATAAATGAATAAACAAATCAAAAAGAGAATGGGAGCAAAAATTAGTTGGGAATCAAATAATGCATGATTGTGATTTTAATTTCAAACTAATAAAATAATTTTGATTGTTGAGAATGTGGGTATTATTTGTTTCTTGCCTTTTGTAAATTTACTATGTTGAATATCATTTTATTTTGTCAAATTATTGCTTTCAAAATTGCACGTTTTATTTATTAATCGCTTTTTCCCAAATGCGTTCTAGCAATTATTTATTCTGCATTTATTATTTTTCACATAAAATTTTAATTTTTATAAAACTAGAAAACAATTTCCTCTATTCTACACAGACTATTAAATATTAAGATTTTGCTTAAATTGCTATTCAAGTGCAAATGCATCAAAAAATGTGTATGCATTCCTTTAATGTTCACGTAGAGTATATACGACAAAAACTATCAAAGGAAATATATGAAATAGCAAAATTATATTTTTACAGAAAATATTAATGGAATGTGGCAGTGTAACTAATTTTGTTTTAGCATTGCAACAGAAATCGAACTTTCAAATAGCTATGCAACACATTGCCGACTGACGTATAAACAAAATAATAATTTTAAAAACAGTAAGCGATCACATATGGTTCAAATATTCCATTTAGGATTACGCAACTTTAATAGTAGTGACGTAACATTAATAATGGAAATATTTATTATTCCAAAATTATATTCTGTCTATTTGAAGTTTCGTCATTCATTGAAATTTTGTTCATTTAAATATATTATTTGTGGTGAAGTTTATACTTTTTCATGATCAGCATTTCTGAAAATAATTTTTATTACTATTCTATATTTTATTGTACCAAAGTGACGTTATATCAAATGCGATAGTAATAATTCAGAAAAAACAATACAAAAAATAAGTTAAATAGTGATTTTTATTTTTCACTAGCCAACAGCACTAACAACAACAATAGTAAACAACATATCAGTGAACGACATGAACAAAGTGGTATCAGGGCGATTTCAAAATTACAAATTATTGTTTGTGGATAAAGATTGACGCTAAGGACAGCGGCTTTGTTTATTGAAGCTTGAAAAATAAACTCTTATTTGCCAATATCTTTAACCGTACATAGCAGCAGACTACTGGCACCAGTTTACTCACCACAATGGCATAGATGCTAAAAAGCTATTGATATCATTGAGGTACAACCTTGAATGTACCATCCGTACCCCAAGTTTTTGTGGTTGCCAGCAGTCTAATGTTAGAACTCGTCGCAAATACCAGTATATGTTTCGATACACTCTGCCACAATAAAAAAGTCTTCCCCAGACTTTGGTGTCTTAAACTGATATGGTATTACCAGATCATGACGCACTGATTTCTGTACATTGTGGCTCGCACCCGCCTGAAAACTGAGAATTGGCCGGATGTAGAAGGATCAGCGGATGCGGCAGAAACTTCTTTGTCATATATGGCGGGGATGAGTTTCGTTTCTTCGGCACTTCGTTTTTTCAAATATGCCTTCTTCTCCATTTTATAGGCCAGGTGCTCATCTACCCGGCAGGCTTCATCGTGATCTTTTCGATCGATCCCACCCTAGGAACTTCTAAATCTGTTCACACTGCACCCTTGCAGCCTTCTTTATGCTATACAAAATAAAGTAATTGTTAATAACTACGAACACATGCTGTACATTCAGCGCATACTTTTGAACACCTCCAATATTTCTGTTTGCCGGCACGTTTCAATTTATATATCCTGCCTACCATACCACCGAATTGAACCAAATCCCGCAACGATGTGGTACAAGATGTAACTCAGGGACATCAGCCATAACAAGGAACAGAATAAAAAATGATTCAAATAACTCTGAAACGCAAAGCACTGAACGCAAACGCAAGATCAACCAAAAATGAATTTCAGAATTTTGAATTCCATTTTAAAGCACTTTTGCAAAAGAAAGTTAACGCTAAACGCAGCAGTAAAGGAAGCTGAAATTAGCAATCTTGAATTTTCTTAGATTTTCCACCATTCCGGTTTATTTGATTAGCTCAGTCAGTTATGTCTAACTTTATGCCCAATAGGACTTTGCTTCCTAATTCGACTTTGTCCAGTTGTTTCGTGAACGCTAACATGAATTTGCCATTGAACAAATTTTCAGTACCATTGACCATCTTTTGCATTCTTTTCCTCGTATTCATATTGCCAGCCTCAACGGCACCTTGGCTCTGAGGGTATCGGAGTTTACTCATGACAAGCTTCAGCTCTGCCAACATGCTTTGAGTTCTCAAATTCACTGAAAAATTCCGACTATTCTTGGATTACAGAATGCCAGAACAGCTCAACGTGAAAGCAGTTTTAATGCCACTTATTCTGTCCGTCTTGACTTTAGCGGACTCAAAATGCAGAACTTCATAAAGTGATTCAAATAAGTTACGATGTATATTTATAATTACCATTAGGCATGGTCTGAAAAATTATCAAAGACATTGTCACCTGGACTTGTAACATCACTATTTGGTATTATCACGTTTGTACTAATCAGTGGTTTAACAACTAGGCTTTATGAAAGCTTTCTCGCTTTTTTCTTATGGCATTCTTCTCAAAACGTGAGAAAAATATGGCATGTTTCCTGTGTGACGTTGGCCCATTTATTCTGCGCTTCTCGAAATGTTTTTTCTCCACCATGACCAATTTTTTGATGGACAGCATTAGGTCTAATACCGATTTCTCCCAACGAACTCCGCCTACTTTTTCTCATCTAAATTTCATTGGTTGTTGCTCTGATGAACGCAGCTAAATTTCAATCGATGTCAGTCCGATTGGATTAAGTTGTTTAAAGAAGGGACTGTTGAACTCCAAGAACCATGTTTCAGAGCATCAACCAAAGAAAGTTACTGCAAAAAAGTAGGCGGAGTTCGTAGGGAAAATGCGATTTGCGATTGGCTATTGCCAATTTTTAAAACTCCATACTCATTTTTTGAATTATAATCACGGAGAGATTTTGGATTATCTAATTGGATTCGCAAAATGTCAGTCATTGTTTGATCTCGTTGCGAAGTCAGAAAAGTCGTTGCATTCTATCCTTTTTCCTTGATCAAAGCACGGAGCTTTTGTTCATAAACGCCTTTTTATCCATCAGAACTTTTACAAATTAGGAAATGGTTGGTTGCCTTTTCCTTACATATAACTTTTGTAATGAAGCCATTTTCCGGCGCAAATTATTGGAAACTCTTTGAATCGAATCACTTTTTATTTGTAGAATGAAATTAAATAAATATAATTGAAATTCTTAAGCGATACATCATTAATAAAGGCATTTCAACATACAGCGTGGATCATGAGTTATCGCTTCAATATTACGCAGAAAATTGCCCATTATTCATATTGCAATTAATTATCAAGAATAGGCAATGGCTGCTGCCTATTATCAATAATAGGTAATTTTCAACATTAAGCGTAACATATATAAACATTGTTATTTTTGCATAGTAATTTCAATCGTATAACCGAAAGTGATCCATTGCAATGCTTGCAGTAATATGCCAAAAGCAACTTCAAATTTTGCAGCAATTGTATAAACATAAATGCTCATTTGTTATCATCAGTTTAACATTTTATTATAATTGATGCGATGTTCAGTTTAGAAAAAGGATTGGTAAACTTCTTTTTTAATTTATAATTCTATTTCATTTTTTAATGTTTTGACCTCATTCATTTGATCATATATATTTTCAGATATTTATCGGGTTATAAGTTGAAAAATTGTTTAAGCTGTTTCCACATATTTTATAAAAGAATGTATAATTTACTAATATTGTTTATTATTTTCATATTTTATTACAATAAAGTGTTTACGAAAACTTTTAAAACAATTCCTCATTGCAGATTCCTGATGCAAGAGGTCCAACATTTTCACCTTACAAAAGAAAGGAAATTTCCACATATCAACAAGTTATTGAAAACCTCGTACAGGGAACTTATGCAGTGAAGCCTGCAGAACCTGGTAAGATTAGAGCACAGCAATAAAGCAAAGCAAGCATTTCATTTTAATATTTTGAAACAAAAAATATTTGAAAAATAAAGTGAGTAAAGTTATACTATTATTTTGGTTTTTTAATTATTTTTAGTTACTGAATACAAATATCTGAACAGCATAATGGAATTTTTGGACAAAAAAATTTTAACAGCGGCTGAGAAATTTACGGTTTCGAGAAAAGTTTTTGTTAGTTCTTTACCAAAAAACTGGAAGCGAGGTGCATATAAGAAATTTATATATCATTATTATTTTAAATTTTATGCATCAATATTACAATACTGTTTTAAAGTTTGAAATTTTTACATTTGTTTATCTGAATATTATTACTTACTTCATTTTGCTATTTCTTTCATTTTTGATTTCAAAATATTATTTGTAAAAATTATGTAAATAAAGCTATAAATTAACTTACAACTGTGCAGCGCTGAAAAATAAATTTATTTACAGATGTAATAGAAACTTCATTTCGTCGCTTTGGTGCATTGACAATTCAATGGTTAGATCCAAATGGGAAGCCTTATGATCATCTTGAGAACGGTGAATTTTTTAATTTTCATTATAAACAATTTTTTAACATGAACACATGAAGGTAGTTTGAAAATTTTACGTTTTCAGATTCTGCGTTTATTGTTTTCAATGAAGAAGAAAGCGTTAAAAATATGATGAACATGGGCACAATGAATGAATTTGGATATTTTATTGATATATTCAATTCTATGAAAGAAAAGAGGACAGTAATAAATTTAAATTAATTAAAAATGATTTTTTATCTTTATTTTATTTATGTTTTATGTAACTGTACGACCATGGGTGATTGCTGAAGGCATTTGTTTAAGGTATAAAAATAATTATTTGATCGATCGCTGTTTAAGCGTCTTAGTGAGCAAAACTCCCTTCAACGCCAAAGCAGGTATTGTAATCATTCATTTATTTAAAGAAAAATTTTCACAATAAATACAGTTTAGCTCAACTGGCAGAGGCTGTGGAAAAAATATTTCCAGGTGTAGCATGTGTAAAAATTTTAACTGATGAAATGTATGATTATCCTACTGGTTATGCACGCGTCTTTTTTACCAACGAAAACAGTTACGAAAAGTGCATTTCTGAGCAGTATGTTTCACTTGAATTTAATGATAAAAAAAGACGGGTAAGCTATTTAATAGCAAATGCTTTTATCATTGTTAACATTTACATTTGATGTTCAGGTTAAATTTATTCCTTTTGACGAGCAATTATGTCATACAGGCAATTTTTCTCAAGACAATTCTCGCGACGTAACTCTGGAAGCACCAACTTCACAGACTGCTACAATAAGGTTGGAATGGGACCGTCCTATCGATGAATATTTCAAAAATAAAATAAATTCACAAAGTCCCAATGAAAAATAAGTTATCATAAAAATTGAATGTTCTTTTTTCTTTCTTATCATTAACGCTGTGAATTTTTTTTATTTTTGGTTTTACAAGATGAATTATTTAAAAATTATTTTCATTTCAGCCTGCATAAGATGCAGAATATTTTATCTGTGATTAAAATTAAAGCTTTATCAGCAATAAACATAAACATCACTTATAAAATATTTTTCTTCATTACAAATCTCCTGATGGAACAAGAAAACATGGTCATTTTATTACGCAATCCAGTACTTTTAGTCGATTTTTTCTAGAAAAAGTTTTATCAAAAAATTTGTCATATGTATCTATTTATTTAATGCTTCAATTAATGTATTTAATTATTGTTTATTTGTGAATAGATATTTTTATAAAATAATATGACAAACTAAAAATACTGCTTATTCGTAATATGGAGACATCAATTTTTATTTTTTAATTTGAAGCTTAATTTGAATTACTTTATTTCCTAGATGTTACTAGGAATTAATTAATACTAGTACTAGATTTAATAATGAATTAATACTAGTACTAGATACTACTGCATAATGTAACGTGTTCGGCATATAGCATGCAGTTGAAAATATATTTATTTTCCTTCAATTCAGCTTATTGTTTAACTTCGTGTTGAAAATAGAAAAGGAGATGAGCAATTCCAAAACGAATTTTAATACAAATAGTTTCTTATGGTAGTGATAACTGAAACGCATTAAAAAAATAAAAAATATCTATCTAAGCATGTTTAATAGCATTATTTTTAACTTTAACTTGAATATGTTCTTATTCACAATGCTTACAAAAAAATAATTTCATGACATTGAAAAGCGTTGCATGTATGTTAATGAAAGCATTCTCTCCATAGAATAACATGTGTAACGATTCGTTATTTAATTAATAGAATTCAGTGGTCATGTTTTCATAATCTTAATATTTTAAACATTGGCACTATCCTGCTTTTTTTATAGGTAAATAATTTTCATTACATTCGTCAGGGTGCACTTTTGTACACATTCTGCTCTTTGCTTCCATAAATATATTTTCTAAAAATACGTTGGATAGTTTTCTAATTTTACATTTATTATTTTTCATACAAACATCATTTCTGTTCAGTGCTCATAAAAATGTTTTTATAAGTCGTTTTTAGCAAATATGAATGAAAGCAAAAGTCACTGACAAACATTTATTTCAAATAATATAATACAAATCAAATACAAATGAACAAGCAAATAAATATGCATATATTTTCATTTTGTTGAAATATGTGAAGACGAGCAGTATCAAGTAACCAAGAATACTTGCAACAGTTTATTATAATAAGAAGCAGCAATTTGTGCAGCACAGAAAATGAAAATGAAAGAGAAAAGAGTGAAAGATTAGAGTTTACGCAGCAATCATCAGCAAGTAATGTTAGCTGAAAAATTCTCTTAATTGCTTGCTCATAAAGCGCTTTTATATGCATTGCTTATTACGCATTTTCACTCGAGGCAAAATAAGAAAGGAATGAAGCAATTCCACCTACATTCAATAGCTGTTATTGCTTGCTATTCGATCAGTGCTACCAATGATATATAAAATCAATAAATTCCAGTGTATTTATTCCAAGCAGACCCATAGGCTATCTCTTTCAACACATTTCTTTTTAAACAAGAAATTATAAAAAATATCTTCACAATACCATACAACTATCGTAATGTATAAATTGTTTTCAGCTATAATAAAATGATTCAAAGGCTGTTTTCAGAAAAAGGAAGAAAACCAAACTCAGGTCTCTAGTCATTTTTTTGGTTCCAAAACGACTACGTTTTTCTAAGCCCTTTCTATTGTCTTAACATAAACATATGGAGAAGTGTTGAGCAGGAAATCGATATTCCACATTTTTTTAATTATTCTGTCAATTTCGAGATTTCTGGACAATATTTTAAACTAATTTGAAAAATCTGTACAAGCCATCAGCATTTTTGACTGATGATGAGTAGCATGTGTCAATGCGCGACCATTACGTAATTAGTAAACAAGAAAGCAAATTTTCGATTGTTCATAAATTAGGACATGCATTTTACGTTTACTGAAAAATTATGAATTTGAAAAGAAAGTCAAGCAAAAAAGCCAGCGAAAACGTTGCGCAGTAATAATGCTATCATTTTTGCTGGTTCCATGGAAATTGTTCTAAATTATTGCACCAAAAGAAAATTTCACAGAAAAAGAAAACTGATTTAGCATTAGCTGTGCAGAGTACCTGCTATACCAGATATTGCAATGCATTCTGGCAGAGTTCGAGATCTAAAATTATTTTCTATAAAAAAGGTAAGTTTTCACTAAAATAAATATATATAATGACAAATGAAAAAACATTCAGTTTATTTTAATGTACTTTATGCAGATTTCTAAATATTTAATTTCAGAAAAAATATTATAATTCGAACAAGGTGAAATATGTTTTCCGTTGCATGAAACAGCAAGACAAAGTGGCAAGAAGCAGGAAGAAATAAAAATATTACTAATACAAAGCAGATTAAAAGTTCAAATGCAATAAATCAAATAAAACTGCAATTTAAACTTATCTTAATTATGCCTTGTGAATAAAATTTCTTATTGCAGTGCATGACATCGCAGACTCCATACCAGCAGCTACTCCATATTCAGAGATATTCATGAAGAAAAAATTCTGCATTTTACACGTTAAAGAAATTCGTTTATGTTGTGTATGAGAGTCGATCAATGCTTGCAGAGACTTTATTTGTAATGATAACACAGTAACAAGATATATGTATAACGCACACACAGACTACGCCCACACTACTTGGCATTAACTACTGGTACTACTGTAATATGTTCCTGAGGGCTCTTTTGAATATATTTTTGATCACATAACATCGCAATACATAATTTATTTACAGTAAAGCAAATAAACAGTAATTTATTTATTTGATGAAAGTCTAATTTTAAATAAATTTAATGTATTAAGGGTTGTCTAATGATTCTAAAAAGGTTTGCCAACGTTAGTAAAATCAAAATGACATTTTGTAAAAATTTTAATGTATATAATATATGCATTTTTTTGCTGTGGTTTACCTTCCCCAACCATTCAGCAGCAACAACAAAATGCCAAAATTTAAATGGAAATGGTGATGTAGACTGGTAAGATGATGAATCCAATCAATTTACACTTGCTAATTTTATATTTGTAAAATTCTGCAAGTAGATTAAAGATTTCTACAAAAGAAAAACAATACGTGCAAAATGCGTTTTATTAACAATTAAAAATATTTGTTGCTGTCACCATGAAATGAAACAGTAACTACAAAGCTTTTATTAGGGCCATTTTGTATAAAGCCCCAGCACAATCAAGAGGAATGACACTGATTGCTGGAGGTGGTGCAGGAAATTGGGTAGCCAACCCAGTTGATGTAACACAAATGGCCGCTCATTCATTTGGTAAAGTGCTTGAGCATGTCATTGCTGAAAATGCAGCAAACAAATTTATTGCATACAACAATATTCCACCTGATGTTCCAAAAGTTAATACAAAATCAAACAGTAAAGGTAACGTAAACTAGTTAAGAAACTAAAAGCAAAAAAAATGGAAAATCACCAGCCTTCTTAGGTCTATTAATGATGAATCCACAGCCCGCAGATGAAGCTTCGTGGATTGTTCACACAGTTCCAGGATTCCCTAAAGCGTTAAGAGGATACTTATTTCCACCTGAAGAAATTCAAAAAGGACATTTGTTTATTTGTTTGACAATTAAGGAAAGTGAAATTGATGCAATTGGTAAATTTATCACTTTGATTGTGTTTAAATCTGTTTTGTGTGGGACTGCTTAGCAGGCAGTTTGAATAGATGCTTAAAATTTATGAAAATTTCTATGCTGAAAATAATGATTTATGACGAATGTGGGTGAAATATATTTTATTAACAATTTTATTATATTTAGCTATGACCTTAAAAATTGCAACTCCATTGATATATCACAATGATATACCAGCTGAGCAGATTAATTCTCGACCAAATCTAAAAAAGCTGATCAGTGATGAATCAAGAATTTTACCGCCTTTAACAGTGACACAAGAAATTTCAACTGCAGGACCCGGAGGATTGAAAATTACAATTTACAGCAAGGGTGAAAAATCAAGATATGGTAAATCGCGTTGCTATTATTTTTTGATATTTATTTAAATATTTCGAAAAACTAAGACTTAGTTGTGAGCATTCATCACTCATCTTACTTTCCGTTGAACTTTTTACTAAGAAAACTAAAAATATGCTCTGAAAACACAATATTAAAAACCTCATTTAAAATTTTTGAAATGAAGTTAAATCAGCAAATGATCTTTATATTGTGAAATCTTTATTTAGAAATAAAAAATTGTATAGAATACATGCAAAAATATGATTTAAATCAGTACATTAAACAAAACATATCTTGCATCTTTAGGAGTTTAATGATTCCATTCCCAAAATTTCAATTGTTTATTGATGAAAACATAAAGTTAATATGTGAAATCTGTTTCTTTATGAATTTTAGTTATAAATGCGTTTATTCATTTTAAAAACCCTATTTTAGAAATTTACCGAAGAATGCTTGTTAAGAAACTGAAGACAACTATTAAAGTTTGGACAACAAGAGATAAAACATTGAAAAGTGACTGCAGGATTTTTGGGAGAAATATAAGATTAGTAACAAGTCCCATTGCTGTTAATGGTCATGCAAATTCTCTTGAAAATGACGTTTCTCAATGGCTGGTTAGTGACCCAGGAAACAAATTTTGCGTGATTGATAAACCTTATCATGTAAATTTATAGTTATCAAAAAATCAGTCATATAAAAAGTACTTTTTTTAGAAAAGTCAAGCAAAAGAACCGGCAATAGCACTGTGCATTGATGCAGAAGGCATTTTTGCCCGTTTCAATGAAATGGCAGCGAATTTAGAAAACTGCTAATAAAAAATCTCTGCAGTTTATTAAATTGATATTTGCTTCAACATTTTTAGGGCAAAAATCTGTAGTGTAGTTTTTTCAAGTTCTGTATTTGAATTTGAAATTTATGAAAAAAAATTTTGTCACATCAAAAAGAAATAGCTGTGGCGTAATTTTAATATATTTTAAATGCGTGAGTTTTTTACATTTGGAAACCTAGTTATTATAACCACTGCAAAATGTAATTGTCATTTAATTTTGTTTAAGCATAACCAGGCAATATCTAGCATTGCATTATGTGTTGATTAAAGGATGCCTATTAATAAAGTCTATAAAAAGCTTTAATAAAAATGCTATTGTTTTTCAGTTTCTGTCTCTGAATATCTGAGTTCAGCTTTGAGCAATGTGCGTTCTTCAGATCTTGTTTTTATTCACTTGTTTATTACACTGAAGGATTTGGTTATGCATACTGCAGAAAATCTCAATTTAAAGCAGTTGATGACAGTCACTGTCAACAGCAGAACTAATAAATATTAATAATACTGAATCTCACACATCATACAGAAATAGGAAGGGCATTTAAATTTAACCTTTTTTTCAAAATATTGTAATTAATTTTAAGTTTCACAATCTTTATTATTAAGTATTAAGATAATGTGATAGGATGGGATAGTATACAGCAAGATGAATATTTTTTTATTTTAAATTCTTGTTTGTCAGCAGTTAGCTATATTAATTCGGTATTATAATCACAGATATAAAATTTTTTAATGCTGCCAAATTCATATCAGATGTAGCATGTTACATATATATAGAAATGATCAAAAATTGATGCGCTTTTATTTTACATGGAATTTCAAGGTATAAACTAATAGCAATTCTGCCATATTAAAAATCAAACATTTCTATATCACAGAAGTTATACTTGCAAAAGTGAAGTGTGTACGTTCAAGAAAAAGCAAATTATTTGCTTATTTAATGAAGATGTTTACTATCGGTCCTGAAATTTTTGTTTGCTATAGTTAAATACTACTTTTCTTTTTTCTGATTTTCTATTACTTTCAAAATAGCATTTCTTCAATTCAGTAGCCTCACTTCATTTCACTACACTGCTCTTATAAATACAGATGCAAAATTTAAGACAAAGGTAGTCTACAATATGTTCTTCAAAAACAATTAACATGATATTCCCAGATATACTACAAAAACAAAATAAAGTAGCTAAAATTATTTATAGAAATATGAAGACAATAATTGTTATGAACCCACAGTGGCTAAGGTAATCTGTGCTTAAAGAAATATGAGTAAAACAATCTTACAGTCATGACTCTTGAACTATATGTACTTAAGAAGCAAATTACTTATCATATTTCAAATGAGACAATCAAACGATAAAATAATAACATCTAACAGAAATAAAGAATTAAATGAGAATTCAAGTCATTTCAAATAAAAACATTTAAACAAGTTTTCTGAGATTATTACATTATAAAAGAATATATTTGTTTACAGTACAAACACTAAAACATAACAAACATTACTGACAAACATTTACTTCTCAAGTTTATAAGCTATATTTATCTGATTGAAGAATAAATCTCAGATAATTTACAACAAAAGAAGCTGCTTAATGATTTGATAGGGTAACAAACATTAACGGATCTCAATATGCTTGCTAATGCAGACTGCTGTATAATGCACATCAGATGGATTTTTGTTTTATGGTTCTCTTTTCCCAGATATTCAGAAGCAACATCAAAATGTTATAATTTAAATGGTGGTGCGGCAGCAGATTGGTAAGAGATTGTCAGCTTTTAATTTTTATTTTCCAAAATGTTGATGCAAAATATGCGTAGCGTCTCCTTGTGAAGGCAAAAATGCCACTTTCAAAATTTCACTACATTGTATTTTATTGATAAATGATAAAATACGCCGCTGGTGCAATGAAGTTTACGTAATGAATTTTTTGTAAAATAATAATGAATAACCGTGGGGACTATGGCAGGGCAGTGAACATTTGTAATAATATGATTATAATTGTATCATGTAATCAGACTCATTATTTTCTTAAGAATTTCAAATCATTGTGAATATTTTAGTTTAACAAAAAATGATTTGGGATTTCCATTGAATAATTAAGAATTAAGGATGCAATATCTTGTAATAAATTTCGATTTAGTTTGAAAAATCTTGAACATGCCAACATGTGCTACTAATTTCAGTTATTGTAATGTTGCTTGTCATATCTCTAAATATATATAAAATTGTTTTATTTAATTAATTGCAGCAGTCAAAAAATCAATTCCTAGGTTTGCACGACGTAAATATATTATTTAAGACACGAACTTGCTTGAAATGCTTTGTCAGGGATGGGCGGTATTCAAGATCGGTACATTGTGAATTCTTACACGCGGTTCACTGTTTATATGAAATCTATATACAATGCTACAAAATTTAATTGCCATAGAAACATTAAAAGGGTCATATTCATAGAGTATCTTATTTCAAAATTAAAATTACATTTAATTTGAATGAAAAAAAGATACAAAGTAATTCATTAACAAAAGCGAATTCAAACAAATACCGACAGGTGAATTCAGGGTTGAGAATTTCACTGGCACAAAGTACAATGTCATTACCATGACCTGCAAACTAGTGCACATTTTAATCATGTTTTCAATTAAGGAAATGCATAATTTTCATTATGAAAAATTTATGATATAGATATACACGCATAACGTGCTTAACGCTGTTTCGCTACAACGCTCTTTTTGGCATGTCACGTGACTCAATTTCCCTTAAAACAAGAAACTTAGCTAAATATTTTTAACAGCAGTGAAACAGTTTTATTACATCACTTTGCTTCAGTTATTTCATACATTCTATTAATCATTCACAGTAATTGGTTTGATTTTTGTTAGATATTTTTGGCCATATATTTTTTGTGTGCTGTGCTCATTATCTCACAACGAGGGTTTTAGCAATGACAACTTAAAACAGCTGGTAAGTTATGCACTGGTAATAAACCAGCAATCGTTGATTCAAAAAAGAATATATTTATGAGAACTATAACAGCAGAATTTCTGAAGAACAGCATCACCAACATTACACAAATCAAGGACCAATTCATAGAACTGGATGCTGCTGATGAGCGAAGTTCCAAAGCTAGACAGGATTTTCAGATGATCAAGAGCAAGAAATTCAACATGAGAGAAAACGTAAAGGGATACAGTTAACACTTGATAGTTTTATCATCACGAAACCCAAGATTGAGAAATCGAAGGCTGGGCCATCATCACAATGATTATCATGAACTGTAAAGTATGCGAACATTTTTATAAATATTTCAAACGAATTTTCGTTTATATATATTTCATGTATGTATAGTGACATTTGGTTGAACTGATGTACTATAAACACATGATACAACGACCCCGCACAACCCGGTTTCACTTAGTGCTCTTTTTTTGACCATCCAAGAGCTTTAAACACTGAATGTCTGTAATAAGGAAAAGAAATAGAGGTTTTTTACTAATTTAACTTGCATTTCATCCGCATTTTGGTAGATACCGATGAAAATAAGAAAGAGATAAACAGGGATGATGTTAACATATGGAATCTAGTAGTACAAAATGACGGTATATGATAAATACATTTTTTGCTGCTCATTAGCCTACTCAAATATGTTTAGCTTGTACAAGATGGCAGTGTTTTTAGCATTTTTATATCTTCCAAATGTACCAAAAGTTTTCTACATTACTTTTCATAAATAACTATTATTAATACTGATGATATAATACAACTTATGAAAAAATTAATAAAAGAGTCCTATATAGGGTTATTGTGTATAAAGCTCCTGCACAAAATGTAGGAAAGGCATTAATTGCAGGAGGTGGTGCCGTTGCATGGCAAAACACTCCAGATCTTACTGGGGTTGCTGCGCATGCAGTTGTAAAATCACTTGAACATGTCATTGAGGCAAATCCTGGAAACAAATTTATTGCCTACAACAATATCCCACCGGATGTTCCGAAAGTAAAAACCAAATCAAATAGCAAAGGTAACAACAGTAAACGTTAAAACAAGAAATGGTCAATTTTAGAATTATCATTTTACTTAGGTGTGCTAATGATGAATCCAAATGTCCAGGATGAAGCTTCATGGATTGTTCATACAGTACCAGGATTCCCGAAAGCGTTAAGAGGATACGTATTTCCACTTGCAGAAATTCAGAAAGGACATTTGTTTATCTGTTTGACAATTAAGGAAAGTGAAATTGATGGAATTGGTAAATTCATTTGCATGAAAACATTAAATTTACGCAGAACTATTTGACAAATGCTTAAAATTTCATATAGAAAAAGAATATGAGGCAAATATAATTGAATAATAATTTCATATGATAAAATGCATGCAATTTCTAGCGATGGCCTTGAGAATTGCAACTCCATTGATATACCACAATGATATACCAGATGCCGAGATAGATTCTCGACCAAATCTGAAAAAATTGGTTAATGCTGCATCGAGATTAACACCACCGCTAACAGTGACCCGGCAAATTTCAACAGCAGATGCTGCAGGACTGAAAGTGACAATATATAGTAAAGGTGAAAAATCAAAATATGGTAAGTCACATGTGTTACTGCTAAATTTTCAGAACAAACATCTGGCAGAATTTTGCTCTGCTAACATAAATCTTTCATAATTCATTTTTTATTCTACAGTAGTAGTATATACAACAAACAGAGAAAAGTTTGCTAAAGCTGTAGTCATAATAATAATTTGATGCAGAAAAATGCATTATCCGGCGAAGAAAAATTACATAAATTACTTTGCAAAAATATGGAATGATTTTGAAATACGGTATCACAGTTAACGCATTGAACAGAGTGCAGTTGTACTAATGGAAGGCGTGTTTTCTTAAAATAATCACAACATAAGCATTTGAACGGATGTTTGAAAATAACACGCCTTTTATTACAATTTGCTAGGATTTTCATGTAAATTTCAAAAAAAATCTAATTACAGAGATTTACCGAAGAGTACTTGTGAAGAAATTAAAGACAGGCATCAAAGTTTGGACAACAAGAGATAAAACATTAAAAAGTGATTGTCGGATTTTGGGCAGAAGTATAAAATTAGTAACGAGTCCTATTACAATTGGTGACCATGCAAGTTCTCTTGAAAGTGATGTCTCTCACTGGTTAATTAGTGATCCTGGAAACAAATTTTGTGCTGTTGACAAGCCATACCATGTAAATATAAAATAATTAGAACCAGTCGTATAATAGAATGTTTTTTTTAGAAAAGCCAAACTAAAGAGCCAGCAATTGCCGTGTGCATCGATGACGCTACCATTTTTGGTCATTTCAATCTAATTGGTCAGAATGTAGAAAATTGCGCATGAAGCCACGAGACTGATGACGGAACTCATTTCATGTCTGAAAACTTCAGTTGAATAAAACAGAAATAAAATTTAGTCTATGTACGTGAGATTTAACAAAGTATATTTCAACTAACAGTTCAACAAGAACCATATTTTCATTTCTTCGTATTCTAAATAGTTTATTAAGTCGATATGTTATTCGCAATTTTCAGAGAAACGCTTCTGTAATAGACAATTCTATCATAATTAGTATAGTTTAGCAAGGATTGCACAGATCATTTTGCGCATGCGTTGAGCATTGCTAATGTTATATCTGTCAGTTTTTTGTTTAAATAATTGAAAATTCTTTAAAAAGAAGAAATATGCGTTATTTAATTTTCTATTAATTTTGATTTCATAGAAACATGTTTCTGAGCGTTATTTCGCATTTTTTCAGCAAATTAAATCATATTCTTATTATTCAAAACAATCTGATAATATGTAAGTAAGGAATTCATATTGCAAAGCGTACATATCGCAAAATGAAACTGATATTAACCATATGCATGTTTTTTTCAGCATTCCCTGTCTTCAGTATACAAAAAATTTGATATAAATTTTTCTGGAAATGAAATTCTTTCTCTAAAGTAATACTTCAATAAACAATCCATTTCGTTCACATTTTACTGGACATATTGCTCCTCACTACTTTTATTGCTTAAATGATATTTTATCTGTGAAATGATAAATTAATGGAAAATGACTGTTCAAGCCATTTTAAAGAAGAACATTTTAGATATGAAGCTTTATTTAAATTATTATATCTGATAAGAAAATATTTATTTGCAGCGCAATGGTTAAACATTTATTTTACAACAATCTGTATTTATTTGATTGAAGAATAAATCTTAGAAAATTTACATCAAAAGAAGCTGCTTAATTATTTAATAGGGTGACAAACATTAACGAACCTCAATATGCTTGTTAATGGAGACTGCTTTATAATGCGCTTTAGGTGGATTTTTGTTTTATGCTTCTCTTTTCCGAGATATTCAGTAGCTACATCAAAATGTTATGATTTGAATGGTGGTGCGCTAGCAGATTGGTAAGAATTATTTTTCAACTTTCTGTTTGCTCTAAACGCTGATGCAGAATATGCGTAGCGTCTCCCTGTGAAAGCAAAGAGAACATTTTCACTTAAATGTAATATATAAAACATTAATAACCATAAAAGCTATAGCAGGAAACTAATGATATCATTCTAATTCTACCATGTAATCATATCCATGATTTCCCAAAGAATTTCAAATCATGGTGAATGTTTTATTTTAATAGAAAATGATTTTGGGCAGCCATAATATAATTAGGAATTTAGGCTGCAACATCGTGTAATAAATTTGCGAATTAGTCCAAAAATCTTGAACATGCCAACATATTTTGAACACATAAATTTTTTAATTTAATCTATTTTAATGTTGCTTTCCATATCTTTAAATATACATAAATCTGTTTTGTTATTTTATTTGCAACTTTGTTAAAAAATTAGTTCAGATCTTTGTACAACGTAAAGATATTATTTAAAATAATAATCTGCTTGACATCCTTAGGCATGGACAACATTCAATGATAATGCATTATGAAAATTATAGAACATACTATTTCACAGGGTTTTAATATTAAAAAAAAATCAACGTGGGACGTTACAAAATTAAATTAACAAAGCCACATCAAAACACCACATTAGAATGTGTTTTATTTCGAAATTTCAAATTACATTTAATTTGACTGAAATAAAGAAATAGAGCAGTTCAATAGGATTACTGAATTCAAATGATAACCTACATGTGGATTCATGATCAAGAATACCTGAATTTGCACACGCACGAATTAGTATGTCATCATCCTTGATGTGCATGCTATTGCAAATTTTAAACAAAAAGAGTTGTTTTTAAAAAACTATTTTTCATTTAGGGAAGTACATATTTATAAAATAAAAAATTTATGAAATAGATATACATACAGTAAAGAAAAGAAACAGTAGATTTTTAATTAATTTATTTATTTTGCATGCACGTTTCCTAGATCCAGGTAAAAATATCCAGCAAATAAACAGCATCAATATTACCTTACTGAATTGATTAGCGTACAGTAGCAGCAAATATCAAATACATTTTTGTGTTGTTGATGCAATTTTCCTCAGTTATGTAAAAGAGGAACGTGTCTTGAGTAAAAGTTGAAATGTTCTTCTGAAAAGTTAATTTTACATCTTAATAAACAAAACTTTTGCAGCATTAAGTTTCATAAATAACATTTACTAATTGTAAATAAATGTAAATTATGAAACGATTAACAAAAGAATTCACCAACTTGTCAATTTTCCTATATAGGGTTGTTGTATACAAAGCACCAGCTCAAAATATGGGAAAAGCATTAATTGCAGGACGTGCTCCCGTTGTATGGCAAAATACTCCGGATCTTACCCAGCCTAATAATCACGCAGTTGTTAAATCACTTGAACATGTTATCGCAGTAAATCCAACAAACAAATTTATTGCATACAATAACATTCCACCTGATATTCCCAAAGTAAAAACGAAATCAAACAGCAAAGGTAACAACAGCAAACGTTATAACAAAAAATGACAAATCTTATAATCATTATTCTACATAGGTGTTTTAATGATGAATCCCGGTGTCCCAGATGAAGCATCATGGATTGTTCACACAATACCAGGTTTCCCGAAAGCGCTAACAGGATACGTATTTCCACCTGCAGAAATTCAGAAAGGACATTTGTTTATCTGTTTGACAATTAAAGAAAGCGAAATTGATGCAATTGGTAAATTTATTTGCATGAAAAAGATTGCATTTACGCAGAACTATTTGGAAGATGCTTAACATTTCATGCAAAAAAGAATTTGAAGCAAATATATTTTTATGATAATTAAATATAATAAAATCCATGCAATTTCCAGCGATGGCCCTGAGAATTGCAACACCACTGATATATCACAATGATATACCAGATGATCCAGCTCGACCAAATCTGAAAAAATTGGTTAATGGCGAATCAAGATTAACGCCACCATTAACCGTGACACAGCAAATTTCTACAGCAGCTGCTCAAGGATTAAAAATGACAATATACAGTAAAAGTGAAAAATCAAAATATGGTAAGTCACATGCGTTACTGCGAAATTTCCAGAACAAGCATCTGGCAGAATTTTGCTCTGTTAAAATAAATTTGCTTTTATAATTCGTTTCTTATTTTACAGTAATAGTATATGCGGCAAACAGAAAAGAGTTTGCTAAAATTATAGTCATAATAATAATTTCATTCAGAGAAACACGTTACACGGTGAAGATAAAATGCTGAATTTTTTTACAGAAATATAGAATGATTTTGAAAAACGCTATTACACTCGACGCAACGAATAGAATGCATTTTTACAGTTGTAAGGCGTGCATTTTCAGAATAATCTCATCATATGCATTTGAATGGATAAATAGCACATCTCTTGTTGCAATTTACTCTGAATTTAATGTGAATTTCAAAAAAAACTAATTACAGAGATTTACCGAAGAGTACTTGTGAAGAAATTAAAGACAAGCATCAGAGCTTGGACAACAAGAGATAAAACATTGAAAAGTGATTGTCGGATTTTGAACAGAAATATAAAATTAGTGGCAAGTCCCATTGATGTTAATGGTCATGCAAGTTCTCTTGATAGTGATGTTTCTCAGTGGTTAATTAGTGATCCTGGAAACAAATTTTGTGCAATTGACAAACCTTACCATGTAAATTTGTAATAATTGAAAAGCAATTGTAGAACAATATGTTTTTTAGAAAAGCCAAACAAAAGAACCAGCAATGGCGGTTTGCATTGATGATGCTACAATTTTTGGTCATTTTAATCTAATTGGTCAAAATGTAGAAAATTGCTAATGAAGCCACAAGACTGATGACGGAACTCATTTTGTGTCTAAAAACGTCTAATTGAATAGAACAGAAATAAAATTATCTCCGTGGAACTGAAATTTAGCAAAATATATTTCAACATGTCCTGTTCAGCAAGAACCATACTTGAATTTTTTGTTTTTCTGAATAGTTTATTAAATATCAAACTCATTCACAATGTTCAAAGCAACGTATCTGTTAGGTACAATTCTATGATAATTAGAATGATTTTGCAAAGATTGAACACATCAGTTTGCGTATGCACTGATTATTAGTAATGTTATATGTGCCAGTTTTTTGTTTGAATAACTGAAAATTCTTTATATAAAAAATGTGAACGTTATTTAATTGTCTATTAATTTTAATTTCATAGAAACATATTTCCGTGTGTTACTGCGCATTTTCCACAACCGCAATCATATTTTTATTATTCAAAACAATTTGATAATATTTAAGCAGGGGAATACCTATTGTAAAGCGTTCATTTTGCAAAATGAAACTGTTATTAACCATATGCATGTTTTTTCGGCCTTCACTCTCTTTAGTAAACAATAAATTTTGCATAATTTTTTTTGGAAATAAATTTCTTTCCCTAAAATAATATTTCAGTAAACAATCCATTTTGATCACAATTTACTCGACATATTGCTCTTTACTACTTTTATTGTTTAAATGATATTTTATGTATAAAATGATAAACTGATAGAAAATAAGTGTTCAATTCATTTTAAAGAATAGCATTTTAATATGAAGTTTTATTTAAATTATTATATCTGATAAGAAAATATTTATTTACAGTGCAGTGGTTAAACATTTATTTTTGAAGTTTGCAATCTGTATTTATTTGATCGAAGAATAAATCTTAGAGCATTCACAACAACAAAAGAAACAGCTTAATGATTTGATTGGGTAACAAACATTTACAAATCTCAAGATGCTCGTTAATGCGGATCGCTTTATAATGCAGATTGAATGGATTTTTGTTTTATGCTTCACTTTTCCAAGATATTCAGTAGCTACATCAAAATGTCATGATTTGAATGGTAATGCGCCAGCAGATTGGTAAGAATTATTTTTTAACTTTCTGTTGGCCCTAAACGTTGATGCAGAATATGTGTAGTGTATCTTCGTGAAGGCAAAGAGATCACTTTCAAAAGCTTACTGAAATGTACTTTATTGATGAATAATGAAATATATTTCTTTTGCACCTAATGTTTACAAAATAAAATTTTCGTTGCATAATAATAACAGTAGGAACATCAGCAGTAGTACGCATTAAGCATTTATAATATCAGCCCGCAAGTATTTCCTGATAAAATTGTAATAATTTAGAGATATTTTAGAAAAAAAATATGCTTGACATGCTTTGTCAGACGATAAATAAATCCAAGGATAGTACATTTTCAAAAGGAGAGCACATTTGCTGCAACATATTTGTTGATGTATTTTAAATGCAGCATTGTTTAATGCTCATAAATAAATGGTGTTAATATACATATGTAAAAATGGTTTCAACATTAATGTAAAACTCTTATCTCTCACAATTTTCATTCCCATGAAAATTTGCAAAATGTTATACTGTAAATCAACAATTTTATTAAAAGAATGCGAATTATATTTAATTTGAATCAAGCAACAAAGCAAGGCAGTTCGAGGAGAAAAACTGAAGTATAATAATGCCCTACAACTGAACGCATACACAAAAATACTGCATATAATTTCAAGTAAATTTCAAAGAAACAAATTGCAAAGGTTTATCGAAGAGTAATTTGGAAGAAATTAAAGACAAACATCAAAGTTTGGACAGCAAGAAATAAAACTTTGAAACATTGAAAAACATTAAAAAGTGATTGTCAGATTTTGGGGAGAAATATAAAATTAGTAACAAGTCCCATTGTTGCCAATGGTCATGCAAGTTTTCTTGAAAGCGATGTCTCTCAATGATTAATTAGTGAACTAGGAAACAAATTTACAAACCTTACCATGTAAATTTTTGGTATTGTATGTATTGAAAAATCTTTAGTTCGAACTTGAGGATTCTTTGGTAGTGGACTGTATGTGTTAAATATAAAATATCAATGACAGTGGGTTTGACTAAGAATCGGTATATTCAGAACAAACAGTGAGTAACAATAATGATATAGCGAGAGAAAAGAAACGGATCAGGCGGTATTCGATACGGCGTGTTCCGTGTTAATGTCCCTCCTCCCTCCGCACTTGTATTTATATCTGTTTCTTGGCGTCACTCCGCATCCGGCGTCCTCGATAAAAAAAATGAAAAGCAATTATAAATCGGAGTGGGCACGCCATCCCTTAGACTGTGCAGCTTAGCCGGAATCTGAACAGGTGCGCTGTCAGCCTCATTTCAATTTGACGCTTTTTCAGCAACTGACCACAAAAGTTGTGACAAATATATTACAGGACGCTGACTTTTTGATGATTTAATTGCCATTCCATTGTTTAACATCAAGAAAAACAAAGGATGCAACTGGCGTCGCGCAATTGTTGCTTTCGTACCAGGAGCAATGCTTTGTTGCCACGGGAATTTTTACATAGTGATGAGCAGATATTGAGAAAAGATTTCTCAACAGTATGAATCAAAATTTCACTGTTGTTTTCGCTTCAACGCGAATGTTTCAATTTCATTATAAATTTAAAAGTAAGAGTTGTTTGTGAGCAAAGAATAGAGACTTTACAGCAGTGTTTCCCAAAAATTTTCAGGCTATTGCCCCCTTAAGAGGCGTATATTTTTCAAACGCCCCCTCCCTAAATTATTGCCAAAAATGATGAATTTTTAAATAGGCTATTGATTCAAATCGAGGGTTTTTTTCAAAAATAATCATATAGTGAGGAAATAATTAATGTGATGTATGGGCTTAGTGCGTTGCGACTAATCTGTCTACATTGGGTTCAATGTTGGTAAGAAACAGTCGTAAGTGCTATGAGCGAAGAAGATGAAGAAGACAGATTGCAGAGAGTCATATTACATTAAACACACAAAAATTAATAAATATTCTTAAAGCAACTGCTGAACAAATATCATTATAAACACAAAACATAAAACATATTGTGTTCACGCGCCCCCTAGTGTCTCTTTACTTCCCACTGCCCCCAAGGGGGCGATATCACCCACTTTGAGAATCACTACTTTACAGCATTCAACACCTTAATATAAGAAATGCATAATTACCATAAAGAAAGAATAATCATTTATTGGCAGAGCATATTTTCTTTATGCATTCAATTCTGCACATGCCTGCGATTCCTAATTTTAAATACAGTGAAACCTGTGTAAGTTGAACACCCTCCGTGCAGAGAAATTTGTTCAAGATAGACAGGTTTTCAACTTAGAAAGGTTTTAAAAAGTTTAGCCGAAAAAAAGGCAGTTCATCAAAAATTAACAAATAGGCAACTCTTTTATTTGTCATCAACTGTTAAGTAATCCAAAATACTAGATTGACGGCTGCGTCGGATGCGCTTTTCTGCTTCCATTACTTCTAATTTAGATTCTATTTGTAAAAGTGTTGGTGCTATATCAGGGTGTTCTTGAAACAAATATCTTTGTAATTTTCGTATCATTGTTATGCTTCTGAATATGTCAGTTTCTCATCAAGTGGGTCCTCAACTTCTTCTGATAACACCTCTTTGGCATTCGACTTGACAACAA